>NW_027527955.1:5030112-5039332 GCF_008692635.1 Crocuta crocuta
ATAATTGTTATATAGTTATATTTTTGTATATATTTTATATACATGCACACAATGGAACATTGTTCAGCCTTAAAAAGGAAGGAAATTCTGAACAAGGTATAATATGAATGAACCTTAAAGACATTATATGGAATTCCCCTGGAAAGTCACCTGGCCCTGGGCTCTTGTTCTTTGGGAGATTTTTGATTACTAATTCAATTTCTTTAATGTTATGGGTCTGTTCAAATTTTCTCTTTCTTCTTGTGTCAGTTTTGGTAGTTTATATGCTTCTGTGAATTTGTACATTTCTTCCAGACTGCCCAATTTATTGACATATAATTGCTCATAATGTTTTCTTATTATTGTTTGTATTTCTGCAGTGTTGTGATCTCTCCTCTCTCATTCTTGATTTGATTTTTTTGGGTCCTTTCCTTTTTCTTTTTGATCAAACTGGCTAGGGGTTAATCAATTTTGTTAATTCTTTCAAAGAACCAGCTCCTGGTTTCATTGATCTGCTCTACTATTTTTTTTTAATTATTTCAATATCATTGACTTCTGCTCTAATCTTTATTATTTCCCCTCTTCTGCTGGCTTTGGGTTTTATTTGCTGTTCTTTTTCCAGCTCTTTAAGTGTAAGGTTAGGTTGTATACCTGAGACTTTTCTTCCTTCTTTAGGAAGACCTGGATTGCTATATACTTCCTTCTTATGGCCACCTTTGCTTCATCCCACAGGTTTTGGGCTGTGGTGTTATCATTTTCATTGGCTTCCATGTACTTTTTCATTTCCTCTTTAATTTCTTGGCTAGCCCATTCGTTCTTTAGGAGGATTAGTTTCCAAGTATTTGCTGTCTTACCAAATTTTTTCTTGTGGTTGATTTTAAGTTTCATAGCATTATGGTCTCCTATGGAATAGGTAGTCTCTTCAGCAAATGGTGTTGGGAATACTGGACAGCAACATGCAGAAAAATGAAACTGGACTACTTTCTTACACCATACACAAAAATAAACTCAAAGTGGATGGAAGACCTAAACATAATATAGGAAGCCAGAGAAGAAAGCAGGCAAAAATTTCTTAGACCTTGACTGCAGCAACTTCTTACTCAACACGTCTCTGGAGGCAAGGGAAACAAAAGCAAAAATGCACTGTTGGGATCTCATCAAGATTAAAAGCTTCTTTCTGCACGGCAAAGGAAACAATCAGCAAAACTAAAAGGCAACCAATGGAATGGGAGAAGATATTTGCAAACGACATATCAGATAAAGGGTTAGTAACCAAAATCTATAAAGAACTTATCAAACTCAACACCCAAAAAAGAAATAACCCAGTGAAGAAATGGGCAAAAGACAATTCTCCAAAGAAGACATCCAGATGGGTAACAGACACATGAAAAAATGCTCAACATCCCTCATCGTCAGGGAAACACAAATCAAAACCACAATGAGATACCACCTCACACCAGTTAGAATGGCTAAAATTAACAACTCAGGCAACAACATATTAGCAAGGATGCAGAGAAAGAGGGTATCTTTTGCACTGCTGGTGGAAATGCAAAATGCTGCAGCCACTCTGGAAAACACTATGGAGGTTCCTCAAAAAATTAAAAATAGAAGTACTCTACAACTCAGCAACTGCACTACTAGATATATATCCAAAGGATACAGGTGTGCTGTTTCAAAGGGGCACATGCACCCCAATGTTTATAGCAGCACTATTGACAATAGCCAAAATATGGAAAGAGCCCAAATGTCCATCAATAGATGAATGGATAAATAAGATGTGGTGTATCTTACATAATATGTGTGTGTGTGTGTGTGTGTGGTGCATTATATATATATATATATGTGTGTATATATATACGTGTGTGTCAATAGATGAATGGATAAAGATGTGGTGCATCATATATATACATATATATATGTATATATATATCCGTGTGTGTGTACACACACACACACACACACACACACACACACACACACAATGGAGTATTACTCAGCAGTCAAAAAGAATGAAATCTTGCCTTTTGCAAGAACGTGGATGGAACTAGAGTGTATTATGCTAGGCAAAATAAGTCAGTCAGAGAAAGACAAATATCATATGACTTCACTCATATGTGGAATTTAAGATACAGAACAGATGAACATAAGGGAAGGGAAGCACAAATAATATAAAATCAGGGAGAGGACAAAACATAAGAGACTTTTTAATACAGAGAACAAACTGAGGGTTGTTGGAGGGGCTGTGGGTGGGGGTGATGGCCTAAATGGGTGAGGGGCATTGAGGACACTTGTTGGGATGAGGACTAGGTGTGTACATAGGGAATGGACCACTAGAATCTACTCCTGAAAACATTATTGAACTATATGCTGACTAACTTGGATGTAAATTATAAATAAATAAATAAATAAATAAATAACATTACGTGAAGTGTGAGATAATCCAGGTGCAGAAGGACAAATATTATATCATTCCTCTTATTTGAAGCACCTAAATCAGTCAAATTCATAGAAACAGAAAGTAGAATGGTGATTGCTGAATGGGTATGGAGCTTCAGTTTGGGAAGATGAAAAGTTTTGGAGACAGCTGTACAACAGTGTAGATGCACTTAATGTCACTGAACTGTGTACATTAAAATGGTTAACTTTTATGTTATGTCTATTTTACCACAATAAAAATAATAATAAAAGGAACATATGACTAAAGTGTATATACATCTGAATGGCAGAGATAAGGGTAGATGATGGAGCATTCTTCATCCTCAGCACAAATGCACATGTTCAATTAATGCTTGGGTAAGGAAGAAAGGAGGGAGGAAAGGACATCTATCTTGGAATTATGACCTGGAGACATTATTTCCTGTGTATGTCTTTGAAGGATACAGATATTGGGCACACCGGGAGATACCAGCAACGTGTTCTTCTAGAATATGGAGACTTTTCTCAACATCTAACCTGCCCTTCTCCATCTTCCCAAATTCTGACCCCATAGCGTTTTCCACTTCACAACAGCTGCCAAGTTTTCAAATGCTAAGTTGAACTTCTGATAACTGATAAGTCCTACTGATTTCACAACCAGTAGGAAAAGCCATACCACCTTTCCTAAGCATGCAAAAGGAGCTGCATTCAAACAAAAGCCTCCCTTTGATATCATGTATAAAAGAAAAGGAAAGTCTACCCACATGCCTAACACTACTCCCAAATGACAGTCAGTCTCAGCATAACAAGTGTCTTCAAGTTTGCTGAGCCATGATCCAGAGCCTAATTATGATGAATTAAAATAAGCAAACTTTGCTCATTTTTCTTCTCCTGAAGTCTATGTTTGGGACCTTATTTTAATTGAAATCTTTGGAATTAAATATTACTAACATTGATACATACAATATAGGGTAATTCTTCTAAAAGATAATAAAGTTTAAAATGCTGCAATGCTGGGGCGCCTGGGTGGCTTAGTCGGTTAAGCGTCCGACTTTCGCTTAGGTCATGATCTCGCGGTTCGTGGGTTCGAGCCCCACGTCGGGCTCTGTGCTGGCTGCCAGCTCAGAGCCTGGAGCCTGTTTCAGTCTGTGACTCCCTCTCTCTCTGACCCTCCCCTGCTCACGCTGTCTCTCTCTCTCTCCTAGAAATAAATAAAAAACATTTAAAAAAAAAATGCTGCAATGCTTTCAACTTAAAATATCATTCTATGCCTAGGGCAAATGTCAAAGACAAGAGTCTCCTTTATTAAAGATCACCTAGAAGACAGATAACATTTAATATGTGTAATGATAAATCTGCAAAGAAAAGGAAGCTTCAAAAGGCTTCTGTTAGACTCTATGGTATGCCAGTGTTTAAATACTGAAAAACCAAAAAAATGTCATTTCACATTTAAAGTAAGCATGTGAATCTCCAGATAGAGAAGTTATAGGAATTTTTTTTCCTTAAAAAATATATATATTCTGACAGTAACTTCTGATATTAATATTAATGCATTTTATTTTACAAACAAAATGGATGTTGGCAGCTCTGCTGGCTAGGATACAAAATTTAAAAGCAAAGGGAAAAATAAAATATAATAGGAGAATGGGATGGAAGAACACTATTTTACCTATTTTACCATTATTTTTAAATCTCCTCATTAGAAAGTACATAATTCTATGAAGGCAGGAACCATATCATTTTGCTCATTTCTATATTCTCCCAACAATGCTAGCACATAATCGGTATTTCATCAATATTTGTTAAATGGATACATAAAAGTACAAAGTTAGGCATTCATTAAATGTATTTCAAAGGAAAATTGCCAAACACAGTTCCCCCAAATTGGTTAGTTACAGAACGGAAACCTCATCTCAGTAGGGTGACCTGACTGGCACATATTAGCTAGTGGCAGAGTTTC
Organism: Crocuta crocuta; assembly: GCF_008692635.1. NCBI lineage: Eukaryota > Metazoa > Chordata > Mammalia > Carnivora > Hyaenidae > Crocuta > Crocuta crocuta. The sequence goes on from NW_027527955.1 coordinate 5,034,467, forward strand.
AACATAGACTAGTGTCTTCACTTGCCCTGAAATCTGTACTTCAGCCTACAGGAGCAGAGCGAAGACTGTCCCTTTATGTTGCTACATCACGCTCTTCTCTAGCTATTCCCTAACAGCTGAGGGAGGAAATGAGACAAGGAAGGATGAGCATGAAGCTTTCTTCAACCACCAAGAATAAATGGAGAGAGCAAAATGTCAACAGAAATGGGAGCAGACTTTGAACAAACAAGGGAGAAGAGGAGAGGCCCAGAAAGAGCCATCCTAACTAGATGTGAAGATTTAGCATTACTTTTACAACTCCCTTCATTTGCTCTGAACTAAGGAATGTTCTCTGGAGTCCTTCTCAGTACTAGCCTTCAACATCAAAGAAATGACTACAATGCTAAATGTTTTTCCTACACCAGATGTGTACCATATTACTGAGTTTAAAAGAGACGTACCACTCAAGTCAAAAGTAATGTTTCATGTAATTAGGATTTATTTTTCCAACTACATACTTTTTGGGTAACCGATTGTAGTTACATTCCAAGGCTTACTAAAAGGACTTAACAATTTCTACTTTACTGAAAAAAAAACAGTTTCCATTCTTATTAAAAACCACATCAGGGGAAAGAAAAACAATTGTAAAATACAGACAATATTTAGATTCCAAAGAAAATAAGAACATTCTATTTTCTTTAAACTTTTTTAAAATATTTATTTATTTTTGAGACAGAGCGACAGACAGACAGACAAGAGTGTGAGGGGTAGAGGGGTAGCGGGAGAGGGAGACAAAGAATCTGAAGCAGGCTCCAGGCTCTGAGTGGTCAGCACAGACCCCAATGCGGAGCTTGAACCCACGAACCGCAAGATCATGACCTGAGCCCAAATAGGATGTCTAATCGCCTGAACCACCCAGGCATCCCTGCTTTTAAATAAATTATAAAAAGAGATGATCTAGTTAGAAAGCACTGGTCAGTGTATATGATAGAAAAGCACTCTCTGTCCTCTGCCTTGCCATCTCTTCGGTTTTAGAAGAGCTAATGCTGAGATTTATCACCAGTCATTACCCAACCCCGACCGTAGGATTTTCTAATTCAGTCATGAATATAAGGATAGAGTTCAGGTACCAGGAAGGAAGACGGTGCTATTCCCCTCTTCTTCTGTGGTGTGAGTGAAAATGAAATTTGTTTCCAATGAAATGAAGGCCTTACAGCACACTCCATATAAAATGAAGTACCTTCTCCCAACATCTGGCTGACATTTTCCCTACCTGGGGTAGGTGGTTGTGATTCTCTTTCTACACAGCAGAGTCTCTTATACTGGCCAATTGTTTCCAAATTCTACCCCTTGGGAATTACAAAGAATGTCAGTAAATGCTATAAGAGAAACAAAATCTGTAATTAATCAAAAAGTTTGAAAGACCCTGGCTTAAAGAAAATTAGAATGATTTGTTTGCTACCAGCTTTTCACACTCCCTTAATACGCAAATATGAATAAAGCATCTCCAAAAAAAGGGATCTAATATGAACTGTTTTCCAAACTTTTTTTGGCACCTTTTTTTTCTCCCTCAAAGCATCTTGGGGAGAATAATGTCTTTTTCTCTTAACCTGTGTCAGAAAAGGCATCTTAAGCTGTGCTTAGCTCTTGTTTCTGAGTGGAAATCAATTCTCATGTCACTTCCCTATTTAAAATCTGTCAGCAGTTTTAAATACTTCAGATTATTTTAAGAATATAACAAAAATCCTGATTTTGGCTTGTAAATCTGACCCCTACCTGAATCGACAGCTTCGTCCCTTAACTTGCCCCAGTCAATAAGCCCTTAGAAGGTGCCCTGCTGTCCCTGGGCTTTTGTGCACAGTCATTCCACAGGCTGCAAGAGCTGCCAGCCAGGGAACGGCTCCTCCCTGGCGCCCTGGTCTGGCTGACGTCACTCCACCCAGTCTGGTCTGGATTCCTCCATGCCTGTACCTCGACCGTGTCACAGCTCTAGTGAGTGATCACTTCTTTCACACTCCTCCTGCGTAATAGGTACTGTTTAAATGTTTGTTGAAATGGATGGATGAATGAAGAGTTCTCACCTAACAGAAGTGATGGGGATGGGGAAGGGAGGGGTTTAATGTCAACAAACTGTTAAAAAACACCCTGCTTTATACTAAACTCTTGGTTTTCCATGTGACACATTGTGCAGCCTATTTAAATCACTACGGAACTGGCCAAAACCCTACCATTTATGGTAAAGAGAAAATTTCACTTTTATTTTTGACCATATTGGACATATAAACATCCTGCAGCATAAAATCTACACACATATATTCTTCCATCCACTGGTGAATCATTCATCTAGGATTCTATTTTTCTATTACTACCAGATTCCCTTTCTTGACATTTGAGGACTCTAATTAGCAAGAAGCTGCTTTCTTTTTTCAGTATTATAGAAATATTTTTTTAAGGGAAAGGAGAAATTAATGATTCCAAATAAATATCAGCCCCATATGTAGAGTGGTACATTCATGCCTTATGAAGCAGGACAAACAGGCTCGAGTGGGTCCGGGAGGTAGACACTAGGATACCGTCTTATGCAGATGACCTGACATTGACAAAGTCCACGACCACATGCTCGCATGGAGCCTCCAAATCCTAACGCGCGCCGTCGCTGCAGCCCAGAGCCGCAGTCTGACAGGGCCTCCAGCAGCTCTACGGAGCTGCTAATGGATTTTCCTGCTTCTCTGCTCAAGTACAACAGGAAGGCTGTGTGCTCAAACTTCCAATTAGTCAGAGGGAAGAAAAAAGAACTGCAATAATTTTCTGAACTCATAAACTAGGAGATTTATTTTTTGCTTCCTCATCTAGTTGGTTTTGTTTTCCCCTTCAGTTTAATACAGTCCTGAAGTCCAATTTAAGACACGTCCTAACTTATTGTTTATATAGATTATGATCATCAGAATCAGCACTGCAAGCCATGCATGGAGAACACAGCCATCTATTCAGTGCGACCACCTGTATGGCGTGCTTCCTTTCTCAAAAATAATACCGCTTACACCTATTCCGAAAGCCTGAAAAACTGAGAGCTAGAATATAAGATAATAAAGGCCTGTCTTCTTGGAGAAGTCTGTTGGGTTTGGCCTCTGCAGTATAATGCTTTATATTAATGTTATGTTTGGCACCCCTTTATATATAAATACACCCACAAATATATGAAGCACTAGATCCCTAAAAGGTCAAATTGTTTTGGAAATATGATTGTACCCCTAGAGACTTCATCTACATCATAGTTTTGCTTAGTGACAGAATTAGTTTAAATTATACATATACATTTAATCTATCTCCCCATTTAATCTACCATAGTGCTAAGTACTCCATAAATATGTGGTGAATTGAAAAAAAACACAATATTTTTTTACAATGACAGGATTAAAAAATGTTTAAAAGCAGGAGTGCCTGGGTGGCTCAGTCACTTGAGCATCTGACTCTTGATTTCATCTCACATTATGATCTCATGGTTCATGGGATTGAGCCCCACGTCAGGCTCTGAAGTGACAGCACAGAGCCTGCTTGGGATTCTCTCTCTCCCTCTCTCTCTGCCCCTCTCCCACTCATGCTCTCTCTCTCTCTCTTTCAAAATTAATAAATAAGCTTTTGGGGTACCTGGGAGCTTTAGTCGGTTGGGGGTCCAACTTTGGCTCAGGTCACGATCTTGCACTGAGGTCTGTGGGTTGGAGCCCTGCATCAGGCTCTGTACTGACAGTCCAGAGCCTGGAGCCTGCTTTGGATTCTGTATCTCCCTCTCTCTCTGTCCCTCCCCCACTTGCTTTCTGTCTCTCTCTCTCTCTCTCTCAAAAATAAACATTAAAAAAAAATAAACTTTAAAAAATGTTTAAAAACAAAATGAAGCAAAATCAGAACACTTTTCTTCAAAAATGGTAGAACTGATTAGTGCTTAATGTGTCAGGAATTGTTTTTCATTGTAACTTGTAAGGATGGCCCCTGGAGTTATGGGATGAGCATGTCCTGATCCTGGGATAATGCAGCCCCCTGCACTGACAGAGGCAGTGCTGGTTTGATTCTGCTCTGAACATGTCGGTAGTGCCTGGCTGGTCTGTCCAATACCATATCTCTATGGTAGCTATTGACCAGAACATTGAATTAGGTATCATCTTTGGTTTGCACACATTGATTGAACACTAGTCCTCTCTTTCTATTTTACCAATCCTGAGGTAAACCAAAATATTTCAAGTTGAAAATATTACTCATGGCTCTTAAGACCACTTACTCAAAGATGTTGTGGTAGATTGGAATATGGCTTTCCAAAAAATGTCCATGTCCTAATTCTTAGAACCTCTGAATGTTACCTTATTTGGGAAGAGGGTCTTTGTCGATGAGATTAATATCGCCAAGATGAGGAAGCTACACTGGATTATCTGGGTGGGCACTAAATGCCACCACATGTACCCTTATAAGAAAGGGATGAAAGACAGACACAGGGAAGAGAAAGTAATACGAAGATGGAGCAGGGCCTGGAGTGAGGCAGCCATGAGCCAAGGAATGCCAGCTGCCACCAGAAGTCAGGAGAGCCAGGGGAGGATTCTTCCCTAAAGCTGCCAGAGCGAACGTGGTCTTGTTAACATTTTGATTTCAGACTTTGAGCCTCTAGAACTGTCAGAGAATAACTTTCTGTTGTTTTAAGCCACCAACTTTCTGACAATTTGTTGCAGCAAGCACAGAAAACTGTGCTGTAGTTTTCCCTCAAAGAAATTACAGATTAGGAAGGGCAACAAAACAGGTTCACAAGTAACAAGAGTACGAGGTAGCAAATCACAAGTGCCCCAAAAAGGGCAGAGGGCTATTCTTGGAAGTTACACTTGTAGAAATGGGGGGGGGGGGGGC
>NW_027527955.1:5039365-5121879 GCF_008692635.1 Crocuta crocuta
AGTAAAAAGGGGAGGGGGAGGCCACTAACCCTTACTGGCAATAGGAAAAATCTCTTCAACAACTATGGTTTCACTGCAACATACTAGATATAACATTACAGATGAAGAGGACAGGACAGGTGCCAAGAGCTCACCGTGAGATGAACTTGACTAGATTTGGCAAATAATCAGCTGGAAAAGAGACGAGTCAAAGACAAGGCCAGAATATGTGTCAGGAGAGATGGTAGTAGTTAAAACAGAGATAAAGAACACAGGAAGAAGAATAGATTTAGGAAAGGTGGATGAGTTCAGTTTGAAATACACCAACTGTAAAATGATAACAAGATGCATATATGATGATGAAATTCAGGAAGCAGGAAATGTAGAATGGCCCCGAGAGAGGTTGAGGCTGAACATAGAGGTAGGTGTGAGTATCATCCATAGGTACGATTGTTACAGCCAAGAGACTGTGCAAAATTTATAAGAGATGGCTATAGAATATCCATTCTTTGCGATATTTTTAAAGTTTGTTTGTTTGTTTCCCGGCTTATTTAGAGAGGGAGGGAGGAAGGGAGGGAAAGCATGAGTGGAGGAGGAGCAGAGAGAGAGAATCCCAAGCAGGCTCTGAGCTAACAGCTCAGATGCAGGGTTTGATCCCACAAATCATGAGATCATAACCTGAGCCAAAATCAAGAGTTAGACGCTTAACCAACTAAGCCACCCAGGCACCCCTAGAATACCCATTCTTAAGTAGAGGGAAGTGTGGAGAATGTCTCTATGGGGAATGTAACAGAATACCCAGGAGTTTTCAAAAATATGCCATTGTGAGTCCCTCAGGTATGCCATAAAGGAATAAGGCCTAGAGGAAATGGTATAGACAGAGCTTCCCAATCAGCATGACCTTGATACTTACATGCCTTAAATGGGCTGTAGGTCTGCTGCAGGAAATTGATCCCCACAAGCTTCAGGCGAGTAGATTATTTTGTTGTTGTTTTGACTGGTAGATTCTTGAGGGGTCAGATTTCTCTAGTCTCCTTTGGCCATGAACAGCTTCAGTGTGAAGCTCCTTGCAGAGTGAATCTGATGATGTGCCCTGTGGAAACCTCACTAGTTCATGGTGGCCAAGAATTTGAAGACATTATCATTTTAAAAGTCTTGGTTAGGTGAGGCACCTGGATGGGTTTGGTTGAATGAGTGTATGACTCTTGGTATTAGCTCACGTCATGATCTCACAGTTTGTGTGTTCGAGCTCCATGTTGGGCTCTGCACTGACAGTGCAGAGTCTGCTTAGGATTCTCTTTCTCCCCATCTTTCTGTCCCTCCCCTGATTGTGCTCTCTTTCTCTCTCAAAATAAAAAAAAATTCACTTTAAAAATAAAATAAAAGTCTTGGTTAGGAATTGCAAGCCAAACAAATTCATTGTGTGAGATCCGCATCACCCTGATATGAAAACCTGATAAAGACTCCACCAAAAAGAGAACTACAGGTCAATATTCCTAATGAACATGGATGCAAAAATTCTCAATAAAATACTAGCAAATCAAATCCAACAGTATATTAAAAGAATCATTCACCACAGTCAAGTGGGATTTATTCTTGGACTGCAAGTGTGGTTCAATATTTGTCAATCAGTCAACATGTTACACCACCTTAAAAAGAAAGGGTAAGAACCACATTTTCCTTTCAATTGGTGTAGAAAAAAGCATTTGACAAGGTACAACATCCACTCATGATAAAAACCTCCACAAAGCAGGGATAGAGGGAACATACCTCAACATAATAAAGGTCATATACAAAAAACCCACAACTAATATTGTCCTCAATGGAGAACAATGGAGAGCTTTTCCTTTAAGGTCAAGAAAAAGAATGAAATCTGGCCATTTGTAGCAACATGGATGGACCTTGAAGGTAGTTATGCTAAGTGAAATAAGTCAAATAGAGAAAGACAGATACCATATGTTTTCACTCATATGTGGAACAGGAGTAAACTTAACAGAGAACCATGGGGGAAGAGAAGGGGAAAACATAGTTGAGGAGAGGCAGGGAGGTAAACCATGAGAGACTCTTAAATACTGAGAACAAACAGAGGGTTGATGGGGGGGAAAGGGAAAATGGGTGATGGGCATGGAGGAGGGCACTTGTTGGGATGAGCACTGGGTGTTATATGGAAACCAATTTGACAATAAACTATATATATATAAAAAAAGAGGGGTGCCTGGATGCTCAGTTGGTTAAGCATTCAACTTCAGCTCAGGTCATGATCTCAAGGTTGGTGGGTTCGAGACCCGGGTCGGGCTCTGTGCTGACAGCCAGCTCAGAGCCTGGAGCCTGTTTCAGGCCCTGTGTCTCCCTACTCTCTCTGACCCTCCCCTGTTCACGCTATCTCTCTCTCTCAGAAATAAATAAAACATTAAAAAATTTATAAATAAGAGAGAGAGAGAGAGAGAGATTTGTAACTGCAGATGAAGGCATACATTTGACAAAGTTCCTGAAGAAGCTGAAGAGGATGAGATTGAGCCCAGGTAAAAGGATAGAGACACTGGCTCAAGAGAAGGCAGGCAAGGATGGCACAAATAACTTTAGTGATCAGAAATTAAGAAGTTGAGGGGCACCTGTGTGGCTCAGTCAGTTACACCTCTGACTTCAGCTCAGGTCATGATCTCACGGTTCGTGGGTTCGAGCTCCGCTTCGGGTTCTGTGCTGACAGCCAGCTCAGAGCCTGGAGTCTGCTTCGGATTCTGTGNCCTGGTCGTCAGCACAGACGCGGGGCTCGAACCCACGAACCGTGATATCATTACCTAAGCGGAAGTCGGACGCTTAACCGACTGAGCCACCCAGGCGCCCCTAAAAAATTGTTTTTAAGTTTCCATAAAAGAAATTAGGAAGTTGAGGTGGCTGTTCCCCAAGATACCTCTTTTCTCTATTTTCCAAGGATACAGACCGAGACATATTAGAAATGGAAAAAATAAATGTGTTTGGTGGGATGCTTGGGTACTCAGTCAGTTAAACATCCAACTCTTGGTTTTCGCTCAGGTCATGATCTAAAGGCTTGGTGGATGCAAGCCCCACATCAGGCTCTGAGCTGGTGGAGCGGTGCCTGCTTGAGATTCTCTCTCTCTCTCTCTCTCTCTCTCTCTTCCTCTCCCCCCTTGTGCTATCTCTGTCTCTCTCAAAATAAATAAATAAACTTAAAAAAACTTTTTAATGAGTTCAGCATTTAGAAGGTCATTTATGACCTTTGCGAAGGCTGCTTTAGTGCTTTATTGAGCCAACAGGTATTTCTCATACTAGTGAACAGAGCACTAGACTGGAGGTCCTGGAATGACAGTCCTAGATTTAAGATTTAGCTTTTCACTGAATTCCTTCTTCATAAGTGAAGGCACCTTTTGGGGACTTATTTCCTCAAAATGAAAAGGCTGGAAGAAATGATGACCTCATCCATGTCCAATGCTTACAATATTTGTCTACTGTATACAAGGGGCAGGCCTGGCCAAGTATGAAACACAAAGATGCAATAAGAGGCAGGGATTGGGCCCTCAAGGGCATCGTTGTGTCCCAATGCAAATTACTACTCCTAATAAGTAATCTTCTTGCAAGAAGTGCTCCTTCTTGGGTCAAGGTCAGCTATTGGGGAAAAGCACTGAAATTTAAATTTGAAGGGGAAAAAATGTGATCAATTCCTAGTATGATTTTTAAAAACCTTCAGTATCAAACTTGGACTGAAAATTTCTAGACCTTTAGCTACCTAATAAAGTTATTCCTCAACATGAGAAATCTGAGAAATGAATGAGTCACAGATTTAGAGGTCTTAATAAGTGAGAAAATTTGGTATTAATTTGAACACCGTGAGTTGTATCTGAGTCTGTCCCTTAGATGTTTAGCACAACACATTAAATGGAAAGTTGTGACTGCACATGTTATATTTTTTAAGACAAAACAGATTCTGCCAACTTCTCAGCTAAAGGAACAGAAAATACAAGCACACATAATAAAGACTGTCGAAATTTGATATAAAAAATAGATGTATCATGTTACCTCACACATCTTCCCCTCAACATGTTCATTATAATGCATTCTTTTGTTCTATCCTATTCAGAATTTCTGGCTGTCTATTTGTACATTGATTTTGTACCTCCCACCACAGAGATTAGAAACATTGACAAGCATCTTCCCATACTCCAAAATGCTGCAGCATGAGAAGGAGGACATTTTTTTGCTTTAATCTTTATAAAGAATGCTCACGTGGCTAATCTGTTCAGTTCCAAGTCTTTGGTATCTTGTCACTCCTTTTGAATATAAAGATGTCTAGGCTGACCTCCTTTTCTCAAAAAGGATCCTTAGTATAGCTCTGATTAGATTCAAAGTGATACCAAACTCTTTACAGAAGAAAGGCTATGATAGAAGGAGTACAGATTATTCCAGAGGTGTGTCTGTACCATTCCAATCCATCGCTATCAAGATGTGCAAATCACCCATCATTGGTAACTAATTCTCTGTTGTGGCAAATTAGTTTGTGATCATTTACCTCCCCTCCTCTCAAAGCCCCTGCCTCTATGTCAAACATCTCTGAGATTCTCCCTGAAGGGGTTACTTCCTTGTTTTACTTCCAACACATGATTGTGCTGAATGAGAGGGAGTAGGGCAGCCAAGTGACTGCAGAATTGAGAGTTCAGAAGCCCTGACTGCAAGCCCTTCTCCTGCCACTTATTTTTTCGTTAATAGTTTATTGTCAAGTTGGTTTCCATATAACACCCAGTGCTCATCCCAACAAGTGCCCTCCTCCATGCCCATCACCTCCCTATCCCTCCCCCCATCCCCATCAGCCCTCAGTTTGTTCTCAGCATTCAAGAGTCTCTCATGGTTTGTCTCCCTCCCTCTCCCCCACTATTTTCCCCCTTCTCCCTCACAGTCCTCCGGTAAGTTCCTCTTANCTGCCATTTATTAACTGTGTAATGTTTAGCAGCTACTTAACCAGATGTTCGATTTATTCCTCTGTAAAAGAAAGATTAATAAAACCCACCTGATCTACAACATGGGGCTGCTGTGAAGAAGAAAAGGAAATAGATGACACAGGACATTTTATAATCTATTCCTGTGACTTGGCTTGCTACGGTGGGACAGCAAAGGCAAGCAACCTGAGCACTGATTTTCTCCCCAAAGCAAGCCAGACCTTTCCTTCTGCCTGGACTGCTTCTTCCTTTGAGCAAGACCACATGGGACTCTCCTTGAAGGAAAATGGATGCGGGGGCCAGCCCTGCTTCCTACAGGCTTGTCCTTACATTATGGTGTCTCAGGTTAGGGTGCTGGGGCTGGGGTATTTTTTGGGTAATTTCAATCTCTGTTCTGAAGCCTTTTTTTCAGAATTATGGGAGGTCAGAACAACTGTTATTTTATTTTATTATACTTTCTTTTATTTTTTTGAGAGAGATGGAGAGAGCATGTGCACGAGTCAGGGGGAAAGGCGGGGGAGAGAGAGAATCTTAAGCAGGCTCATGCTGAGCACGGAGTCCAACTTGGGCCTCAATCCCATGATTCTGGGACCATGACCTGAGCCAAAATATCAAGAGTCGGACAGTCAACTGACTGAGCCACCCGGGTGCCCCAGAACAGTAGTTATTTAATTTATTAATTTATTTAATTATTTATTTATTTAATTTATTAATTTATTTAATTTATTAATTTTTAATTTCATTTTATTTTACTTTTAAATGTTTTTTTTTTTGAGAGAGAGAGAGAGAGAAAGGGGGTGGGGGCAGAGAGAGAGGGAGACATAGAATTTGAAGCAGGCTCCAGGCTCTGGGCTATAAGCACAGAGTCCGATGTGGGGCTCGAACTCACTAACTGAGAGATCATAACCTGAGTTGAAGGCAAACACTTAACCAATTGTGCCACCCAGAACAGTAGTTATTTTAAACAGATTTTTATTTTCTCTATAACAAAAAACACTATTCAACAAGGAATCATTGGTGTGCACATCAACCTGTCTATGTTCAAGTCACTGTACAGCTCCGTCTCATTTTGGAAACTGACATGAGGCCAAACCCAGTTTAACAGTAGCAGAGAATGACAGACTATTGGAATTTTTCCACTAAAAGTCATTGCTGTTACCTCTATATAATCTTATGAGCTTCAATTAAAACCCTTGAAGTAAATTTTCAAAGATTCTCAACCCACATAGTTATCCCCTTAGTCAAATTAGGATTCTAGGGATAGAAAAGTTTCCGATGTTAGTCAAGATGAGTCATGACTGCATATTTATTCCTGAAGCAAAAGCTGAGCCACTGTAACTTCAGAGAATATCACCCAGTATCATCAATGTGACTTGCCCTAGGAGTATGTCTAACTTCCAAGGAAAGACCTATCTTCTCAAAAATTAAGGGTTTTTTTAAAAAAGCTATTCTATTTTAATATTTTATAAATAATATGAGGTATTTTATGATAGCACATTAGAGTATCCAATTACTTCTTTTAAAAAGTATTCTTATTTCTTTCAATTTCATATTTACTGCGTGATTCAAAATAAATGGCATTCTATTCTAAACAGTGTTGTCACATGTATTTACCTCATTTTAATCTCAAATTAACGTCCCTATCTTGCAGATAAAGACTCCATGTCATAGCACAAGGCTGGTGCTAAATAGATATCTGAATGAATCAATCAGTCAATTGATCAATTGACTGATTTTAAGTGACTTGCCCAATCGTTATAGGAAGATCAGACTTGAGTCTGTAACTTTGGCACATTGTTCTTTATACTGCATCACACCCCCTCTGCTCTTGCTAACAAAAAAGTTTAAGCTAATTGTCACATCTAATACAGATTTACAAGCACCTGATTATACTTCCTCTTAAGCACAAACGGAAGTGTGGATTCCAGATTCCAAGGAACTATACTACAATAGAATTCATTATGATTAAGAACTAGAAATTCTCTTGTCTTTATCTCTTCCCTGGATATGCTCCAAAGAAGGTATAAATTTTACATTTCAAAACAGACTGTTCCCTTATTCCATTCCTAGAACTTGTACCATTGTTGAGAATTCTACCAAGTCACAAGCAGCCATGTAGTTGTAGGATTAGGAGTTAAGGGGAAATGTAATTTGGCAACAACTGCTTTAGAAATTAGCCAGATATGTTATATAGATTGTGCATCTTTTTCTCAGTAAGATCTAGTGTAGGAAGGAAAAACAGCCATCATAAAATAGAGACTTCACCCTCTTTCACACAGAACTATATTTCTTTAAATTCTGAAGGCTGTGATTGAGAGAACTCCTTTATTATGCTACTGCTAGAGAGCAGACTTTATATTATCACACTGAACAGAGAGAGAACAGAGTATAAAGCGTAGTGAGGAATAGAATGACCACTAAAGAGGCCAAGAGTCCAGTTCTTAGTCCTTGCTATAATATTTTAAGTATAATCACAAAGCAAGCTCTGGGCAAACACTGAAGTAAAAGAGAATACAGCCTTATACCCCCGTACATTTCTTTCACAAAATAATGATCCATTTTCTCCTGCACTGAGGTCAGGAGAGACCAAACAGTACATTACCTGATGAGATCACACCCTGAAAAACATAACTTCAAGCATACCCCATTTACTGACTGGCACTGAAAAGCAGGTAAGACTACCCTTCGGGGTAAAAAGATAATCAACAATATGTATATGCTATATTCATTTTTTAAAGCAACAGAATGCTGAGATCAATTCTCGAGTTTTTACTCACATATTCATAGACTCAGAGTGGGGATTAGGACTCATAACCAATTTGAAACATAATGGGTCAAATGGGATATTAATGTTTATTTTCTTTATAGCCAGTCACCAAGCACACTGGAACCACTGCAATGTAGTGGAATGTCTGTGTTGTGCCATTTTTTCCATTGTGGTGGTTATTAAAGACATTCAAGAGTGAAAATGTACGAATTTCTCATTTTGTCAAAGAATTCCTAAGAAATGTATCCTCCATGGGCACCTGGGTGGCTCAGTTGGTTCAGCATCCAATTCTTGATTTTGGTTCAGGTCACATGATCTCACAGTTGTGAGATTGAGCACTGTGTCAGACTTGGTGACACAGTCTGAGCATGGAACCTGCTTAAGATTCTCTCTCTCTCCCTGTCCCTCTCCCCTTCCTTGGTGATCTCTCTCTCTCTCAAAAAAAAAAAAAGTATCTTCCATACCACATTCCCAGTCCCAATAAAATGCTATATATATATATATATATATATATATCCACTACATGCTTCCATTGCCAACTTCCATGTGATGCTTCCCTGAGGACCACAGAGCCTTGGGTTGTTCCTCTAAGGGGGGAAGGGGGGCTGGGAGAATGCATGAGAATCACAGACTTATGTGTTACCTGCAAATTTCCTTTCCAGGATTGGGTACGTGTGCAGCTCTATAGTAAATGAATGAAAGGGCTATGGCAAGTCTAAACCTGATCCTCACTTTCATATGGAGTCTTCTTCACACACACACACACACACACACACACACACACACACACACACACACACACAGAAGGAAAAGACATCATGCTTAATACTGGTCCATCCTTATCTTTAAAAAATTAATGCTGTTTGTTAAAACTGTAAAGATTTATGTTTCTAAGTCAAAATCAGAGATTAAGTCATATACCTTTCAACAGAATCAAGTGCAAAATATGCTATGACCTAATAGAGAAAATTTTTTTTAAAAACCCTAGGTGATAAATTACCTGGGCTATGGTATTTTCTGGAGAATTAAAGTTTAGCAGAAAAACTGTTTAAATGCTTATTGTTTTACATATTTCTATACTATGTTAGTTGTTTTCCTAGCATAATATGTACGGCATATTAAAATTGCTCTATGACAGGACTGGATAGTTCCTAGGAGTAAGAGACGGTACCCATAATGGGTATTACACAGAGTGTTATGATGAGAGTGTAGCCTAGAAGCAGAAGATGCCCATCAAACTCAAAGGGGGTAAGGGTGTGGGAGACAGAGGGAGGGTTTCTGTTTCTAAGACAGTTTCTAATGTTTTCATCGCCATGAGTCCTTCCCCTGCCATATAATTTCACCTTCTTAATAAAGCGTTATTTTTAGAGCATTACATTTACTTATTATTTTTCTTTATAAAATATTTATTCAAATATGCTTTTTAAATTCTTCCAAGGCCCCAAAAGCAGGTTGGGAAAGCAGTGTCGTTTATACTTCATAGGTCAGGCAACAGAAAACATGGAGTTAAGTTTCAGAGATAAGACTAAAACTCTTGCTCTCTGTCTTAGCTCTCTTTCCACTAGGTCAGCTTTAAAGCTGCCCTCTGAGCACCTCTTTGGGAACCAATGGAGGTGGGGAAACTGAATGTTGGGGTTTTACCCAGGATGGCTGCTTGTTTCTTGGTTTTATATGTTGAGTTTCTATGTTAGTATTTGAATAAAAAGCTAAATTTATATGGTTAAATTAACTATTTCTCAATTAATGTACTTATTTTTTGTTTATTCACTATAGTATTTATTATTTACTATAAAACATACAAGTGTTATAATGTGAAAAATGTAAATACTCGGGTAAAATATCAAACCTATGATATAAAAACTATACAACATTTCATCATAAAAAGCTCTGATGAAGCACGAGGGGTGCTTGGGTAGCTAGGCTGGCTAAGCGTCCCATTCCTGATTTTGGCTCAGGTCATGATCTCACAGTTCATGACAGTGAAGAGCCTGCGTGGTATTCTCTCTCCCTCCCTCTCTGCCTCTTTCCGCTTGCACGCGCTCTCTCTTGCTCTCTCTCTTGCGTGCGTGCTCTCTCTCTCAAAATAAATAACTAAACTTTAAAAGAAGCTAGACTCCTTCCTTAGTAAGATTCCTGAACTTAGTGGGAATGAACAAGATGAAATGAAACATCCAAGGACTGATCCTGGTCTCTGGAAACAGTGGTGATTAAGTAATGGGCTAGGTCTTGAACAAGAGCTCAGCTCTCTTTCCTAGACAATGCAGGACACGTCTACAGAAGGTGGCGATTGAACTAAGACTGAACAAAGGGCTGGGAAAGAAGGAAAAGTACAGGGAGTAAACTTAGGCTGGGTTTGGAGGGTAGAGGAGTGGGGGGAAACAGTGTAGAGAACTGATGAAATGGAGGAGAACTGAAGAAAAGAAAAAAAATAGAAAAATATGAGGATGAAAACAGGATAACTTTATGACTCATTTTTTTATGGGAAGGGGAAGGAAAGGGAATGGAAAAGAACAATTTCCAGGTTTTCAGTTCCACGGACTGGGTATATGCTGACAACTGAGACTCAAAATAGCCAAGGAGAAGTAAGTCTGGGAAGGGAAGAGGAATAATTTAGCATGGGATATGCTTAAGATGAGGGGCTGTAAGATATCCATGGAAAGACGCAGATCTGACAGTGGGGTGTGTGAGTCTGATATCTAAAGGAAAGGTCTACCTGAGCTGGAGATATTTAGGAGTCACCAGGACCCATGTGTCTACTAGACCTATAAGAGTGAAGGAGAGGGGCGCCTGGGTGGCTCAGTCCGTTGAGCGTCCGACTTCGGCTCAGGTCAAGGTCTCACGGTTCGTGGGTTCGAGCCCCGCATCGGGCTCTGTGCTGACAGCTCAGAGCCTGGAGCCTGTTTCAGATTCTGTGCCTCCCTCTCTCTCTGATCCTCCCCTGCTCATGCTGTCTCTATCTCTCTCTCTCAAAAATAAATAAAATTAAAAATTAAAAAAAAAAAAGAGTGAAGGAGAGCACCCAGAGAGTACACGATGTGAGAAGAGAGGAAGGTCACAGTGTAAGACAGGGAATATCATGGAAGGGCCCATAGCGGAAATGATATAGTGAGGCCAAAGAGACAGACAAAAAAAGCAACTAAGTAGTATAAGGAAAAAGGGAGTTTTGAGAAGAAGAAAATCACAGTCAGCATAAAGGACTGCTTCGCGCTGAAAAGAATCCTTTGAATTCAGTAATTAAGAAGTTGTTGAGAAACTTACTGAGGGCAAATTCAGTGTCCAGAACGTTAAGAGTTTAAGAAATTTAAAATGGAAAATTAAAATGATGATAAAATCTAGTGGGGAGGGAGGTGCCTAAGGAGCAGGGCACCAGAATGGAAAGAAAATACAATCAACACTTAAGATCACAGAACAACCAACCACATGCGTTGCTGAAATATCCTAAGATGTCTGTTTGCGTAGCTGGGAGTGGATGAAAAATTGCAGTCTCCAGCGGATACTGCAGATAACTGGCCCACCTACTAAAAGAATAAAGAGGAAGGGACAGGGAGTAGTGTGGTCACTTTGCCTAAGTGTTGAAAGAGGACAGGCAGTGACATGAGAGGAGAGGTAAAATAATGGGAATCAGTAAATGGGGAGCCCAGTTAGTGCCGGGCAATCCTACCCTCCACCACTAGCAGCAAGCCTGAAATTTCTTGGGTGTGGGAGAATAAGTCCTCCCACTGGAGCTGAACAAGATATGGTGAGAAGAATGTTCTATGAAGATGTCAAAGAAACAGAGGGTCTTCCTTGTAACAGAACATGATTCCCCAGCACCAAGTTACAAGACTGTGATCCATTAAAGTGTGAGAGTCCAGGGGATATGGTGCTGAGCTGAAGAGCGGTGGGTACGTACACAAGAGCGGATAGTGACGGGGATGAGATGTGGAAGAACTTGACAGGAAGCAGGGATGGAACTGGCTGGCTTCAACCTCTCAATGCAGGCTGTTTGGGTGTCCAAGTGGACCTGACATCCCTCATGATTACTGGATTTGAATGGGGTGGGAGGGATGGTGTGCCGCTCCTAGATGCCTGGCTTCTAACCCTGAGAGAAAATGGTTAGAAGTGAGGTTTAGCAATTGAGAGTTTTGTCCCTACAATAGTTAAGTCAAGAATAGTATACATAGAGACCCAGAGTTCATCTCAGCACTTGTACATCCTTTCTATTCCCTCAGGGTTACTTTTTTCCTCCTTGAATCACTATCATGATGCTTTTTCATAAAACTGATTTTCATTTGCCAACATGGCTTCTTTGAAATCCATAGAAGTTATATCAGGTATCCATCTCATCTTGATGCCCAGAAGCCAAGGAACAGTAGTTGACAGGGGTGGAGAGGGAGAGGGTCAGTGGACTCCTGAGGGGATGGTCTACATGGGGAGATGTCATCAGAGGAGGAGGTACAAGCTCTGTTCCTTCATTCCAAATTTTTCATTTATTAGTGAAACAAGGTTCAAGAAAGAGTTCTCACTACTCTTAAGAGTCCCATGTTCTTCTTCTCATCAAGCCCCTTTCTTCCAGAGTCCTTAACAGTCATCCACCATCCCCCTTCCTTCATGCATACTTTCAGATCCATTGGGTATTTTTTGTCTGGGCAGTGCGCTGAGCTCAATGCTGAAGGGAACATATCAAAATGTCCTTAATGTAAAGGGACAAAGACAGATGAGAGGCAATGGGGAAACAGAGCCTTGGAGATGGAGTAAGAAAGGCTGGGTGTGAGCCCTACCTATTCCATTTAGTAATTTTACGGTTTGAGACAAGATACCTAACCTGATTACTTCAATTTTCTCATTTATCCAATGGAGATAATAATATGTAGTTCAGAAGGATTTTATGACAATTAAAAGACATGTGTTAAAGTGCTTTTGAAATTATAATACCCTTACAGTAGAATATGGTAAATAGAGGAATAAAGGTCTATTTAAATTGTTTGGATATTCACAGAAGACAGCACACTCCCTACACATATTAAAGCTGATACTTTCCTTATGCTTTTACTACTTATAACAGATATAGAAAGACTTAAAACCATGGCTCCATATAAACAGTCTCAGAATTTCTTCTCAGGTAAAGTAGGCCAGCAGTCTGCTCAGCAGTATTTTGCAAGCTGAAATCACAAGTCACAAATACTTATTCTTTTTTCCTAGTAAAGGGCCTAAATCAGGCAAGAGCCAAGCAACTTTATTTTTTGAATCATAAAATAAATAGAAAATTTCCCATAGAGATAAGAAACTCACATATCCTTAGCCTCAAAGAACTTTTGATGGTAACCATATAAATGCCATTGTGAGAGCTGAATTTTTTCATGTGTTGCTATCCTAAAACCCCTCATACCATTGTAAAGTCCCTTCCAACTCTAAAAATCTGAATACATGAATAATTTTTGAATTGCATCAAGTTTTCACACTTGTGAGTAAAAGCCAGCCTCATTAAAAAAATCGCAAAGGAATACCTATTCCAGTCCAAGAAAGGCATTTTATCTGAATTGCTTAGAGCACTCCTTATTCATACTTGTGAATCTTGAGTGTAAAAACACAGACACCCCCCCGCAAAAAAAACCTGTCAGAAAATGTAAATGTCTTTAAAAACACCTTTATGTGTGAAATCATTAATATAGGATGGTAAGGGATGAAGGAAAAATAAAGTGCACAGATAAAAGCATACGCAGACATTACTCTTAAAGCAACTTACATAGGATTTGCATTTATTTAAATTTAAATGATTGCTGACATGTATTGAGTGTTTGCTTCATAAGTATGTATTATTATATCCATTATACTTTTATCAATTCACTCAATTGTCACAGCAACCTTCTGGGTATGAGGAACCACCAACCTGTTTTCCACAGTGGCCACTTCCATATTTTTTATTCCCTTTTAAAGTATTTAGTTTGAATGTTTTAAATAATGCAACACAGTATTTTGATATTACAGCGTTAGCATAGCACTTGACTAATGATCTGCAAATCTTTATAGTTACATATTTTAACTTGAAAAATTACCTCGGAAGGCATATATGAAATTGTCAAACTCAGAAGCAGAGAATAGAATGGCGGTTGCCATAGGTTAAGGTAGGGGAGAGACTTAGGGAGGTATTACTCAAATGGTACAAAATTACAGTTATACAAGATAAGTGAGTCCTAGAGATCTACCATACAACACAGTCCTCTAGTTAACAACACTGTATTGTATACATAAAAATTTGCTAAGAGGGTAGATCTTAAGTGTTCATATATACACATATGAAACCTACTAATAGTAAATGGCATGGAAGTGATTGATGTTTAAGGCATAGGTTACGGAGATGGTTTCAAGGGTGTATACTTATGTCCAAACTCATCACGTTGTATGTATTAAATGTATACAGCTTTCTGTGGGTCAGTCATACTCAATAAAATTATGGGTTTGCACTACAGGAAGCAAATTGTCACAATAATTTAAGGCATCTAGATGTTCCAATATGAAATAGTTTTAAAAATCAGGAACTTGCAAAAGGCAATCAATTTTTTTGAGAGGTAGAGATGCTTCTAGCACCTGACAATTCCTGCCTTGATTGTTAATGCCTCCTACTCCTTCCAAGAGAACACTTGTTAGAGGAGAAATAAAATGATTCTTTCAAGGCTCCGAGGGCTTTATTACAACCAGAGTCTGGCATACACGACTGCTTGTGGGGGTTCTGGTCACAGCAGGTGAGTGCTGGTGCGGAGAGTGTTGTGTGTTTGTTTCTCTTTCTGAATCTGGCACTCCTGCCCTTTGACTGCTTCTGTGAAATCCCAACATCCTTCCCATACTGCTTTCTGTAATCTCAGCCAGAATGGGCTTCTGCTGCTGTCACCAGAGAAGCCACCATTCTCCTGGCCAACTCCTACTGTTCTTTCAGGCCTCAGCGTAGATGCTGGAATTTTTATTCTGCCTGGTACAAGAAGCTGAATTTGATCTGCCTTTACTTCCATTCCTTTCTTCCCCTACTTCCCCTACTTAAACAAAATATCACAGGTTGGTTGGTTTTACAAGAAAAGTTAATTTTTTAAAGTTTTAGAGACTGAGAAGTCCAATGTCAAGATGCCACCGAGGCAGATTTCATTCTAAGGCCTTTTCTCTTGGCTTGTAGGCTGCCATCATCTTGCTCTTTGTTCACATAGGCTATTGTTTGTGCACACGCTGAGAGAGAGAACAGGAGGCTGTGAGTTCTCATGTGTCTCTTCTCACTGGGTCCTCACATGGCCTTCTCTCTGTGCCCATCTGCCTGGTATCGCTTCCTCTTCTTATAAGGACACTAGTCCTGTTGGATCAGTGACCTCTCTTATAACCTCTTTGAACCTTAATGATCTCTTTAAAGACTTTTTCTCTCCGTACAGTCACATCGAAGGTTTGGGCTTTAACATTTACATTTTAGGGGGACACGGTTCTGTCCGTTAACAGACTTTCTAGGATAATTTTGAAACTTTGGGATTCATTGTTTTTGATCTACTAATAACTAAACATTCTCCTTATATCTGGTATCTTCTTTAATACCACTTAGACCTTATTGCATTTTCCTTTCTCTTTTATATCTGAAGGCTATTGAAATCTCCTTTTCAGTTTAATTTCTCTTTAATATGTTATGTAAGAATCAACCTTACTCTAAGGTAGTATTTTCTCTCGAGCTTAACCTGTCTTTTCCTTTTCTTTGTTTAAGATTTTTTATGTTTATTTATTATTGAGAAAGAGTGAGGGAGAGCAAGTAGGGAAGGGGCAGAGAGAGAGGGAGACACAGAATCCAAAGCAGGCTCCAGGCTCCAAGCTGTCAGCTCACAGCCCAACGCAGAGCTTGAACCTACAAACCACAATCATGACCTGAGCTGAAGTCAGACACTTAACCAATTGAGCCACCAAGGTGTTCCGCTTCCTTTTATTTTAATTTCTCCTCTCTTTTCTTGTGGTATTTCAGCAATTGTATTCCCTAGAGACAGTATTAAAACTATCAGCATTTTTATTTTCTTTGGGTCAGCTATAATTTCGTAAATTTTTCCTCTAATGTAATCTAAGAAGAGGGCATATTTTTCAATAATGATGCCCATTTGTTTCAATTGTTTTATTAATAAAATTTATCACCCTTCTTATGTTTGAGTCTATGATGTTAGTGTGCAGTCTAAAGCCTGGATTTAAACTCATGGAATTAACAAATTTGGGGCCATCTTGAGTTAGCATAGTTGGGGTGACTCAAGTCTATTGACAAGCCACCTGAATTTAAGATTAATCTCTCTAAAGTATCCCCCTTTGCTCTGAATGTATCATAGAATTTGGTAAGTAAGATCTGGTCCTACCTATTTGAGCCTGACATTAACAATCTGAAGCTGGAATCTCATCTTCCATTGCTTTGTGAAACACATGGAACTTGACTATCTTTGCTAACTTGGGTGGAAAACTATAGTAGAAGCAGAGAAGTAATGCAGCTGGGCCTCTGCCTCTTTCAAGGAAAGACTTTTCTGGGACTCTAAAGGTTCTCTTCTGGTAATAAATAATATCTCCTCTGGTTTTGCTTTTTTGATTTATACCCTGACTGATACAGGAGATATAATAACTCTAATATGCTTTTAAAAAAGCAATCAATTTGGAAAAATGGTTCATTATAGTCCAAGAAAATTCTAAATTGATTCTAAATATCCAAAGTAGACATGCCTTGTTCAGAAAAAATGAAAAATTTAAGAATATTTGTGAAATCCTGCAAATATCCAACCAGGGAGGAGGAAAAGCAGCTTTCCATAAAAGAGACCAAAATTAAGTTGTTTTCTTCAGACTTCTTTGCAATACTGAGTTCCTAAGATAATGGAAAATTTGTAAGTATTTTAAGAGGAGGAAATGTAATTAAGAATTTCATTTTCAGCCTCAGTATCTTGTTGTGCAAAAGTAAAGACCTAGAAAATAAACCACTTGCAGATACCTTACTGAGTGGGGGGATTCAGAATTAAGAATTGAAGAGTAGAAAAACCTAACTAAGGAAGTTCAGAGACTTAGGCGTAAATTACTGTGAACATAATCACAAAATTCTGTGTAAAACAAACCTATTGAAAATAGGAAAACCCAGAGTTATGAGAATCAATCGATGGCAGCTCTAGCAGACTAATACACAACCTGAAAGAGAAAAAAAAGTACCCCAAAAAGAACACTCTTGAGAGAGCTAGCGTCCAGGAAACTATTAAAAGGTAGATTCCATTTTTTCAATTATTTATTTATTTATTTTTATTTCTTAATTTTTAAAATTTATTTTTCACGGGTGGGGGGAAACACACAGAAGGAGCAGAAAGAGAGAGAGAGAGGCTCCAGAGAGAGAACCCAAGCAGGCTCCACACTCAGCACAGAGCCCAACACGGAGCTCAATTTTAGGACTATGACATTATGACCTGAGCTGAAATCAAGAATCAGATGCTTAACCAACTGAGCCACCCAGGCACTGCTTAAAAGGTAGACTCAAAATTGCTAATAGAGAGCCTATGATAAAAGCAATTGATTTTCTTGCCTCCCAAACTATATCCCTCTGATCCATTTATTTCTAAGAAGAAAATCTGATAGTGTTAGTCCTTACTCCAAACTACACACACACACACACACACACACACACACACACACACACTAATTAGCTGTGAAGGCAAGCCATTCCAATACCTGGTTTCTATGTACTTTCCTGAATTATTTTTTGATAGATCCCAACCCTGCATCCTGGGCTCTAGTTGTACCAAACTATTTGCAGGCCTCTGAGCATTATTAACTTCATCACATGGTCCTTCTGTCTGATAGCCCCATTCATCCTAGCCTCTGTGGATCTTGCAAGATTCAATTTAAGTAACACTTCTATGAAGCTCTTCTTGACTCATTAAGATAGAAATACTCATGTATTCATACCACCTATAACATTTTATTTTTCTTAAATATTTGCCACCTTACATTTTAAGCCAGTGGTTCTCAAAAGTTGTGATATAGCCCCCTAGGAGGCATTTTGAAAATATAAGGGACATTTTTGGTTATTGAAAGACTGGGGGCTGGAAGAGCACTATAAACATACAGTGGACTAGGCCAGGGATGCTAGACACCTTTCAACATGCAGACAGGCCTCTATTAAAAAAAAAAAAAAAAAGAATAAAGAAAGAAAAAGAAAAGGTATCATGTCCACTTTTTGAATCTTCCATTTCACTTTCATGTAGGTGAAAAACATATTTAGAACTATCTGAGTTGAGAGTCAAACTCTGGCTTATAGATCACCAAAACTATGATTGTATGCTGTTATATACTGAGTTCATAGGAAAATAACTATCATATAAATTGAGGAAATAATGTACCTGGTGTCTGTTCAGAACTTTACCAAGTTGTTCCCGTTTCAGAAAGTCAGGCCCTCAATGGAAGCAATGTATTTGAGTCATCAAAATAACACAACTGGATTAGTCTACATTTGTAGCTGTAGAATCGTAGTGATTCTAAGTAAATGTACAAATTTCCTTATTTGGATCTTATTTCAAATGTCAAACATAAGTTTAAAATGTGGGCAAATATTCAGCTAAATATTTGAAATCGAGTTTTATAGCTTTTTGTATAAATGAACAGTCACCAATGTGCCTACTCTGCCAACTCATTTTTCCTTTCTTTCTTTTCTTTCCTCTTTTTAAGGGGGGTGCAAGTGAAGGAGAGGGGCAGAGAGAGAGTGAGAGAATCCCAAGTAGGCACTTACCAACCATTCGTCATCCAAAACCAGACTAGTACTGCCTAGCTTTTGTCTGTCACCTGTCCTTGCTCCCTCTCCAGGAGGCTGTGACATTTGCTTGGCCTGAAGACTGACCCCATACAATTTTCTAAAGAATGCAAGATTGGTTTCTAGGGCCCTACTTTTCACAGCAAGTCCCCTGTAATTTTGAAGGCAGGCCCTCTGATCCACAGGAGAAAGGAGTTTCCCATACCTCACAGGAACATCCGAATTGAACTTAGATTGGAACCAGGTCCATGGGTGACATGAAGTCAGTGTTTTGGCTTGGGTGCTGCAGGACCAATTCCTTTTATATATTAGATGGATTCCAGAAGCCCCTCCTCTTCAATGCACTCTCCAGAAAGCTATTTTTCTCAATAGCTTGATTCCACACTGCTCGGTCTTCCAGAGTAACAATTATGTGTGTTACATATTTTCCAAGTCACCATTTGTTTGTTTTCAGCTCTCTGACATATTTCTGTAATTGATCTTTGATCACCTTCATCTATACAAGATTATCCTCTAGTGCCCAGACTTCCTGGGAGCCTTTGGAATATTACATTTCAAACTTTTCCTTGGCCATGTGACCTCCATATGGAGTCCATTATTTTCAGTCAGAAGGTCCCTATTCCCAGTTTAATTTGTTCTAGCTGTGTCTACAATCTAGCTTCATATTCTAAGCTTTCCTCTTGGAATCATTGTAGTCATTGCCTGCTGCTTTTGTGTCACAGCAGATCTTCCTAAAAGGTAGTATCTTCTTCCTCAGGGAGGAAGGTCTTTTTCCTAAAGTCCTCTAATATATAACAAATGGAGAAATTAGTGTTCTTGTGGTATGGTTTCTAGGCTCAGGAAGATAGGACTCTGGTGGCAATGAGAAGCCTAAATTATTTTTATGATATTTTTATTATATTCAAATTCAGTATTGCCTCAAACTATTACCTCCCTCCTCTAGTGCAAATCATACAAAGTTGTCTGCACATATTTGGTGATAACAGTGAGAGTAACGCCAACCGAAGGGAGTGTGGGCTTGGTGGTGGTGAATGGTGCACAGACTGGGTTGATGGAAGAGGGACAGCATTAGAGCCCACCTGAACGAAAAATGGCAGGGATGAATAAGAAAATAACAGTACCCCAAGAAAAAAAACATATGGGCAATTTAAGTGGCACAGCTACAACTTCTGAATTATAACTACTCCCCTTCCTGCTATCTTACGGTTCCCAGTGAGCCCCCAAAGATGAGAAAAACAGGTGATAAGTGCCCACACATAGGTGCCAGGACACCAGTGTGGTTCCAAACTGGCTCCATAACCTGAAATCCATTCCCCACTGTAACCCCCCGCCCTCTAAATATAAGACAAGTTGAGAATGTGACAAAAATGAAAAATATTGAAGACTTTTTTTTGAAGGGAGTGCAGGTGAACTGTGTGTTTTCCTTCTTGTATCTTTTAAGATAAATGTGTTGAGCACAGAAAGAACACTTCAGAGAAACTGCACACATATACACTAGAGTTCAGGGGATGACAGGGATTGTTGCTTGAATCTTCCTTAAAAATGGCTGAGGCCATTTTCACATTCCAGTGAAAAGGTGGGAGCCACAGGAGCCAGCCAGTCTCCTGCCCATGATGGAGGAAGGTAGCTGTCAGCACAGAGCCCAACATGGGGCTCGAACCCATGAATGATGAGATCATGACCTGAGCCAAAGTTGGCTGCTTAACCAACTGAGCCACCCAGGTGCCCCTGCGTGTATGTGTGTGTATTTTAAGTTTTTATTTATTCTGAGAGAGAGAGAGAAAGAAAGTGTGAGCAGGGGAGGGGCAGAGACAGAGAGGAAGAGAGAGAATCCCAAGTGGACTCCACACTGTCAGCAAAGAGCCTGGGGTGGGGCTCGATCTCACCTATTATGAGATCATGACCTGAGCCAAAATCAAGACTTGGATGCTTAACCAACTGAGCTACCCAGAGGCCCCCAAATGCAGGTTTTATGTATCATATGATTGTGTGTCTTTCCTCAGTTCCCTACTCTATATCATGTGTCCTTTAAAATCATCTCTGGGGTGCCTGGGTAGCTCAGTTGGTTAAGCATCCAACTCTTGATTTCAGCTCAGTCATGGTCTTATGGTTCATGGGATTGAGCCCCACATTGGGCTCTAGGCTGACAGCATGGAGTCTGCTTAGGATTCTCTTTCTCTCTCTCTCTCTCTCTGCCCCTCCCTGCTCATACATCTCTCTCTCAGAATAAATAAACTTAAATAAAATAAAACAAAATAAAATAATATACAACAAAACAAAATAATCTGACTCCCCTCATGAAGCTGTCATGCTAAGAGCGATGCCAAAATAGAGCTTAAGGTCACCAGACTGAAGTGTCTCAGAACAAACATTACTTCATTCATTGTGCTACCAGAGTTAGCCTCTTTAATCTGCCATTAGAATGTTGTTTGTTTGTCTGTTTGTTTGTTTGTTTGTTTTGTCTAATAATTATCTAGTAGAATGGATCTTCGATTAAGTAACCTACCCACATTTCTAAAGATCTCTCATCTCTGGAAAAAGTAATGTTGCTATAAATTGGTGGGGTACAATGCCTTATTTCAGTTAATCTTAAAACAAAAAATACTAATTAGAAAAACAATTTAGTTGTATAACTTAAACTAAATCATGAAGCCTCCTGGAATTTCTCATGTCCTCCCTGTCTCCACACATAGCTCAAGAAGGATGATATGATAACCTGTTTCTCAATGGAACCCAGACTTTCACTGACATAGCAGATGGATCCAGTTGCCACTCTTCATATAGATCAAATATAGATATAGATCATATAGATCTTCACATAGATCAAATCCTGCTTCTCATCATTCTTCCAATCATATTACTTGCCTGGAACCAAACTCATCTGAATTACTTAGAAATGGTTTTAAAAATATTTCCCCACTTATGTTCAAATGGGGACTCAGACTGGTAGCGTGGGTATCAGATAACATGAGTGTTATGAATACATATTACATAGGGATAGAAATCTCTCCCTGTAAAAGAACAGAGGAGGTCATCTTATAGATATTTCTCCACTTTTCTGTATTTTATTAACATTTTGTCAATACATTTTGTGACATTTGTGTTAGGCTAAATTCAAGGATGATTTGGGACATGAAAGATCAAATACACAGGCACTTAACCTGTGACTAAAGTCAAAACGTCTGTCACTAATACCCAGGAATATTCCTTCCCCTAAAAGTCCTCTATTCTTACAGTGATAACATAAATATTAAAGTATCATGTACCCAGCAACTCTGTGAAGCCCTCTTTCAAAGGAGGTTATCTCCCGGCTCTCCTTAACAAAATGTCAACAATATATCTGAAAGTCAGCATAGTCTGGTTTTTGCTACAGTCATGCATTTATCTATAGATAATATATATATTTCTATGGAAACAAGAAATACAAATAAGAGCTCAAAAATGAAGTCTGTGTTCATTTTTATTTTTTTAATATGCCTTTTACTTTTCTGGAAGTAAAAAATAATTTTAAAAAACTGATTAAGGGGAGCCTGGATGGCTGAGCTGACTCAGTAGCCAACTTTTGATATTGGCTCAGGTAGTAATCTCACAGTGGTGGGATCGAGCTCCGTGTCAGTTCCGGGCTGAGCATGGAGCCTGCTTGAGATTCTCTCCCTCCCTCTCTCTAGCTTCCTTTTAAAATAAATAATAACCATTTAAAATTTTTTAAATAAAATATTGATATAAAATATAAGATGTAATACAGACTGCCATGAATAAATTTCTCATATTAGAACCAGAGTTCTCACTGGGAAGAAAGAAGATTCTAATGGGGAATGAGAGGTCAAGGAATGCTACTGGGGGGTAGGATCAGGACAGGAGTAATCAGTATGAATTCATGATGAGATACAGATATATACATTTATAGATACACACATAGCTGGACTTTTTCCTTTTATCTGCTAAAAGTGCCTAGTAGCAATGAGCACATCTAGCACCCAGATCTGGGTTTCTAGGTATTATCCTCCATGGAAAGGAACCAGAGACCCTAGGAGAAAGGAGAAATGGACTGGAGCTAGAAAGATACAAGACAAGTCTGGAATATCTTCTTATGCCAGAAACCGAGGGAGTGCTCAAAAGGATACAGGAGCCAGCTCGAAGGACTACTACCAGCCAAATCTAGAAGGTCCAGGCAAATCCAGACAATCTGAGTAGCAACACTGATGAGGTTAAGTAAGAAACCGCAATCCATTACATAAAACAGAAACTCACAAGTCCATACTGATAGTATATAAACAATAAATAAGTAAATATATAAACTAAAAGGGACGGCTCTTCCTTACAGTAAAAATGCCAACTCATAAATATAGAGGAAGTGAAAAAAGTTTAAAGTTATCATTTTGCAGTAATCATAATATTCAATCAGTATCACAAACATGATATATAGAATACTTTATTTTCTTCTGAAATAATAAAATAAAATCCAACACCTAAAGATGTATTTTCGTACAAGTATTCCTAGATAAAAATGAGGGTTATAATTAGTTTTAAGACAACTCTACTATGCTGTAATCACAATAGTAAAATTCTGTTCTGGTAAAATTGGTACTTTGTTAACACCAAGTTTCATAGTTTGAAAGAACACTCAAGAAGACTGATAAAAGGAAACCAGAAGGGCTCCTTTCCTCACACAGAGCATATGTTACTTCTCAAGGAAGCATAAAACAGTTGTCTAAAAGCAAGAAAGGAAGAAAAAAATTAACTATAGAGAAGGCAAACTAATCTCTAGAGCTTGAAATAGAGGAAAACAGGTGTGGAACTCTGGTTCTAGGTTTAAAATAATTTTATTTGAATTAATAATTACATAAAAATTAACTATATATCATTTTCTTGAGCAAAGGAAGAAGCCTAAGTCAGAATTAAAATACACTGAGAAGGGACAATTACAGGAATAGTACAAGTCTCTATTGGCCCCTGCTGGCCTATATCATTAAGTTGTATACATACCATGGGTGGGTTTTATAGCATACAAATTATATCTCAATTTAAAAAAAATATACCTGCTGTCATTTACTGAATACCATAACAAGAATTTGTACTAGGGTTTAAACAGCACTGCCCCCAGTGATATGCTGGTAAAATTTTAAAAACCAGTTAACTGGTAGAAAAAATGTTGAGCACATGACTTACAAATAATAAAAATCACAAGACTATTTATTGTAATTTCATACACCCACACTTCAGTGTGACTTGCTATTTCTTGCAAAATCCACTATCAGTTTTTATAATTATTTCACCAAAAACAGTGTCACAAATTCAAACTATAAATAAATTCTTGATTTTCATCCAATTCAGCAAAGAAGTTGCTCACATTCATAACAGAGTGTAGTTCTGATATGAATGTTGGCTGATATTTTTGTTTCTATTAATGAGTAAGTCACAAGTGAAACAATGAAGATGTATGCCAGAACTTCTCTTATTCTTCAATGATGTAAGCAACTTCTTTGCTGAAATCATGATCATTTTCAAATCTGAAAGAATATTCCCTCAATTTTGGGAGGCTATTGACTATGTGACGGCCACAGCCATCAAACATTTTAAGTTTAATCTTTATTAACATTTTTACTATCACTTTAAATCTGAAGACAATCATCAGTGAGTCAAGCTCTGCTCTGTATCATTTGACAATTCCCATAGTGTAAATATTCTCACCATGGTTGGTTTCAAGCCACCAATGTGACATCACTGAATGCAGGGTTGAGAAGAGAGTGCAGTATCACGCCACTAACTAGCACTGCCACATACAGATACGACAGACATAAATAATCTTATAAGCCCTGCTAATAGTAAAACACTGTAAAACGATTAGGAAGTGATGAGTTTTGAGTTTTTAACTTTTGTTTTTAAAATAATTTAAACGGAAGTTTGTGTAATTTGATTTTTAATAATAACAGTGTTTAACTTCCAGCTCATTAAATAGCTGATATTTTAACAACGGGTCTTATCAACCTAGTCTAGCACACAATAAATAAATGGAATAAATGGACCGCCCCTTTTACTAATGAGAAAGCTGAAGCTCCGAGAGGCTGTTACTAACCAGGCCTGGTCACACAGGACAGTGCCACCCAGGTCTATCTAATTTCAAACCTTCTCTTTGTACCTCCCTTTGAAACGTACAGAGCTGGTGATCTACTAACACATCAACACCCACACACCTTAATGTGAGTGGATTTATCATTTGTTGGATATGATTGATCTTGCTCTCCTTCCCAACAGGTGGAATGCAAAACCCAACCAGGCAAGGAGGAAGGCATAAATGGAAAGAGAACAGCTACCTGACACTTTCGTTCAGAACACGACAGGGTCGATTCCCTCCTGAGAGTTGGCCAAATTAAGATTTAGCGACAAGCACTTGTGCAACAGCTGGTAAAAATAATAGATCACTTATTTTTTTTAACGTAAAAATAATAGATCACTTATTTTTTTAACGTAAAAATAATAGATCATTTATTTTTTTAATGTAAAAATATGAGATCATTTATTTTTTTTAACGTTTGTCATTCAGTGTTGCTTTTTACACATTTTCACTGTATTTAATGAAAACGTTATTAAAGACTCATCTTAGAGGTCATGGCAAAGGACAAATATTAAAAATCAAGTTAAGCTTCCAAGAGAGGAAAAAAAATGTACCAGAACAAATCACGTAGCTCGCAACACAACTTTGGCCCCAAGTCTGGCCCACTCCTTCTCCACTATATTATTTTCAAACAGGCCGCCTCTGCCCTCCCTGACTGCCAACCAGTGGTGCCAGGCTGTGACATCACCACACGCCAGCTTCACATCTCCCATTTCAAGGCAGTTTGGGATAAAATCATACGATAATTAGCGTACGAACGCCGTAAGCCATAAAATCGCCTAGGAACAATCTTAATTTACACTGTGGAGTTCCAGTCAAAAAATGTTTTGAAACTTTGTAGACACAGGAGGTTTCAGCAAAAAAGCGCCGCCTTACCGAGCGCGCAGAGGCTTCGACTGCACACAGAGCCTCCACAGCAGCGGCGGCGCAGGCGCAGCGAAACGCAAGGCCCCGCCCCCCCGCCAGCGCCGGGNCCCCTCCGAGAGGCGAGGTTCCCAGAAAGGCACCAGGCATAGAAACGC
The DNA here is from genome assembly GCF_008692635.1 of Crocuta crocuta. Lineage (NCBI taxonomy): Eukaryota > Metazoa > Chordata > Mammalia > Carnivora > Hyaenidae > Crocuta > Crocuta crocuta. Next base: position 5,064,954 of record NW_027527955.1, read on the forward strand.
TCACGCGCGAGATGCGGCCGCGCAGGCGCAGTCAGGGCCCCCTCGCCGAGCCGGAGGCCTTTCCTGTCCGGGTCCGGGGGCTGCGGGTTGCGAAGTGCCGCTGGGCCCCGCAGGTGCTGAAAGGCTGGGGTCGTGGACCCCCGCGAGGCGTCAGCAGCACGGAGGTGCAGGGCGTCGTCGAGGGTGCGGGGCCGGGCGCTGCCAGCGGCGCGCTCCTCCCCGGCGCCCCCGCCCCTGCTCTGGGCCAGGCCCTGGCTGCAGCCCCCGTAGCGGCGCCGGCCTCGCAGTTCACCCTGCTGGTGATGCACCCCTGCGGAGGGCAGGACGAGGCGGCGGCGGAGGGCGTGCTCAGGCCGGCTGCGGCCCTGGGGGACGGCGCCGGGACGGGCAGGTCCGTCAGGTACCTGTGCGAAGTGGCGGGGGGGGGCGAGGAGGAGGCGGGGGAGGACGAAGCCGACCTGCTGGACACCTCGGACGCCCCGGGGGGAGGCGAGAGCACGGCTAGTTTGGAGGATCTGGAGGACGAGGAGGCGCACTCGGGGGGCGAGGGCGGCGGCGGGGGAGCCCGGAGACGGGGCAGCGGCGGGGGCAGCATGAGCAAGACCTGCACCTTCGAGGGCTGCAGCGAGACCACGAGCCAGGTGGCCAAGCAGCGCAAGCCCTGGATGTGCAAGAAACACCGCAACAAGATGTACAAGGACAAGTACAAAAAGAAGAAAAGTGACCAGGCCCTGAACTGCAGCGGGGCCGCCCAGCCTGGCAGCGCGGGGAACGTCAGACTGGAGGTATCGGACCTCAGCCGGGGTCTCGGGGCGCGGGGGGGGCTTCCGAGACTCTCCACTCTCACATGGGCCAGGCTGCCGTGGCTGGGCTTGGGGCAGAGACTTAGGGAGGGCTTGTCCCAAATTAAAGTTTATACACGCATGTGCAGAGCCTCAGCCGTCCCGTTGCAGCCTGTGGGAGATGAATACATGTCAGGGGAAATTTAGTGACCCATCCGCACATCTGGTATGTGACAGCTCTGGGATACGGGCTGGAAGGGCAGGTGGTGAGTGCATGATCTGGCTCATCGCTAAAGGAGCAGGCAAAGAGACTTAGGAAACTAGATGAAATTGTTCTTTAGAGAGGGCAGTGTCTTCCTGATTGCGTTACCATGTCTATTCACAGCGTCCTGTTACAGTATCCCTGTTTAGTACCCTGCTCTCAGTACCCCTTTGCTTAGTACTCTGTTCTTAGTGTCCCGTCTCTGTTAATCATTCTTTGTACTCTGTTCTCAGTAACTCTCTTCTCAGCCTTACACTTAACAGACCTACCCTCAGTACTCCCGTGCTTAGTACCCTGTACTTAACCCTGTTCTCAGTACCCCTGTGCTTAGTACCCTGTTCTAACTATCCCTTTTCTTAATGCCCCCTAGAAAAGACAATGGAATAATAATGGGATGTAAGTCTCACAAGATTTTCGGAGTGTTTAATTTGAATTGGATTGAAGGTTAAAGCCAGTACTCTGGTGTTGGACTTTGGGCTGCAGATCTCCATTCCATCATCATTTGCTGGCTGTGTGGCCTTGAACAGGTTATTAAACTCTTAGAAGCGTCAGCTTCTTCATCTGTAAAGTGGATATTAAAGTGGTACCCGGTTCGTAGTGTTGCAGTGACTGTGTGAAATAGTCCATATGGAGTGTTCACACGGTGTCTAGCAGATAAAGTCAATAAACCTTAGCCACCATTACTGTCATTTATTAATGCTATACGTGGAAGTTGTTATAGATAAGCAGATATTTCATCCTGTGTGTCTTCCTCCTTTTAATATAAAAGGTATGGTCCCTCGGTACAGTGAAAAGTTGAATTCTGTTAAAAATGATCCAGAAAAAAATGTAAACTGAAAGCAGCCCTAGGATGTATTTTTTTTTTTAATGTTTTTTATTTATTTCTAGGAGAGAGAGAGAGAGAGACAGCGTGAGCAGGGGAGGGTCAGAGAGAGAGGGAGTCACAGACTATGAAACAGGCTTCAGGCTCTGAGCTGGCAGTCAGCACAGAGCCGGACGTGGGGCTCGAACCCATGAACCGTGAGATCATGACCCAAGCGAAAGTCGGACGCTTAACCGACTAAGCCACCCAGGCGCCCCCCCCTAGGATGTATTCTAAAAGTCTTTACATTTCTTAGTTTTTGCTGGACTTGAACAACCACCTCATTGCTAAAATTTTAGACTCTGGAATTATTTACAAATGTAATGTTCTAAGTATTTTTAAAATCTCTAGTCCTCAGCATGTCACACTTAATTTACACTGATTAGGGCCTTAGTGACTTCTCTTTCCCTTTTATCTTACTGAGTCTTAATCTGTTTAGGGTAAAAGGAGTCATTTGAGATTTTGATAAAATCTAATGAACCCTTTTTCCAGAAAAAAATATATACATATAGGTATTTGATTTGCATACACATTATAGAGTTCAGGACCCCTGTGGACCTGAACCTGTATCCACATCCCTAAAAAAAATGTATTTTACCAAGTCTTAGATTACAAGGAATTATGGAAATAAGCATTTCACTTATTATAGAATGAAAAGTAAGGGTAATTTTTTTTGCCCCCTATATGTTCCAAAGTTACTCCTGTGTTTCAAATTCACTGAAGAATTCTTGACAGAGAGAATATACGTCTTTTCAAGAAAAAGGTATTTTACCTATAGCTACTTTTTTCTTGTAACTGTCCAGCTTTTATGTCTACAGTTTGAGGAAAATGTATAAAAGGCAAATAGATACTGAATTAAGTCTCCTCCTCTACCTCCCACAAAAAGAATCTTAATAATTTTCCTATTATAAAATAATTTGCATGATTTTTTAGGAAAGAGAAGTAATTGGTATAAGCAACTATCAATACCCTGCTATATCATTTGTTTTATATTATGGGACACTTTACCAGTTCTGAGGAGACTTCAAGAGTTGTAAGTCTTCATCTTTGTTGGACTGAGTGTAAAGAAAACCAACATTGACCATCAGGATATAAGGGCCAACTAGTACCTCTTTAGTAGTGGAAAGGAGGATAGATCATTATAGACTGAGATACTCTAGAAAGGCTTTGCGCAGAAAATCTAACTTTACAGCATAAGGCAGAAAGGGTGACTAATGGTTTATGCTTAATCATCTTGGGGTCTTATATGCCAGGCACTGTGTGAAGCTCTACATGGAGTATCACACCCTTTAGCAATGCTAGATAGGTGCTATATTTTACATGCATGGAAACTAAGGCACAGAGAGGTTAAGTAACTTGGTCTAGGTCTTACAGCCAGCAAATACTCAATCCCAAGCAGTCTGATTCTAGATCCTTCACTCACATAGTGTATCCTTACATTATACTCCTTCCCTCGAATTTTGGTAACTAAAAGAAAGGAAAGCTCATCTTAGTTTAAAGAAAAAGGGAGGGGTGTGGGAATACATAAGACATTTTTGGGAAGAAACGGGACCACTCTAGCTAAAGTGGAATGTGTATGTGGAAAATTCATGAAAAATAAATTTGGAAAGAGAATTGGAAGCCAGTTTATGTATGGTATTGAATGCCAGGTTATGGGATTTAGGTTTGGAGTCTTCAAATGAAGCTTCTAATTAGGAAATAACAGGAGCTCTACTCTAATGGGATGGTTTAATTTTTATTTTTTAAATTTTTTTAAATGTTTTACTTACTTCTGAGAGAGAGAGAGAGACAGTGTGAGCAGGGGAGAGTCAGAGAGATGGAGACACAGAATCTGAAACAGGCTCCAGGCTCTGAGCTGGCTGTCAGCACAGAGCCCGACGCGGGGCTTGAACCCACAAACCGTGAGATCACGACCTGAGCCAAAGTCGGACGCTTAACAGACTGAGCCACCCAAGCACCCCATCTAATGGAATGGTTTAAAGTCAAGGCCTATACATTTAGAGACTTTAGGAGATCATTATAGTAGGACTGATGGGCAGTGTTAGGAGTCTTCTGTAGTGTGAAAACCAAATTAGAAATTAAGGTTTTTAATATCATTTACATAAGTCAGATTAAATAAGGAACAAAAGTATATAATATTTTAGTCCATTCATCTAAAAATGTGCTATATGAGAGACACATAAAAGGAACTAGGTATAAAATAATTGACTTACTGGTTTGATCATTATCCTTAAATATGTAAATAGCTATCATTTAGAAGAAGCAGTAGGTTTATTTTGCATAGTTCTAAGTAACTAGGACGCTTAGGTGAAAAGCACAAGAGATGTATATTTCAGCTCGACCTAAATAAAAGCTACATAGATGTTGGAGTTATCTAAAACTAAATGGGATGCCTCAAAAGTTGGTAAACTCCTTAGGGCAAAAGGTGTTGAAAATTTTTGAAAAGGGAATCCCTACATTGTAGAAGTTTGGACTAGCTGACTCAGTTATTTCTATTACAAGTTTCTGTGTTTTTGTGACATTAACATTGTGAATCTACATAGTGCTTCTGGGGTTGTAAGAGTAACACCATCAAGTCAGTTTCATTATTCTGTTCCTTGTGCACACAAAAATGAAATAGAGCCACAAGTAGCTAATCCTGTGGGGAAAGAGGGAGGAAGAAGTTATTTTTGTTTTCTCTGGCATCCGAATGTTCTTTTTAGAGTGTTTTTTGTTTGTTTTGAGGGTTTTTTTGTTTTTCTTTCTTACATTTTTTTGGCCTAAAATGTTTGGGGATTGAACACTTTTGCCACATCCAGTTGATAAACTTACCATCATGAAAGAGAGAAAGTGGATATTCTAACAGAGAACCTAGAGACAGAAGGGAAAGAGAATGTCAGGAGAAGAAAACAGCCTCAGTAACCATCTAACTGAAGAGCAAAGAGAGGAGAGTAAATTTACAGTATGGTGTGGCTTAATGGCAAAACATTTGTTGTTCTCTGTTTGCCTAGTTAGAATTTTTGGATGCGGTCAGTATTGTATCAGGTTTTCTAAGAGCCAGAATATCTTAGTTAACTACAATAATATTTAGTTATGCCAGGAAAATACTGAGTATTTAAGATTCTGCAGGGATGCATATTTGGTAGTTAGTGCTGCTGATTTTTAGTTAAGTTTGTCTCAGACTGTTGTTTTCATCTTAGGACTTAACTATTCTGGCTATACCAATAGCAGGAGATTATTTATACCAGGGCTTTCTAGTCTTTTTGAAGCCAGTTTGTCACTTTTTTCCTAGTGACTTCCAATGTTTGAAAGCTTGGTCTTTCAGTTGCTTCTTTAAATATTTTACTGCCCCTTCCATTTCCCATTTAATTGTTGTTACATGGGCAAAAAACTATCAGGGTGTCTTATTAGCTATATGTAAATTGCCTTTGAGTTCACATATTCCAGCCAAAGGCGTGCAAACTTTGTTTTGGCCTGGATGGCTTTATCTGAAAAGAGTGTTTAATTTCCACTTAGCATTTTTTTGTAATATTGAAAATAGCTAACGAGTAACTTTGCTTCTTCCATCTCTGCCCCACTATTGATTTTGAGACCCTTCAAGAGACTAGCAATACCAAGTTGGAAATCGTGGAAGGTGAGGGAGTGAAAGGCGTTCTATAAAATTAACTGCCAACACTTTACCTGTGACTTAAAGAGGGATTTCCCCAAAGTTTCACAGGGACTAGGTAAGAAGGAAGAGAAGGGGAGACCCATTGATTACATCACTGAAAGCCTACAGTCATGGATTATTATGTTAACTGTTAATCCTGTTTGCATTTTTATTATTTATCCCAGGAAAGTACAGATAACATACTCTCCATTGTTAAACAAAGAACAGGAACCTTTGGGGATCGTCCTGCAAGACCTACTCTTTTAGAACAAGTGTTAAATCAAAAAAGACTGGTAAATATCTGTAAAGTACTTACAATTATTATCAAAAGTTGTTATAAATAGAATTATGTAGTTTTTGTGATTTTAAAACTTGTTAAACAGTCCTCAGGATTGAACTGTTCTTCCACTACATACTAGAATGTCATAATGCTCTCCCAAAACTCTGTGAGCTGAAACACCTTTATTCCTATATCTTCATTGACTAAACCTTGAAAATCTGAGCAAGATGGGGTTTTAAAACAGACTTTCTCTGTACTGGATTCTGTGAGTTATGGAATAATGCTTTAGTGGTATGGAAGTATAATTAGACTACCATTTAATAAAGATCTCTATTATAAATGTGGTAGAAGGCATCAGAATTCAGTCAGAAAAAGAGATTATTCAATAAAACAGAAATAATTGGTTACTGATTTGAGGACAAAAAAGATTTTAGCTCATCATGTCACTATATGTCAAATTCCTGATCAAGAGTTTTTAAAAAATGGAATTGAAACTTTATGTCAAAAATCTTTTTCTAGCTTAAAAGAAATAGACAAAATTACAAAGAAATGAAAACTGTTGTCATAAATGGTGGTAAAAATAACTTCAAAATAACACATAGGAAAAACCTTTGCAACAAATATAAGAGACTATGGTTAATATGGTTGGCATTTTTAGTTTACAAAGCATATAAGTTGATGAGGAAAAAAATGGGGCTTTAATACATTGCAAAAAATCTGAACAGGGGAGAAAGCAGCAGAAATGCCACCATTTAATGATTTGAAAAGGTACTCAGTGTCAGTAAAAATCACACAACAAACAGTACAACAAATGAAAATTATGTAAATGATAACACACAGTGATGTTGAAGGTTCCATGAAACAGACACTCTCGTTCTTTTGATGGTATCCTATTTCAGTATGATCAGACTTCTAGAAAGCAGTTTGGCACTACGTGTCAGCAGTCTCCAAAAACAGTCATTCCTTTAGCTCAATAGTCATACTTACTGTGGAGATATTTGCAGGGAATAAATTCTACATACAGATAAAGTTAAGCATAAAAAATTTTGCTAGAAATGTAATTATCACAATTGGTAAAATTGTAGTTTAAACAACCTAAATGTTCAACAGTCTCATAATTAACTGAGTAGACTATTGTACATTTACGTAACAGAATTTTAGACTATCTTTACAAATGAATGTTTTTATTCAAGTATAGTTGACTACAAATAAGTTTTAAACAAAACGTATAACTAGAAAATGTGCTGTGCTCCAATGTTAAGGTTTTCTTTTTTTTTTTTAAGTTTATTATTTTGAGAGAGAGAGAGCGGTCCAGGGTGGGGACAGAGGATTTGAACTGGTCTCTGTGTTGACAGCAGAGAACCTGACATGGGGCTTGAACCCATGAACCGCGAAATCATAACCTGAGCCAAAGTCAGACATTTAACCGACTGAGCCACTCAGGTGCCCCTCTAAGGTTAAGTTTTAAAATCAGTATTCAATGATATTATTTCCAACTTGCTTTTATCTTTTTCAATGTTTTGGAACCAAATTTTTTTTTCCTCCTCAATTTGTGTAAGTATTTTATTATAGTAAAAGCATACTAACTATAGTCTATTATAGTTATATGACGTTAACTCTATTTAAAGATGATAGTTGTACAAAACTGTATTTTTTGTTTTTTTAGATCAGTCATATTCTGTCTTTTCTGAAATTTTGGTAATGTGCTAATACTACTTTTATTAATACCTACACATCCATACACATACACACACGCTTTAATTTCTTCAGAAAGACTTAAGAGGCTAGTGGGAGAAATTGGATCCTTAAGTGGATTTCCACAGTGGCATCTGCCACTTTCACATGTGGTTCCTTTCTGTATCTATCGTTTTTCTTGCTATCATCCTAGGCCAGTGCTATTCTTGGCTATTGCTCTTATGATTCATAGACAGTATATATGCTGGCACATCAATAAAGCATTTCCTATGTGTTCAAAGTCACCAATAAGACCAGGCTTCACCCATTATTTTAGTATTTTGATGTATGACATCAAATTTTATTATTATTAGTTTGCAGTTTAATTGCAATGCATCCGATGCAAGAGTGAATGCAAAGGCATGTTTTATAAGCATGTTGTGCCTTGTGTAGGAACCTAACAGTAATTTTATAGCATGTGAAGACAATCCCATAATAATAATGTGAATAAATATATTTTTTTCTTTTTAAGTCATTACTAAGAAGTCCAGAAGTGGTGCAGTTTTTACAGAAACAGCAACAACTATTAAATCAGCAAGTTTTGGAGCAAAGACAGCAGCAGTTTCCAGGAACATCAGTGTGAAAGACTCTATCAAGATCTATGTGCTTTTTATTTTGTTGCAGCAGATGGACATATTTTTATACTAAGATAAATGGGGTACAACATGCCGGTGAAACATAAGCCGTCATTTTCCTGTAAATGTATGTGTGCGTTTGGGGATAAATAAGTATTGCACTTTGTGCATCTGATTCTTTCAGATTTCCGTGAATTTGAAGAAACAGCTTATAATTCCAAAATAACATTTAATTATAGTTGTTTTTTTAAACAAAGTGTTCCTCTTCAGTCATCATTACTGAAGGTAATGGAACAGTCACTTTCTGTGGAAGTCATAAAGTTAATAGATCCTAATCTTTGGTCATTTAGCTCAGTGATTCTTATCAAGGGTCAGCTGGAAATGTATGGGTATGTTTTCGGTTGTCACAGTGACCTTGAAAACTCCTATTAGTTTTTAGTGAATGGGTCAGGAATGCTAAATGTTCTACAGTGTCTGGAATGGCCTTTCCTGACTAATAATTAACTTACCTATAATGTCCTTCTCTCAAGAAACACTGATAGTTGTGATACCACTTGTGACGATGAAATGTAGTCAGAGCACCTAGAATTGAGTTCGTGTAATAAATAACCTTTTCTTTGCAGTTAAAACTAGAGCTGTCAAAGAGGTAAGCATATTTTAAATGTGTAAGGAACGTGATCATTGTTACTGTCTGTGAAATTAGAATGTTCATTTCTTTTCAGACATGTGCTGGTGAGACTTAGGAGAAGGGTTATCTAAGTACACTGGAATGAAAGTGCCTCCTCAAGTTGGCTTCTCCCAGTTACCTATTAGTGTTGATCTCTTAAAGCAGACTTAGGTGTTGAATATGTGAACAGTATAGATGCATCTCATTCCACCAATGTCAGGACAAAAAAAATTAATACTCATTTCCTTTTCAAAAAGAGATTCTGAAAGTAAAAATAGCACTCCCAACATTTTGTCAGTGTTTTCTGAAACTGAGCTAATTTAAGATCGTGTTAATCCTAAAGTAACGTTCATAGAATGATGGGTAACTGGGTAGATAAATTTTTTCTTGTATATTCTCCTAGGCAAATTTTTAAAAGGCAAACCTACCAATAAGAGTAACAAATCAAATGTCAAGAGAGGATTTCCAACGTTAGATAATAAATTTATGTCTTAAGTTTATGCAAAAATGTGATCATTTCTTGGGTTTTAAGCCCCAAAATATATATCAAGTTAAACGTAGTCACGGCTGTTCTAAGAAGTATTTACAAAGAGAAAGTATTTTTGTTTATTTTTTATGTGTGTTTTTTACCTATCTGTGCAAAAACACAGATTTTACCAAAATTATCCATTAAAGCCCACTTGTTGACCTTTTGAGTTGTTTGAGTCATTTATTCTTCAGTTTTTTCACTCTGGATGCAGAGGAACTCATTTACACTTGTTATTAACGGTTAGTTCTCTTACTTATGGTGTTGGAGCTTTACTGGATCCCTACAATGTAAATAAACTTTTATGGTGAAAAAAAAAAAATCAGTTTATCCTTCAAATAGGTTAGGAAATAGGATACAAAAAGAGCTAAAGTATTCGGCCAAGGAGCGCTGAATTAAAATAAAAAAGAGATTGGCCAGGCGCTGCTACTGCGAAACAGAAACGCCTCGGTCTAGAAGATCAGTCACTGTCCTCGCCCCTGCTTCCCTTTCCCTCCCCTCCGGGGACCACCAGGCACCACGCCGCGAACGTAATAGCTCTTCAAGTCTGCAATAAAAAATGGCCTCCAATAAAACTACATTGCAAAAAATGGGAAAGAAACAGAATGGAAAGAGTAAAAAAGTAGAAGAGGCAGAGCCTGAAGAATTTGTGGTGGAGAAAGTACTGGACCGACGTGTAGTGAATGGGAAGCATTTTAAAACCATGGATAAGCCCATGTTTCTGGGATGCCATCATTTTCATCAACCTAAGAAATAATCACTTAAATTAAAATTTTTCATGAAGCCTTAACCTTTCAAATTTTGTAAGTAATTGGACAATTTACATATAATGTAAGCAATTTAAATTGGACTCTTTGAAAGCAGCCATATCAGAACCCATGTCTATAGTCACACAAATGCAAATTTGTTTGCAAGATCCCTGAAAGGAAAATGTTATCACTACCAACAACCTCCCCACCCAAATGAGAAAACCAGACAAGTCCTGGTGTGTTTTAATTAGGTAAGCAAAACTTAGCTAAATAGACATTTGAAGGTTCCTTCTGGCGAACCATTCCTTTTCAAGAAATTGAAATCCCTGTGCTGCATTGACTAAAAGGACATGATTCATAGAATGTCTTAAGATTTGTTCATGGAAACCTGATCATAATCCTATGGTTAGAGATGTTGGCAATTTAGCACCTGCTGAAATAGATACGGGGACAAACCTGTCATCTAAATTCTTGACCTGCATGTTTTTTCTTGACCCCAACTTATTCCTTACATGTAGGCTCAATCTTCTCAGTATTTGAGTTACTGGTTCAGCAGAAATCAGGAAAAATAATAACTTTGTAGTCAGAATGTTATCCAACTGTATATTGTTTACTTTATTGTAAATACTGGTAAACAGTCGTCAATAAATAGTTTTATATTCCTTTAAAAAAATAAAATAAAATAAAAAAGAGATTGAATTTATGTATATATAAGTATCTACCTCAACATATACTTACAGATAAATCACTAAGGCGATAAGATTTTTACTTATTTGGGGATAGATTTATTGCATGTGTCACTATTTGTTTATCCCTCCATGGACTCATAGCTTTTACAATATGGCTTTGCAGCTGCTCTCACCAGGAAGTTGACATTGTTTACCAACCCCTTCAATCTGAAGGACTGGCTTTATGACTTTTTCTAGCTAATAGCCTGCATAAGAAATAATATTATGCCAGCTTTGAGTAGAGTTCCAAAGATTTTTGAATACTTGCCCTTGTTCTTTTAGAACCCTATTCAGCTGCCTGGGTAATAAGCCCAGCCCAGCCTCCTTTGCTGGGCAAGGAGACATGGTGGCCTAGGCGCCTCAGTCACCAATAACTAGTAAACAGCCAGGCATGTGAGTGAGGCTGTGCTAGACTAGCTACCCCCCAGGCAGCCTGCCAGCTGCCCAACCCCAGTCAGCCAAACCTAGCCCAGAGCTGCAGAGCCACCCAGCTGACCTATAGAGTTGTGAGCAATAATAAATGTTTCTGATTGTAAGCCACAGTGTTTTTGGGGTGATTTGTTACACAGCATTCTTGAGAGGAGGTAACTGATAACACCTAGCTGTATAGTTACTGCTGCTTAACAGATCACCTCCAAATTTAGTGATGTAAAACAATTTATTATCTTTCAGTGTGTGTATGATTACTATAGTTTTAAGTAGCTGTACAAATACTTTGAAGCTAGGTATGGCAGGCTGTACTTTCCAGAGATGACCACAACAACGTCTCCCAACCCACATGCTCTTATGTGATGTGGCCCATCACAAACTGGGTGTTAGGAGTGTCTAGGTGGCTCAGTCGGTTAAGTGTCCAACTATTGATTTTGGCTCAGGTCATGATTTCATGGTTCCTAAGATCAAGCCTCGTGTCAGGCTTTGACGGTGCGGAGCCTGTTTGGGATTCTCTCCCCCGCTCCCACCGCTACCCTGCTTGCATGTACACATACGCATGGCATGTGCACTCCCTGTCTCTCAAAATAAACATTTTCTTAAAAAACTTGGATTTTATTTCGCTACCCCCTTGAATTTGGGCAGCCCCTGTACCCACTTTAACAGAATATGGCAGAAGTAATGCTGTACTAGTTTGAGGCTGGAGGAAAGGAGACAATGAGTATATTTATTGTAATAATAGCATAAAGGAATTCACAGCTTCCAGCTTCCGTTTTCCAACAAAGTTAGAGGCCAACTGCTAAGATGGAGTGGAGGCGTTGATAAAAAACTTTAGGACAAAGGGAAAAGTTGGGAAGATACATTGAAGCCAATGAGAGATGGCTAATAGCTAGTCACTTGCTAATAATCCCCTGGTCATGTTTTTCCCTTCTTCCACAGTAATAGAATTTTGCGTTGGGAACATCGCCACACAAGATGGCTGATTCTCTCGTGATACCCTGCCAAAGGATCCAGACATAAATGGTGTGTGGATGATTCCATTTATATAAAGTATGAACGTAGGTGAAGCTTGCTGTTAGAATTCAGGTGCGGGTCGCCCTGGGAGGGGCAGAGCCCAGGAGGAGGCAGGAAGAGGCTGCTGGGGTTCTGGGATTCTTCCTACCCTAGACGCCGGGCATGCGAGTGTGTTCTGTGTGTTCTGTTAATGAAAGTTCAGCAAGCTATACATTTTATATACATACATCATATACACATGATTTTTATGTTTTTCAGTATATTGTATTTCAATTTTTAAGGCTTTTTTTTTTTTAAGACTTTATCAGCTGCCCTTGCAGCCGAGTGTGACCATGTGAGTAAGTTATGGCCAATAAAGTTGTAGCAGAATGATGTGTGCAACGTCCAGCTAGTGCCCTGAAAAAGAAATTGGGAGCCCACTTTACCCCCTCCATCTTGCTGCTTTACATGTGGATAAAGCAGCAGGTCACCTGTTGGCCAAATGAGGGTAACTTACTGGGGATGAAGGGACAGGACAGAAGGACCCTGTGTCCTTAGATGGCCTCGGGGAGCAGAGCCACCATCCTGGCCTAAAACCCTTTGTTTTGGGGGGAACCTGGGCGGCTCAGTTGGTTAAATGTCCAACTTCACATCAGGTCATGATCTCAAAGTGCGTGGGTTCGAGCCCCACATTGGGCTCTGTGCTGACAGCTCAGAGCCTGGAGCCTGCTTTGGCTTCTGTGTCTCTGTCTTTCTCTGACCCTTCTCTGCTCACACTATGTCTCTCTCTCTCTCTCTCTCTCTCTCAAATAAATAAATAAATAAATAGATAGTTAAATAAGATAAAATAAAAACCCTTGTTTTTGTGGAATATCCTGTGCCTGCCATGATTATTATGATGTCTCCATTACATCCAGCCAAACCATATCCTAAATACTACTCTAGGTACAAGGATCACTGAATAAAGATTTGGAATACTGGAAACCAGAGATCTGTAACGGCATTCTGCAGTTACGTGGCAGACGTGACACTTTCATGGGGCTCAACCAGCTGTCACAGTAGGAAAAAGATGTATTACAGGCTTGATCACGGATTCATTTAGTGGAAGAGGAGGACAGGGAAGTTAAGGGACTTTGATGGAGTTCAGGCTGAGCAGAGAAATGAGGCCAACAGGGAACGGGGTTTTCTGGGGGGCTGCAGAGCCAAGTGTCAGAAGAATGAGAGCACGAGATATGAAAGCTAGGTAATGAGCAGCACTCGTCACGACGGATTAGTGACAGCCCCAATGCTGTTAGGCTCAGTAACAACACACGTTTCAGTAAAGCAAGCTCTTTGAAATCCTCAGCTCTGAGACGGTTCCCAGGCTTCCACCAGAGGAGTGTGATTCGGAGGGATGGATAAACAAGCCTGTAGGATTCAATGACAAATATCCCTCCAGGAGGGCTCACTCCAGGGAGAAACAGAGTGATTTACTTCAGCTCATCAACCAGCAGCTCAACCAGCGTATTGCAAAAACTTGCCAAAAAGGGATCATAAAAGAAAAAAGAAAACTGGAAAATAGATGTCTTGCTTCAGAAGTAGTTTACCCGAACTACTGTGGAGAAAAAGAAGGCAACCAACCAGATGGCCCTCAAAAGAACAGCCAAAGGTAATATTGGTCAAAAATTGTAAGAGGCATCTAGTGGCTCAGTTGGTTAAGTGTCCGACCTGGGCTCAGGTCATGATCTTGCAGTCTATGAGTCTGAGCCCCGTGTCGGGCTCTGTACTGACAGCTCAGAGCCTGAAATTGCTTTGACTCTGTGTCTCTCTCTCTCTGCTCCTCCCCCACTTGCACTCTCTCTGTCTCTCTCTCACAAATGAACATTATTTTTTTTTAATTATAAAGTGGTCTATAGTCAAAAGACTTTATTATGAATAGGCAAATATGAAAGTGTTCTAACATCTTACCAAAAATTATATCGATATAGAGATATATTTATACATACATACAAGCTTGTATACAAAACTGGGAGTCGCTTCCATCAAGGAAAACTGGGGCGCTATGGTGTGGAATAGTAGCAGAATGGGAGGCCCAGTAGTTAGGAGACCATCGTTTATCAAAACAATCATTTGTACTGCTTTGAATTTTTACCAGTGCATGTATGACCTATTCAAAAATGTTTTATTTTTTTTAGAATGCGAGCAGGGCAAGGGACAGAGAGACAGAGAGAGAGAAAGAAAGAGAATCTTAAGCAGGCTCCATGCTCAGCACAGAGCCTGATGTGGGGCTCCATCCCACCACCGTAAGAGCATGACCTGAGCCAAAATCAAGAGTTGGACGCTCAAATGGATGAAGCCACCCAGGTATTCCAAAAATGTCTTTCTTACTACAAACTGAAATGAAAATGCTTTTTCCTTTGCTTTCTGTTTCAGTTTATAGGAAGAACATTTTTATTAATAAATCTTTATTTCCATATACATAGCACTTATTTACAGTGCAGTTTCCTAACATCCATTCTGAGGCCCAGATCTAAACTTCCCTCCTGGAGGTGCTTGAAGAAAGTAGATTATAACCTGAAGACTGCATGTCAGAATGATACCAATTCTCTAGCATTTTCTAAGTTCCAAAAACAATTCTGCCTACTTACTTGCTCCTTACACAACAATCCTGCAGTGTACTCACAACGGTTATTTTATAGACGAGGAAGCAAGCTTGCAGAGGTCGTCACTTACCTAAGATTGCAGAACTGCAGGAGTTAAATCCAGGTCTTCTGATTTCCAAGTTTCTTACTAAACACAATTGTAAGTAGCGTGAGCCACGTATGTAATCATGGTGAGGCCAGTGCTGTTGGAACACGGACTTTACATCTGACAATGGCTGCACGATCATAAATAAATAGAGCCTTTGTACAGTAACCCTTGACTTTCAGAAACTGTTAAAAAACAAATTATCTACACCCTAATTATATTACTTTTAGAAAGTACTTCCATGTGTTAATTCTTTGGAACCTCAAAACATGGCAAGTACTGTCCCTGTTTTTGGATGTGGAAAGAACTCAAGAGAAGTTAAGTGACTTATAAAAGTTTAACTGTTGGATGCCGAGCCAAGATGTGAACTTAAATCTTGTCTCCTTGGTGCGCCTGGGCGGCTCAGTCGGTTAAGCATCCAACTTTGGCTCAGGGCATGATCTCACAGTTCCTGAGTTCAAGCCCCACGTCGGGCTCTGTGCTGACAGCTCAGAGCCTGGAGCCTGTCTTCGGATTCTGTGTCTCCCTCTCTCTCTGACCCTCCCCTGTTCACGCTGTCTCTCTCTCAAAAATAAATAAAACATTAATTAATTAATTAAAAAATACATCTTGTCTTCAAAAATGATGCTCTGTCCACAGTAGAGTGTTGTTGCTAAAGTAGGAGCTAACACTTCTAAGTGTCTAGTTTCAAACAAGGTAGGCACTTCAGTATATGCTAATTTTTACATTTCTGTATGCACACACATACATATTTTATATAAATACATCAAGGTAGTCATATTGTGTATCCTGAGGATTTGGGGCTTAGGGTTTCCCTTTTGTTCCATGGCTTGGCTCCCCACTCTGTCCTCCATGTATTGCCCAACGTCCACGTAAACTGTGCCAGCCTAGCATATATTCTTCTTTTTTCAGTGTTTTATGCATTTTAAACACACATTTGTACACCTACAGTAACCATCAGTTACATTAAAGTGTGGGCATATTATACACATCTGTATATTACTTTTTATGCTCAGTACTGTGTACATAGAAGTCCCCCTGAGTCACTTCTCTAGCTCTGATTCATTCCTTTAGCTGCAGGGCATCTCATGATAGCAATGTATCATCACATTCAATCATTCCACTGCCTATGGCGTTCATTTGCTGTCACTATGAACAATGCTGTAACCCTGTCATGTATCCTTAGGTACTGGTGGCTCAATGGCCTTGGAATAGATTCTCATGAATGGGATCATCAGACGGAGGGATATATATATACAGATATGTGTTTTCTTTAGATATTATTATATCATCCCCCCCCGCAAAGGCTCTATTACTGCAAATGTCTACCAGAAACAAGGGAGAAATTCTTTTCTTCTCGTATTTGCCTACAGAAATTATTCTTTTAAAACTCTTTCTGAAAAGATATGTATAGGTAATTATTACATTTATTAGCATTTCCCTGAATAGTGGAAAATTTTAGTACTTTTTCATATATGCTTGTTGGTTATTTAGACTTGCTTTTCCATGAATTGCCTCGTGATATCTTTTGTCTAATTTTCATTAGGCTCCTTTTTTCTACTCAATTCACCAGTGTAAAAGTCTGGTGAATATTATAAAAATTAACCCTGTCATTTTTATTCATTTTTCCCCAAATCTAAAATATGCTTATTTACTTCTTTAATGGTAATTTTTGCCATACAAACTTTTAGTTTTTGTATATTTCAACATGTCTGACATTTGTTTTGTGGCTTTTAGGTCTCCAATGTTGGTTTAAAAGATCCAATTTGGGATCTGTCAAATGACTGTTGATTTATAATTTCCTATTTGTTTTTCTAGAATTAGAAAACATAATTAATACAAGTTTTTCCAAATAGTCCTAATTTATTTTGTGTAACTAATTGACAAGGACATTTTAGTATTCTTTCTATCATCGTCGTGACTCCTTCAGCTTCTCATTTTCTTTAGCTTTGAAAATGAATATTATCATGACAACAGATGCCGTTGAATGGCACACACACTGTCTATGTTCAGACAGCAATTTATTTTAAATGGGTTGAACTGCCTCATTATAGAATAAAAATCTGATTAAAATTTTGTTTTTATTAAGTTGAAAGTTAACAAATTTTTTAAACTATTTCAGTGAAGGTCTTTGAACCGTTTACAGTTAGATGAGTTGATCTCATCTCCTACTCAGGACACAGGCTTTTTCCCCTGTCATCCTAGCATATATTACTTCCCGCCCACATAATCATTTGTAAGCATTGGAGACGAACAGTTTTTGCTATCATATACTGCAGCAAATAAACAAATCTTTCCTCTTCGTAAGTTTACCCTAATGACACAGAATTGCATGCAGCCTTTTCTGGTTGAAAAACACCAAAAAAGAAGTTATGACTAGTGAGATTTTCTATTTTCCTCTCTTACAGTTGCACCTTATATCATTTACTGTCCTCAAGCTGGAGACCAAAGTCAACACTAATAAGATTTTATATAAGTTGCCTTTGAAAGTCTAAGAGCAGAGTATATTAATAATATTACATTGATACTAAACATTTGCACAAAATGTATTACTACTTATTATAATTATATAAAAATACACATTCATACCTGAACTCTCCCATCATGTTGATAATAATCATCTGAGTGGTTTGGGGTGCCTGCGTGGCTTAGACTCTTGATTTTGGCTGAGGTCATGATCTCGCGGTTTATGGGATCGAGCCCTGCATTGGGCTCTGCACTGACAGCGTGGAACCTCCTTGGGATTCTCTCTCTCCCTCTCTCTGCCCTCCTCTCTTTCTGTCAAAATAAATAAACACTAAAAAAAATTGTCTGTGGCGGGGACTGTGAGAATAACTGTGATAGCATTATTTCCTTCAGAAAGTGAGGGAAGCTGAGTTTTAGAGAAATTACTATCTTTCTAAAAGATCACCGAAAGTTGTCTGTAAAAACTCAAGTTTGCTTCTCACAGGTCAGTGCTGAGAGAACCCTTGTTTCCAGGCTCCTGGACTAAACTTGTAAAGCTGGCTTTTTCTTTCTAAAGGAGCCTTCATGGCATGGACACCCTGTCTTTTGTGCTAATGCCTGGGCCCTTGTATCCAAGTATGTGCCTGAGAAAAGCCAAGCATTCCTCTCATATTGAGGTACCTTTTTCTTTTCCTTACATCGGAATGATATGTTACCATGTTTCCTATGTCTCTTCCTTTTCTCGTTTACCTCTTTTGTGCCAGCAACAATCAAAACTGCCTGTGACTCACTAGTCCCAGACATTTGCTACCTGTAAATACAGCATAAAGTCCATCTCATTTCTTGAACACTTCCAGCTTTCTCTGCAATTGGAAAACGACTACAGCCCCTGCCCAGGCCAGGCATCACCCTTCTGAATGAGTACGAGAACTTAAACCTGACACACATGGGGGTTTGAAACCCTCAGGTGCTCATTGTGGGTAGGAAGGCGGATGCTTTCCGACCACCAAGCACCAGGCCCTACCTGAACTCTCCTAGATGCAAAGTGAAGGTCAGACGCTGGGATCAGCACAGTGACTGCACCAACACAGCAGCGGCAGGAACAGCACTGTCCTCAGAAGCCAGGGCTGCTTGACTGTCTACACTGTACCCTTGCAGGGAAATGTCATGGCTCACCTCTGCTATTAATAATTGGAGGCAGCAATTGATTGTTCTATTTCTAGCAACCAAAATAGCAAGTCTTTTCATGTAGTCTAGGAGCGAAGCAAGTACTTTGAACAGAGATCTCTTAAATAGCCGATGTGCTGTCAAAGCAACTTGAGCCAGGATACTCATCAGAACCAGAGTAGCAACTACTCAATAATAAATGGCAGGTGCTTTGAAACAGGCATGCCCGCACTTTGTGAGGAGCTGCTCTCACCTGAAGCCTCCTGATGAATCCCGGACGAAGTTTCATCAACATTGTGAATGTAAGAACGATGGTTATGGGGCGCCTGGGTGGCTCAGTTGGTTAAATGTCCGACTTTGGCTCAGGTCATGATCCCACAGTCTGTGGGTTGGAGCCCCGTGTCAGGCTCTGTGCTGCCAGCTCAGAGCCTGGAGTCTGCTTTGGATTCTGTCTCCCTCTCTCTCTGACCCTCCCCCGTTCGCTTTTGTCTCTGTCTCTCAAAATAAAGACATAAAAAAATTAAAAAAAAAAACAAAACGAACGATGGTTGTGACCACCACTTTGGTTATCCAACACGCCACCCCAAAGCACAATGGATTAAATCAACCACCTTTTTATTGTCGCTGCTCACACACTGAGGGTTGACTGAGCTCAGTGAGGGGCTCCGGTGGTCGGGTTTGGGGCGTCTCATGGGGCTGCATTTGGATGGGAGCAAAGCTGTGACTGCAGCACTCAGGGTGGTCTCTCAGTCTTCCAAGGAGCAACGGGCAAACTGCCACCCTGCCCCAGGCGAAGTCCTCCCCACAGCCTGTTTCCGTACCGCTGCTGCAGGCTAAGAGTAGTTTTCACATTTTTAAATGGTTGAAAAATCAGGGGCGCCTGGGTGGCTTAGTCGGTTAAGCATCCGACTTTCGCTTAGGTCATGATCTCGCAGTTCGTGGGTTCGAGCCCCGCGTCGGGCTCTGCGCTGACTGCCAGCTCAGAGCCTGGAGCCTGTTTCAGTGTCTGTGACTCCCTCTCTCTCTGACCCTCCCCTGCTCACGCTCTCTCTCTCTCTTTCTCCTAGAAATAAATAAAAAAAAACATTAAAAAAAATTTTAAATGGTTGAAAAATCAAAAGGAAAAAGCTTCATGACATGTGAAAAGTACTGAAGTTCAAATTTCAGCGTCCATAAAGTTTTATTGGCGCCTAGCCACGCGCATCATTGACATTCTGTTTACAGCCGCCTGTGCACTGCAATGGCAGAGTTGAGCAGGTGCAACTCTTGGCTGCAACATCAGAATTCCTTATGCTTCTTTCCCATCTTTACTGAATTTTTACTGAAACTCACATTTTAAAAATAAATGCTTGAGATAAAAACAATTATTAACTGTTTAACTGTGGAAACTACCTTTTTTTCTTTGCTACTGCTCTGCGGCTGAATATCTGTTTCCAAACCAAATCATAAGCATGCTTCTCGCACCCTCACCGGCTGCAACATGGTCACTGGACACGCAGTAGGAGGCTTGCAAATACTTCAAAGAAGAGGAGGAATGAAATACTTGCTGATTTTTAAAAAAATTTTTTAATGTACTTATTTGAGAGAGAGAGACAGAGAGCACAAGCAGGGGAGGGTCAGAGAGAGAGGGAGACACAGAATCTGAAGCAGGCTCCAGGCTCTGAGCTGTCAGCACAGAGCCCGACGCGGGGCTCGAACCCACGAACTGTGAGATCATGACCTGAGCTTAAGTCGGATGCTCATCCGACTGAGCCACCCAGGCGCCCCACTTGCTGATTTTTTAAAAGAACTGGAGAAGCACCTGGGTGGCTCGGTGGGTTAAGCATCCGACTTCAGCTCAAGTCATGATCTTGCGGTTCGTGAGTTCAAACCCTGTATTGGGCTTGCTGATGTCATCACAGAGCCTGTTTCAGATCCTGTGTGTCTCCCTTTCTCTCTGCCTCTCCCCATCTTGCACATGTGCGCATATGCACGCTTTCTCTCTCTCTCTCTCTCTCTCTCTCAAAATAAGTAACTATTACACAGAGAAGAGACGTCCAACCCAGCTTGGGAAGGTCTCGGATGACTTGCACAGTTCCCTTAGAACCGGTGGGAAGGAAGGCAAGTTGGATTGTCCCAGAAGCCTTCCCAGGTACCCACCTAGGGCCTGATGGAGATGTCACTGCTTGGTCCCCCAGGAGCCTGCCACAACTGATAGTGCACTGACCTTTATTGATGTACTTGTTCATCTTCCTCCACAAATTGCTAAATTCCTTTAAAGGCAGAAACTGTGTTGTTTGTCATTGCGTCTACAGTGCCTGCTGTACATCTATGGTGGCTGACACCTAGAATAATCTGGTAAATAAGTATGTAGAGGTTTCTCAGATGATGAAAATATTTTTCCTCTAAGACGGGCTAATGTTTAAAGACAGTCTTATACGTCTATGCCATGATACATTTAAAAAGTCTGTACTAGTTAGTGTTTGAAATGTCCCTACCAAATATCAGATTCAGGGACAGGGTCAAGAACATGAAGATGCAAAAGCAGACAAGATACAATCACTGTTTTCCATAAACTCACGGCTTAAACTGGAGGCCTCATAAGCCCCACTTACATCTGACCCAGAATAGTCCTTCTTTCACTTGTTTATAGTTTGGAAATCCACAAATATCTCTTCTGAATAAAGAGGGCATTTCTAAAAAAAAAATTAAAAAAGGAAAACCTTGATCAAGTCAATAAGAAGACTAAGCTTTCTTGAAAGGTTTATATATTTTCTCCCCTCCATTTTAAGACTGGGAGAAAATGGAGTTGAGAATTTCCTCCTGGATTTTATCTTCGTTTTTATTCACTATCCATCTTGAGCACCCTCTTGATCAACGAACAGATGTTCTATAATAAAGCTCTTTCCTATATACTGTAATATCACTTAATATTTGCCACGATCCAGAAAAAAGAAACCTTTTATGCATATCCTCTCTGAAGTTACTACAAAGGATCTTCAAGATTCTACATGTTATGCCAATTAGCCCAAGATATTTAATTCAAAACCATTACCTAATTTCTCTTATAACATGTTGTATTGTAGGGGCGCCTGGGTGACTCAGTTGGTTAAGCGTCCGACTTCGGCTCAGGTCATGATATCACGGTTCGTGGGTTCAAGCCCCGCGTCAGGCTCTGTGCTGACAGCTAGCTCAGAGCCTGAAGCCTGCTTCTGATTCTGTGTCTCCCTCTCTCTGACCCTCCCCTGCTCACGTGTGCTCTCTCTCTCTCAGAAATAAATAAAACATTAAAAAATTTTTTTAAATGTTATATTTTAAAAGCATCTCATTTTCAAAATAAGATGGTTTAAGATCATCTTAAGGATCCACACACAGTGATCCTTTCCTGATGTTTGTAGGGAAAAATGAGCCAAAAACATATAGGTACAGTACTGTTTATTATAAACAATTAGGTAACAGGTATAAGTGTGCATTTGAAGGATAACTGAAGCCTAGATATTATAATCAAACGTGTTACTTACATAGAAATAGTTCCCTTTTTTGTTGGTTTGTGTTACATTAATTTGAACTTAACATAGGCCAGGACCCTCTAGTCTTGTCATACAGTTCAATTGCAAAATCATAATGGGGAAGGCAAACTTGGGATGCACATTATATTTTTCTTTAGTTGTTGAATATATATACCAAGTATCAGGGACACATTCGAAGTTAAGCAGGTGCTTAAAGTCTAGCAGGTGATAGAAGCAGCTTTTGTTGTTGCTCCTAATCCCTTAGAAGACAATGAAAAAGGGATTTTGAGTGCTAGTGCTAGGTTGTTGTACAACCTTTCCTGATTTATACTGAGTGTTAAAAAAAAAAAAGGTAAATATGTTGAAAAGTGACATCTTTATAGTTCCAAAGCATTGGCATATAGTAAAATCACCTAAAACGAATTTCTCACATCACAATTTTTTAACAAGAAACAAACAAACAAACACAAAAGGCTTGAACAACACAACAAATGTTCTGGGTCTTCAGAGCAGGCCACGATGTTGTTGTTCGCTATTGCACGACCCTTGCCCATGGCAACCTCAAACATGTTTGGCATTGCCATGCCTTTAATTGGCTTAGCATGTCCAGTTTGCTAGCTATCCTCCAAAACAATGCTCTTACATTTTTCTGGATTGTCCATCTCAAGGAACAAATGCTAAATGAGCAAACGTGGAAGTCTGAAAGCAAACGATGCATTACAACTTTGGCCAATTTTTGCCAACAGAAATGTTAAAAGGCCAATGAGAATGTGACTGTCACGGTGACTGAAGGGTTAACTCTTCTGCATTTCACTCGCATCCTAATAGGCTCTGGGTGAGACGGACTGGTGATTTCGCAAATGTACCGCTTTAATCATGTGCTTTTTTCAAAGGAATAACACAGGCTCACTGGAGTATTTTGTCCTGGTTTCCCAAAGCTGCATGAAAATCCAGGCTTGTTTATTTGTTTAAAACATAACTTATAAGCGGGGCACCTGAGTGGCTCAGTCGGTTAAGTGTCCGACTGCAGCTCAGGACATGATTTTGCAGTTCGTGAGTTCAAGTCCGATGTCGGGCTCTGTGCTGACAGCTCAGAGCCTGAAACCTGCTCAATGTCTCCTTCTCCGCTCCCCAACTCATGCTCTCTCTCTTTCTCTCTCTCAACAATAAATAAACCTTAAAAAAATTTTTTTAAATGTAACTTACAAACAACCAGTTACAATTCATTCTGCAAAGGTATCGGGTTACCAGAGGATGAGTTTGAGCACTTGTGAGGAGATCAAGAAAGTCATGTTAAATCTCTGAAGCAAAAGCCATGTGTACCTGATGTTCTCACGGAACAGTACTCATATGAGGAAGACTGTCCATATTAAAGCCTCTTCCAAGAAAATAAATGGGGAAAAACTGGAAAATAAGAAAGTAAGGAGAGAAAACAAATAACTTTGAAGCACTGAAGAAAAGTAACAATTATCCAAGGAAGACTTCATCCCTTACCTGATTGGTCAGAAAAGAAGAGAAGTAAGTTTCAAAAGAGAGATAGTTAAGAAATCATCCGTTGTGGTTTTTTTTTTTTTCAAGCAGAAAAAGATTGCAGGTTTTGTTTTGTTTTAAAAGTTCAAATACATCAAGATGTCTACACAGGTTTCCTAATAGATTCTCGGCTCCAGAGTCTGGGGCTGTCTCTGGTTTACACTGGATTCCACAGTACCTAACACTGTACCCAGCACGCACAGGAGCACAGTACATAGGTGATGAACCAATGAACTATGGGGTTTCTAAACACTAAATGGACCACCTAATTTTAACGGGGAACTATTTTCTATTGCATATATGAAAGGTTCTATTAGATAACACTAGTGCTTACAGGAGGTGATGGTAGGCGCTCACTCATATATCTTTTTCACAGGATCATTTCTACCTTGAATACAATTCAACAAGAAGCAACGACTGTGTGCTAATGCTAAAAAGCCTTGAGATAGAATGTATAAATGAAGAAGCCTCTTGGATTACTGAAGGACCGTCTGTTGCAAGCATAATTACCTTCTTAAATTATACATTTTTAAGAGGGTGTGAAATATTTTTCGAAGCAGTGCAGTGTTTAGTGGGTGGGAATTATATATATATATATATATGAAAGTACCTAGAAATGGGGGGAATTTTCCTCTCCTTTCTTTATCATCCAAGAGTAACTAAGAACTGGTTTTTAATACCATATATATTTTTTCAGTGTCCCACTCTCTAGTACCACTGTTCCCCAGAAATTATAAGGATTATGAACTTATTATCCTATTTAGGAAGTTATTTCCGGGTATGAGGTTTCAGCTTTATAAGAGGCTACCAGATGTGACCAGCAGATCGAGACACTAAGTTAAATAACTCATAAACTTCATCCCAGCAATGTGTCCAGATTTTCTGAAAGGCTTCACCACGGTTTTAGTCATCTGTAAATAGTATGTGCCAACGTGTAGGGAAAATGCGGCAAAAGGAGTGCCCTTGCCATGAGTCTCTTGATGGGAACGTGAGAAGGGGTAAGGAAACGCAGGGTCTTCTGCTGCTTCTTATTTTACTGCTGCTTCTCCACGCAAGATGTGCACACACGGTCCTCTCGCTCACCGTGCACACTCCAGAGGTGGCCAGGCTGCCAGACTTCAGGAACCTGGAAAACACAGCCCTGATTCCCTACGTGGGGAGCAAGTATCTCCCTGGCTGATTCTTGGGCTAAGTTCTGGTCTTGTTTTGCAATTTGGGAATAATGCTCATTTCCTGCTGTTTTCCTATTAACCTTCCCATGTATTAGACTCATTCTGTTTTTTGTTTTTCTCAGTGGTAGATTATGAGGCAATGTGGCTCCCAGCTTCACAGTTTCCTTTGCAATCACAGTTTAAATTTGTTTCAAATGTACCATTAATATCAGCACAATCATCCAGCTATCGGTATTTCAACTTGAGAAATAAAATCATTTACGTGACTTGTCTTACATAACTGATTTTACAGGCTTGATCTGTTGTTGTTGTTGTTGTTTTCCTTGCTGATAACACTAAAAGTGAGATTGTTTAAATTATATGGGTTCGACTGCTTTTTTCTTTTGTCTGAAAGTGTTATTTGCTCTAGTGCTGCTAGTACCCTTGTAATATATAAACGGTTTTGATATTTTTCTGGTAGGCCACCCAACATGCCTTACAATGACACGGCTGACTAAAGCCACCTTTTATTCTGCCAACATTTTTCAAATACTATTGACACAGTTGCCTTTCATTTGTTACTGCCCACAATAGAAGCTGCTTCCTATTATTATAGCACAGGCGCGAAAAACCTGCTTTTCTAATCACGTTGTACTGGCATCAGGTTTAACTAGAAAGCACGAAACAACTGGTGATAAAAAATATGAATAGTATATATTATATGTATTTACATATGTACTTAGACACTTCAGTTAGTTGCAAACCTGAAATGGTGTAAGCCACTGCCTGCAATAGCATCTATGCTCTAGAAATGCCGATGAAGGCACGACTGACTGTTAAGACACCGATGAGATGGGGTTATGTGGAGAGCCCATCTGAGTCAGAACTTTGTCCAGCCACTGCAGTGGCCCATGAAGATGAATCTCAATCCAGCAGGGGGTGCTCGTGACATCCTGGCGATGATACTCTGCTCCCCAGCCCTGAAAAGCAAGGAGAGAGCCAAGAGTGAGGATGTGGAGAAACGGGCACCCCCTGCACCGTTGGTGGGAATGCAAACTGGTGCAGCCGCTCTGGAAAACAGTGTGGACGTTCCTCAAAAAATTAAAAACAGAACTATTCTATGACCCAGCAATAGCACTACGAGGAATTTATCCAAAGGATACAGGAGTGCTGATGCAGAGGGGGCACATGTACCCCAATGTTTTCTGCTGGATCACTCCCATCAACATAGGGATATGATGAAATATCTCCCATCTTCAAAATACTTCTCTCGGCTCCACTGCTTACCACCACTTACTGCCCTATACTTCTGACCCTTTTCCTAGCAAAAACCCTCCAAAGAGTTGTCCGAGCTGGCTGTATCAATTCCTCTCCTTCTGTTCTCTCTTAATTCCATTCTGATCGGCATTTCAACCCCAGCCTTCAACACAACTGTTTCTGTTAAGATAAAAAAAAAAAAAAAAATGGGGCACCTGGTTGGCTCAGTCAGTTAAACGTCCGACTCGATTTTGGCACAGGTCATGATCTTACAGTCTTGGGATCGAGCCCTGTGTGCGGCTCTGTGCTGGCGGCTTGGAGCCTGCTCGGGATTCTCTCCCTCTCTCTGCCCCTCCCTAGCTCACTCTCTTTCTTTCTCTCAAACTAAATTAATAAACATTAAAAACAAATCCTTTAAACATTAAAAAAAAAAAACCTTACCTGCTAAAATTAATGACCAGCTCTCAGTCTCTGAGTCAGTTGGGCAGTATGTGATTTGGTTTGTCCTCTCCCCTCAATAGACTTTCTTCTTTTGGTTTAAAGAGCAGCTTACTTTCTTGGTTGCACTCCTACATTGGTTAATCTTCCCCAGTTTTCTTTGCTGGTTCTTTCTCCTTTGAGGTTGAAGTGTCCCAGGGCTCTGTCCTAGAACCCCTGATCTTCTCTGTTAAACTCAAACTACTGGCAGTTCCACTCGGGCTCATGGACAGAGAGTGTGCACGTGCTAACAATTCCTACACTAACATCTCCAGCCCAGCCCTCTCCCTACATCCTGACTCGCACCTTGAACCGTCTCTTCAGCATTTCCACCGGGATGTGTGTCAGTGCAAAGTTTCCCTCACTAAAACTGAACTCAATCTTCTATCTAAACCTGACCCACTTTTATCTCCTCAGCCCTGGGTGGCGGGAACTTCATCTTGCTCACTCCTCCTTTTTCATACCTCACCCAGAATCACCTGCACAACTCAGAATCGTTACCCTTCTTACAACTTCTACCATAACGCTCCTCTCTCAGCTGAGAGCAACTGTCCTCTCTCAACTGAGTACTGCAGTGGGCTCTTAGCGGGGCTCTCTGCTTCCGTCCTTGCCTGCATAATATTTGCAATCCGCATAGTAACTATAGTGATCCTTTAAAAATGTAAGTCAGGTTACGAAATTCTCTGCTCCTATCCCTTCAGGGCTCCCTATCTTGTTAGAGTAAAAGCTGAAATCCTTGTAGCGGCTTCTAAAGCATTGACCTGGGTCCCTATCACTTCTCTGATGTCACCCCCCGGCTCGCCACTCACACTCCAGGCGCCCCAGCCTCCTGGTTCCTACAAATGTCAGGGCATGCTCTTGCTGTAGGGTCTGCCCTTCCCTCTGCTTCCCCTCCAGATACCTTCACGATTTAACTCCCTCATCTCCTTCAAGTCCCCAGTAAGGCCCATGATGCCCACCTTTTTAAAGCTTGCAAACTACCCTACTCCATTGCTCCCAATTCCCCACATCCTGCTCTGTTTCTCTTTCCATGCAGGTTCTTTAGTATAGCTGTTGTTTATTGCCTGTCTCTCCCTAATGGAATATTGATTCCATGAGGGCACAGATCTTGGGTAATCACTGATGTATCCCACAACGTAGAATGGTGCCTGCTGCGGCACAAGGTGGGCGCTCAGTAACATCTCACTGACTGACTGGATGAGTCCTAGAATCAGTAAACATCAGAGGTAAGGATGATCTAGCCCATCACCCCTCAATGGCAGCCACCAGTGTTTAGTCCTCTATAATTTCTTGTATTTTTTAAAGATTGATAGTGTGTTTTATTCAATTCAACATACCTAAGATATTAATACATAACTGATATGTAATTACTAAAGAGATATTTTACATTATTTTTATTTGTACTATCCCCCCCCCAAGTTTGTTGAGATATAACTGATACACACTGTGTTTGCTCCGGGTGTACAACATGGTGACTGGATGTACGCATATATTGTGACATGATCACCATATTAACTTAGTTAACACCCACCACCTCACATACTTCACATTCTTCCTTACTCATTTAAATTTCTTTTAAACTAGCCATCTGTTGCTGTATTTGCAATATTAGTTAACTGTTTTTGCTGTGAATTGTATAGCTTTATGAAATACATCTAATTGATCTTAGGACAATCAGGTTTCTGTGCAAACTCATAGTACAGTGAGATGATTACCTCTGACGTACTGGCATTTCATCCTAATTTTAAAAACACGAACCCGGAAAAAACAACTAGGAGTCAAATGGCTGTACGTTCGCAGCGATTTAATGCCCTCTGCTGGCTCTAACGTATCAAAACGTTTGAAAAGATTTCCAGGTATTTGCTAATTGCTTTCCAGTATAAACATGCCTTAAAAGCTTAACAGTAAACTTGAATAAAACTGCTTTGTCATCATGAAAGAATTTCAAAAAGCCATTTTCTCCATTGGAAACTATGTTCTCGATTGTCGTTTTTTAAATAATTACTAAAATTACAAATACAAAAAAAATAGAGTTATAGAAAAATAGGACAACTATGTTTCCTGATAACTTTAAAGGATTAATAAATTTTACTTTGAAAAAACCTGGAACAGGCACCTGGGTGGCTCAGTCAGTCAAGCGTCCCAGGCTTGATTTCAGCTCAGGTCATGATCTCACAGTTCATGGGTTCAAGCACCTAGTCGGGCTCTCCTCTGACAGCGAGAAGCCTGCTTGGGATTCTCTCTCTCTCCTCTCTTTCTGCCCCTCCCTCTCTCTCAAAATAAATAAGAATTAGAAAAAAAATAAACCTGGAAAAAGCCATACTGATTTCCTGAATGGGTATGCAACAATGTGAAAACTATGTCACATACACCCAGTTAGTGTGATAAACACGCTCAGATTTTGAAATACTAGAATTATTCCCAGTGCTCTGCATGAGATGCAACAGCAGATGTGACATCGGAGTGTGTGGCTTCAGTGTACAAACCCAGCTGTGCTTCCTTCCCACTAAGTAACTTCCTCAGTCTCCAACCTTCACAGCAACATTAGTAAGACCTAATTCAAGAAATATTCAACAAATATTCATATACAGAACATCTACTTCTCTCTGAGGTAATCATATCCACCCATAATATTTCTATCCCAATTTGTTTATGCCTTTATAATAGCAACTTACTGTACACTAGCTTGCATTAGAACCAGTACTGCCTATTTTGTGGCTTAGTTATAAATATCACCTCTTCTGTCTGGAAGCTTTCTAAGAGCTAGAACAACGTTTTACTTAATTCAGATAAATTCAACAACCATTTATTTGGAGACAACAGTGCTCAGCAATTTGACAGATGAAGAAAACCTCTGTGGCATGAAGTCCTATAAAATTATCCTTGTCACTTTATCTTCTGCATGAAAAAAATCAGACAACTACCTTAACTAGTTCTTCCTTCAAAACTAACATGTTTTTAATGTTTATTTATTTTGGGGAGAGAGAGAGAGAGAGCGAGCACGAGCAGGGAAGGGGCAGAAACAGAGAGGGAGACATAGAATCCAAAGCAGGCTCCAGGGTCCAGGTTGTCCACACAAAGCCCGACGCAGGGTGCAAACCCATGAACTGTGAGATCATAATCTGACCTGAAGTCAGATGCTCAACCGATGGGAGCCACCCAGGTGCCTCCAAAGCTAACATGCTTAAGTATTTTCTTGTTAACTGCTAAAGAAGAGAGTTGATACTTACTCATAGGGGAGCTCTTCCTAAAAACAACTGAACAGAGCTCCCCAACCCCCTCTCCTCCACAAAAACCCTGCTGTCTACCTGAACTGACTGTAGAGCTGCCACACATCACCCAAAGATTCATTTTGGCTCATTTTATTTAGTTGTTCATTTTCTACCTTAACATCTGAGAGCAAGCACTCCTTACCTTCACAAAGCTCATCCGGATAGTGCACATCTTAGTTAACTCGTAGACGACTTCGAACCCGTGGTGAACTGACTGCGCCAGCAGCTGAGCAAAGAGCTGGTTGTTGAAGATCTTGAGGCTGCAGCCGCTGGGGATCTTGCAGACGGTGGCCGGGTGGAAGCCGTGCTGATAGTTGCAGTTCCGGCTCTGCACGAAGATGCTGCTGTCACTCACACACTCGGCGTACACTTCTCCCCCAACATAGTATAAATGCACGCCTGCGAGGTAAGTAAGAACAGGGTTCTCAGGCAGCAGCACCATTAGTTTAGGATGAACACTGTCCCCTTATCATTGCAACTTCAAGGTGTGTGACTGTCTATTGTGCAATTAATGTTACTATTACCAACCACAGTAAGCAGTGTGACCTCAGTGACTTCTAATTATAATCTGGGTTTGTTTCCTGCCAGTCCATTTAAAGGCGGATGGCAACCCCCATGTTTACAATGATTGCCGAGGCTCTCATTTACTACTCCTTTTGTCACTCTCAATCTCATGCTTTTTCACTCTATTTTTAAATATTTATTTTTGAGAGAGAGAGCATGAGCGAGGGAGAAGCAGAGATAGACGGAGACACAGAATCCGAAGCAGGCTCCAGGCTCTGAGCTGTCAGCACAGAGCCCGACGTGGGGCTCAAACCCACAAACTGTGAGATCATGACCTGAGCCGAAGTCGGATGCTTAACCAAGTGAGCCACTCAGATGCTCCATTATTCACTCAAAGCTCTGAGGGTGCTGGCTGACTCGGTTGGGTGTCCGACTTCAGCTCAGGTCATGGTCTCATAGTTTGTGAGTTCAAGCCCCGCATCAGCCTCTGTGCTGACAGCTCAAAGCCTGGGGCCTGCTTTGGATTCTGTGTGTCCCTCTCTCTCTCTCTGTCATTCCCCAGTTCTCACTCTCTCTCAAAAATAAAAACATTAAAAAATTTTTAACTTGTCACCTACTATTATGGATCACAAAAATAATGCCTATATTTTACTTAGGAAAAAGGAAATCCTTGCCACCTTTTTCAGATATAGACTCACAATAAAAATTCAGCTTATGCTACTTTATCTCACATTCTTATACTTAAAAAAGCAAGACAGCATCCCGAGATTGGTGCTGCCCAGTCTAATTTTCACTCCAAATTAAATCTGAGCTGATTCTTTCCCTCCAAGTATCTGGGTTTAACATAAGTTAACATAATTGTAGAGCAAGCAACTGGGATTAGATAAAACGAAGACATTCTAGTCTAGTGAATGTTAAATCCAGAATGGGTTTCCTTTAGGCTTTCAGGGGAAACACAGTTCTCCAGCATTAGCTGTCAATGTGACTGTGAGCACAATCGTGTGCAGTCACAAGGTGTTCATAGAAATGAGCCAGGATACCCCTAGAGTCATATGCTTTGGATCTCCTCAAATGGCAAATACAGATTTTTAAGTCACAGAATCCAGAGACCCTGG
The DNA here is from genome assembly GCF_008692635.1 of Crocuta crocuta. Taxonomy (NCBI): domain Eukaryota; kingdom Metazoa; phylum Chordata; class Mammalia; order Carnivora; family Hyaenidae; genus Crocuta; species Crocuta crocuta. The sequence goes on from NW_027527955.1 coordinate 5,096,302, forward strand.
GGGGTTCTGCACAGCCACACTGAGGACACATCACAGGGCAGCTAGCTGCCCAGGGCCTCTGTCAGCTTCTAAGCAGCACCTGCGACGACTGTGCATTACTGTGACTGCCTCCCATCCCATTTACTGTTTCCTTTTCCCATCTCCTTTCCCGTAATACAATTTTAGAACAGAATGGTTTTCAGTACTACGCATTGCAGCCATAGCACTGGAGACACAGATGTGGAGTCACAAAGCGAAAGCATCTGATGTCCAGGCCCGGGTTCCCCTCTCGCCACTTACAACGGGCTGCCGCCCCCCCCCCCTTTTTTTTCTCAGCTCTCCACTCCCTGCTCTTTCTCATGTCCCTTCTCACTGTCCCTGAACAGCCTGGGGTCTGGCACCAATGGCCCAGGCGGTGCAGAGTAGGCAGAAAGGTCCGAACTGGCTGGGACATAGTTACCTGACTGCATGGACATGGGGGTGAGGCAGGGGTGAATACAAGCAGACTTCCTTTACCAGCCCCTGTGAGCCCTCCTGGGCGGCTGGGGAAGGGGGGAAGGGTGAGGGCCTGCCTCTGCAGTGGTGGTGGTTTTTTCAGAAGAGGGTGAACCAGTGGGGAAAGAGCCAGAGGAGACTGCTAAGTATTCAGTATGTGTTTGAATTGAATGACCTTCAAATCTATAATCCTCCCAGAACCTACTAAGTAGAATAGATAGGACTTTTGTTATCTGACCCTGGTCCTTATTTAGAGGATAATTTTCAATCCTGTTAAAGTATTACCTGCAACCACAGCACAGTTGCCAGAGTAGGGAAAGCAGAGAAGAGATGGGGCAGGCGGGTGGTGGTTTAGCGTCCTGAGCAAAAAGAGGGGCCAGAGCCCACGGAATGAGCACATGGGGGCCTGAGTCAGCTCTGAGCGGCAGGACAAATATATGTATATCTCTATATATACACTCAAATCTATGGAGAAAGGATATGAAACCTGAGATTGATTTTAAAAGACTCTTGCAAGGGGTGCCTGGGTGGCTCAGTAAGTTGAGCGTCTGACTTTGGCTCAGGTCATGATCTCACGGTTCCTGAGTTTGAGCCCCAGGTCAGGCTCTGTGCTGACAGCATACAGCCCTCTCTGGATCCTCTCTCTCTGCACCCCGCCCCCCGGCCCCCGCTCACTCTCTCTGTCTCAAAAATAAACATTAAAATATGTCTTGAGTACTCTTGCAAAAATATTGTGGAGGGATAGAGGAAAAAATGCACAGAATGTGAATCCTTGTTGAAGCTAGAGATGGTGATATCAATATTTACTGCATGATTCTGTCCACTTTTGTATGTTTGAAATTTTCCAAAAAAAAATGTTTTAACGTATGATCAGAAAAATAATATAAAAACACAGAGTTCCAGATCCACGTTAGGGCTTTGGTTCAGAGGATAGGCCCTCCATTGGACTGTGCACTGCACAACTCCAGGGTGTGTGTGCCTCACAGCTGTTCAAGATTTATATAGTCATTATAAAGCTTCTCCAGAAGATGGCAGTAACTTATGTTGAGAAAGGGGCTTCTAATTCACACAAAGCCATCTCTGGGCTGGTAGCAAGGTCAGGCCCCAAATCTGTATTTGAAGGCTTGAAGTCTCTTTGGACACTACGATGAACAAACAGGTTCATCATACCTGTGTGGCCTACGGTGAATGGCCCACCTCACTACTCACACTCAGCCACTCTGCCCGGCTGGGCCACACTGCTGTGGCAATCCTGGCNAGCTCACTAGAGAACATTTAGAAAATACAGAGATGCAGAGACTAAAACTCAGCTACAATCAAAGCTAACATTTGTGATATACCTTTCAGGCTTCTCTTTTACGCATGTTTTTTAAACCTTCTACCCTTACCCTACTAACAGTTTAGTTTTATTTTAATAGCCAGGGGATCCTTTGAAGGTGAAAATTCAGGTCTCAACTTAAATCTATCTTTCTATTTTATGCAGAGTCAAAGCCAAAGCGCTTAAACCGGCCTCAAGGTCACTGCGACCTCGTCCTTCCCCTCCCCCCCCCAAAGATTTCCCCATTCTCTTACTACTCACTTGGCCCACTCACCTTGGCTTCCCTGCTGTTCCTTACAATGTACCTGGTGGGCTTCCGGGCTTTGCCCCTGCTGTTCCCTCTGCTTCGAAAGGTTCCCCCCCCTCCATGTGGCTAATTCCCTCTTTCCCTTTCTGCTCAAATGTCACCTTGTTAGGAAAGCCTTCCCTGGTCACTCCATTCTACATTAAAACATGCTTTCCCCATTCTCTTCCTCTCCTGGGTTTTTCTCTAATCATAAAACATAACATTATTTCTTCCCGTCATGCCTTGGTTATAATATGTAACCCATGGAAGCAGGATTTTTTGTCTTTGTTTTGTTTCTTTGTTTCCAAATGCTACATCCCTAGTGCTGGAATAGTCTGGCTAAGAATAGAGGCTCAACAAATATTTGTGAGACGAAGGCATATGTCTGAAATCCAAGAGTCTCTATTAAGTAACTCCACAGAAAAAGTTAACTTATTCAATAATCTAGGCAGGCGTTTTGCTGCAAATTTATTCAGGCTGGTGCTCCAGGAAGCCATGCTGCTCAGAACCAAATAATCCAAAGGAGCACCTGAGAAATGGCCCCTTGACCTCATAGAAGACTGATAGCTCTTCCTTTTTTTTTTTTTTTTTTTTTTTTCCCCTTTCCCTTTTTTCCCCTTCCCTTTTTTTTTTTTTTTTTTTATTTCCAGGAGAGAGAGAGAGACAGCGTGAGCAGGGGAGGGTCAGAGAGAGAGGGAGTCACAGACTGAAACAGGCTCCAGGCTCTGAGCTGGCAGTCAGCACAGAGCCCGACGCGGGGCTCGAACCCACGAACCGCGAGATCATGACCTGAGCTGAAGTCGGACGCTTAACTGACTGAGCCACCCAGGGGCCCCCCAAACAGCTTTCTGGGAAGACTCTGACTCTGCATGGGAGACCACATGAGGATGGAGTGCGGTTCCATCCAACGAGCACTCAGACAGACTTCCGGGCTTTCCCGAAAGGCCATCGGTCCTAGCTCTTATTCCGATGGCTTCTTAACCTGGGGATTCACTCTCAGGCAGTAACGCAGAACCTCAACTCTCCATGTCTGCAGCAGCAGCACTTTACACAAGCTACTTTCAGAAGGGTTCCCAGAAGGTATACAACACCCTTTTAATATCTGAATTCTACCTTTAGATCAGTGACATCAGCATAAGTCTAAAGTCTAATACACAGACCAATCTGCAAAGCCCGTCAGCACACAACTCCACAATGTTTTAATGTCTGTCTCCAATTGCACATGGAGATTCTTATCTATGTTCTAAGTAAAATCATAGTACCTGAGAAATTTATTTAAGAATTCAGTCAAAGGGAGGAACCTGGGTGGCTCAGTCAGTTAAGCGTCCGACTTCAGCTCAGGTCATGATCCCACGGTTTGTGGCTTCGAGCCCCGCGTGGGGCTCTGTGCTGACAGCCAGCTCAGAGCCTGGATTCTGCTTCACATTCTGTGTCTCCCTCTCTCTCTGACCTTCCCCTGCTCATGCTGTCTCTCTCTCTCTCGGAAATAAGTAAAAAACATTAAAAATTAAAAAAAAAAAGAATTCATTCAAAGGGAAAGTATTATTTCCTTTGAAGAATGACTATGTTTCCTCCTTTGGGATAAAAATTGCAATACAGTCTGTTTCCTTGTTTTGACCTCCCTGTCAGGAAACCTAGAGCAAAATTTTAATCACAATTACAATGGTCACCTTTAGCTGTATTCTCCTTCCCTGCCACTCTCAGTCAGCCCCCAGTTTCTGATTTTCTATTTTTCATTGATCACTTCACTGCAAAGTTTTCCCTTGTGCCACCTCAAAGCCACTATGGAAAAATACAGGATATAAACAAACATAAATATCACCATGAGAGTCAACAATTCAAGCCGTTTCTCATCAACAGCTTGGAGGTTTCCTATGACAGAAGACATTTAGGGGGTACGTTAGGAAGAATAATCTGATTNAAGGGCTGGAGGGGGAGAGAAAAGATAAAATGACTCTAAAGGTTCTGTACGCCTGGGAATCCACAGTAGTCTGACATAATAGTGGACAACCAGGTATCAAATACTACCAACTCTTCTAATACAAAGAAAATGATTTAAAGATCTGCAACCAGGCCTCACACTCGGTTAGGATTTGCTACCATTAATCATGGTGATGAGACAGGCTTCAAAGTATCATTGGCCAGACCCCAGGGAAGCCTGTGCCCATCTGCTTCATACCAATGCCTGGCCACAGGAGAATGCCAATCACTGCCAAAGGTTTACAAACATAAACAGGTCATGATTTTCATTACCTCGCTTCTAAGTCTCCAAAGGTCCCTTTACTTGATATATATAATCACCGAGCCGGAATTCCTCTTATCTTACTTTCCATCTTTTGGCAATTTGAAAATAATTCATGATAGTTCTGTTCAATAATTTCATCCTGCTTTCATATTTACTATCTTGTCTGTGTTCATAATATTTACCCTGTGCTGACCCTAGAAACAGAGAGACTGAGGCGCTTTCTCCCAGCTCACCAGCCTGGGGCCAGCCTGCTAGGTTATGTAGCCCGTACGTGGCGTGTTTCTCTCCCATGTTTTAGCTCAGAAGAATACAGGAATTACATATTTGCTTTTACCCTTTCCTATGTGTCTCCTGGTGTTTTCTATTGTTGAGTTTCTGTTTACATTAGAAAGAAGTCCAAGACAGAATCTGTTCCTGTTATTTGAAGGGTCTGTGAATCCATCTATAAGCACGCTTCGGGAGGAGGCCTGGAACGTCTCCCCAACTCGGTTGTTCAGTTCATAGTACGCAACAGAGCACCAGTGCTGCGGCTCCTCGTAGCAAACCGGTCGAAAGTCTGAAAGACAAAGAACCAGAGAGCACATCCCTAGTGTCACGCCAGGCTTCCCAGCCCAGGGTCCCACCTGCAAACCCACATCAGTGCTGTTAACCAGAAAAGTGGCCGCAAGGCAAGGATGCTCTTTGTGGTCTTTTCAAACCCGTCACTTGACAGAAGCTACGTTAGCTCATCTGGTTAACACACACGTGGCCACGGTCCCTGTGACTCTCCCCTGGTTAGAGCATTTGTAATCATATTTATAAGTATTGAGGGGGCCTCACAAACGACGATATGAACTGATCAGTGTCAATTCCACCACCCCTAAAGGAGATAGCCCCAAGAAAGGAGGCAAGTCACTTCCTCTTTATGTGTGAATGACAGCGTATTACTGTCACTGTACCAAACCGAATACGTGTGACAAGAGTATCATTTTCTAACAAACTAAAGATGAAATATAATAGTCTGGATATAATAAAAGTCGAATCAGACACTCCAGAGAGGACTTTAAATTATTTAAGAAAAAAAACCCATCTACATAGACTCACATTCTCTGCTGTGTACACACGGAGTACTTAGTTATTTATGGCATAAACTATTTTAAAGACAGCTTTCATTAGGACATCCATGAATGTTATGCCAAATTTTTCAAAGCTAATTAAGTTGCCAATAACCAGCCACAGTTCAGAGTGCTAATTCTTTGCCACGTACACTCTTCCTCCATCTTTTTATTGATTATATTAGCTCTCTTCAAATATCCTAGTTAGTCTTATATCTACCGTGCATTCCTACATGCATGAAAACATACATTTCTGAAACGTAAGTTAGGGGGTTATTATCTGATTTACAAAAGGGTCCTTACTTATAGAAGACTTCACCCTGGCAGACGTTAAACGGTAAGTTCCATTACACCCTCTCCACCCCGCGTGGTTCCTGAAACCACTGTGTGGGCATCACCTCGGAGCTTGCTAGGAACGCCGACCGTGGGTCCCACCCCGGACCTACGGAATCCAAACCCGCACTTAAAGAAGATCTCCATGTGGTTTATGTGGACATGAAAATTGAGCAACGTTTATCTAGCTTATTATAAGAAACAGACAAAATCCTGCAAAAAAACCTCCTTACATATTTACATATATGTGTAAGACGTAAAATCCCCCCTCTCAGCTAAATCAAAGACACCACGACAAAACTATACCATAAACACCATTGGGACAAAATTACTAACTTAAATACCACTTCCTGTACTAAACATCAAGAACTACAAACATCTAAATGTTAGATTAAAATAAAAAGTTAACTTACTCTAGTAACCAGGATGATAAACAAACATTCAGTCTACGGTACTGAGGAATGCCAAAGTTAAAACACACAGCCATGCTTTCTGCCCTTTAAAACACATGTGAAATAGCAGGCTAGCACATTTCGCTTCTTTTTGGATTTGTTTTGTTTTGGGGTAATAGGAAATGCCCTTGGAAAACAGCTACATTTAGCTGTTCATCTACAAATTTACCTCCATGAGGCACTGACAGCACTAAATGACTATCAGCTGTGGCATCTACAGGTCGGCCATTCTGGGTCCCTGGGGCTTCTGTGGCATGATAAGGCGGGGGTGGTGTGTCAACTAAAAGAAAGCAGTAAAACAGAGGAATGTCAAACTGATAAACTGCACAAAGACAGTCAGATCCAACCTTTCTTGCTGTGAAACTCCAGGGCTTGGTGGATAGCATTATTGCTAAAGAGAGGCCAGCAATATAATAAGGCTATTCTGCAGGATGTTGGGAGTGTCACCTGGAAGAAATCAGTTGTCCGACATCCTCACAAAATGGCTGATTAGTTTTCCCTCTGACTTAGGAGTTATCTATGGGTTATAAGTTCCAATGACTGCATGATAAGATATCTAATCTAGGAGCTATTCTCCTAGCTTTTGCAATAGCAGAAGAATCTGACTTTCAAGCAGAAAGCTAAACCTTCTTTGAAGTGAGCTTAATTTTCAAATCCTCTGTTGCCACGGACTGTATAATGGCCACAGAGATGGTCTTTCTCTGAGATAGTTCCAAATCTCCTCCCCAAAATGCAGAATAGCTGAAATCTAATTATAACCTGTGCCCCAAGGCATGCTGAGAGGGACTCTTCTCCCCAAATACCAGTTCTATAATTGGACAGCGATCATGGGTAGGCAAATGGTGTGCATTCAGTAGATACTATCTTATCGGAAATTAATTCACAACACAATAAAAACTCCTGCAGCAGAGGAATAAACCTTCAGTGAGAACATCAGAATAACGGATTCCTCTTATCCATTCCTAATGTCTGTTCAGAATAGTCTTGTTACATTAGTGGTGGATGGAGTTCAGTGGCATGAAAAGTTAAATCAGTCCGCCTTTGTGGAATTGAATTTTGTCCATTCAAGTAGTTCCCACACTTAGAGTGTGCATAAAAATTGCTAGTGAAACTTGTTAAAGATGCAGATTCCTCAGAAATTCTGAGTCTGCAAATCAATGGCTAGATGAAGCCATGTACATTAACAGGCACTGGCTGGCAATTCCAATGCAGACCACACTGTGCAACCGTGGATAAAAATCATTTCCTTGTGAGAAAAATAAACACTGACCCTGTTTATAGGAGAAGTCATAAAGCAAGGTGGACGTTTTGTAGGTCCTTGAGTGGGTCTATCTATAAAATACAGGGGTTGAACACAGAGTTACCCTATCACCATATCTACGACTAGGCATATGCCCAAAGGAGCTGAAAGCAGGGACTCAAGCAGATGCTTGCATGCCAGTGTTTACAACAGCATTCACACTAGCCAAAAGGTGGAAAGAACCCAAACATCCATCAACCCACAAATGGATTTTTTTTTTAGTGTGGTATGTCCATTCAATGAAATATTGTCCAGTTACAAAAATGAAGTAACTGGCACAGGATACAACCTAAACTATGAAAAGGCTATGCTAACTGAAATGAGGCAGACACAAAAAAGGCAGATACTGTAAGATTCACTTCTGTGAGGTATCTATAGAGGAAGCAAATTCACAGAGATAAGAAGTGGGTTGGAAGTTACCAAGGGCTGGAGGAAGGAGGAGGAAGAGAATCAGGAGTTACTGCTGAATGGATTCAGATTCCGGTCAGGTCGATGAAAAAATTTCGGAAACAGACAGTGGTCATGATAGCTCACAACTGTGAATGTACTTAATGCTGCTGGATTGTACACTTTAGAATGGCAAATTTTATGTGATGCATATTTTACCACGGCCTTAAAAAATTAAGATACAGAAAACGATTAAATGCCACACTTGAAGTGTGTGAACTCTACAGTGTTTCAACTATATCTCCATAAAGCTGGTATAAAAAAAAAATTAAGGGCTGAACCAGTCAGTTTCAAGATTTCCTTTTAGTCTCACTTATCTGTGGATCTGTTATTCAGGTTGCATTTTGCTGTTAATCATTCAGAAAAGAATTGTTTTCTTTGAAATGAGAAAAGCCATTTCCTCCATAAAAACCAACCAGCTTCTGCATAGGTGTTGAGGTCCACCCTTCGTGGGAAGGAAGACAGAAAATATCAATCTGCTAGTCCCACCAGTGCAAGAAGACGTCAGTGCAGGCCATCTTTACAGCGCAGATAAATCTTATGTAAATATGTGTTTTGTGACATAATTATCCTCCTGTCCCTTAAGCATGGCTCCATCCTCAAATGACTTCTTCCTGTTGCATCCCTTTCTCTGTGAATCCAGCCTCTTGTAAGACAGCAGCCATCTCCTTCCACTCTGTGTGGATGACTCCTGAGCTTCCTCCCAGGGTCTCACCCCCACATCAAGTCCTATAAGTCTACCTCCTCAAATTCATTGTCTTGGTTCCATCCTGATATCCCTTCTTTGGTTCAAGTCCTTATAATGATCTGCCCAGGCATTACTGAGACCATGATTGTTCTCAACAGTTTCTACCTCTTGAAAGTCAGAGCCTGCAGTCATAGTCAATCATCGTTGTACCTTTAGCGGTAGTACAGTGCCTGACACTTCACAGGTGCTCAGTAATTAACTACTGACTCAATGACATCTGTATCTCTAACTCTGAGCACTAGCCCTGTGTTCCAAATGCCTGTGTGGTGATCCATTTACTCTGTAACCAACAAATGAGCAACTACTGTGTTTTAGGGTCTGTGCTACACATACGAGAGATGACTGACAACTGAATGGGGGAAATAGACCCACGAGGACTTATATAATGTAGTGTGTTAAATGAAATAGTAGCTGTATTGCTGAGGGCGCAAAAGGAAGAACTGAATAACTCAAGAAAGGAAGGGGCAACTCTTTCCCTAGCTTTCCACATTTTGTAAGTTCTGTGAGGATACGGACAATTTTTACCAATCTTTTAATTCTCCTTTCGGCTTCCTAAGCAATTCTTGTATACAATAAAAGTTCAGTAAATCTCTCTCAAATAAACGAATATATGAACAAATGAATGAGGCAGATCATAACATCTAGCACCGAATGAATCTACGCATGCCTTTAAGAACTTGCTCCTCATGATACGATTTACCTCACACTCATGAGGTGCATATAAATCCCTTCTTCATTACCTAACTTAGACCACTTTGTAGGCATGGTAGCACGTGCAATCATGACAATGTACTTGATTCTCCCTTTTGCCCAGGGCATGGCATACACACTCCCTCTCCCTTACGTAGGCTTTTTCAGTTCAGCAAATGTTTATTGAATAAGCCTGTCTTCAAGATGCTGTGCTGGCTTCACACAATACAAAGGATGATGCACTGGCCTGGTGAGGCCTGACTCTGCCCCAGTAAAGTCGTGCAAAGAAAAAGCCAAGCATGGACCCCTCACGTTGCTTGCCCTCAGGCCAAGTCTTCCTGCTTCAGTCAGAGAGGTATTTTATTATTTTAATGCTACTACAGTAAAAAAAAAAAAAAAAAAAAAAAAAAAAAAACCCTTTTTTTTTTAAANAGTTTCTGAAAGAGATGTTGTAGGTCCAGAATAACTGCTCTCAAATGGCCTTGATCTTAGAAGGGGGCAGGGTCGTGGCCCAGGAGATTGCCACATAAACTGTAAAGCTCCACATGCACATCAGTGACCAGTGATGATAATGACGACGGTCCCACCATGAATAACTGTATTGGGTCATACTCTACGTAGACCGACTGCAGCTTTGACTGACCTGAGTGTTGATAGGGGCTCTCTGGCTCGGAGGGGCTTCCTGGGGAGTGAGGGTAGCCGGCGGTACACGGGGACTGTGAGAACACGTGCCCGGGCCCGGGCGAGGGAGGGAACGCGGGGCATGGAGGCTGCTGGAAAGAGTCAGGATAGGTGGCGTTGTGCGGCATGAGAGGCTCACTGTGGAGGGAGGCGCTGCGGAACTTGGCCAGGAGGCTGAGCTGGGGGTTATATTCACTGTGTCTTGGCACGAGCACCGGCGGCAGCACTAGAACGAGAAAGGAACCAGTGGGTTAGAACTGACCTTGGCCCGTCGGCACGAAACCGGGTGGACGCTTGCTGTTTCTGTCTGTTTGCTGAGAAAACTCTGTTTTCTGGGAACTACCCATCCACCATTCTTTGTGCTTACTGTACAACAGTCAGTTAAGGTCCCATCTTTTCCCAGAAAGTGAGCTTGTGAAACAAGCTGAACACCAATGTTTAACACGTAAACCCTCTTCTTGCAAACTGAATATTAAACAGAGTATCACAGTAAAAACAAAAAGTTTAGAAGAGAATCGCTCTGATGTCAGCACTCTAAAGACTGTCTATTCATTTCTACCATAGAAATTACCAGAGCTGCCCTATTCTCTGGTCTTCTGCACATCTAATTGTTTGTGTCTTCCTTTAATTCTGCCAATAAAGTGGTTCTTTTTTTTTTTTTTTTTAAAGGCAAAATTGGTTTCTAAGTGATGCCCGGAATATTTTTCCCTCAGAGACCATGTTGAATTATTCAGATAGCCAGCCTAAATTTTAGGCTCAGTGGTGCTGCTAAAGTAAAAAAAAAAAAAAATCTACTTGTCTTTACCAGAAAGATTTAAAGGTAACTAAAAATCATTAAGGAAAAAGTAAACAGAGAGTTATAAAAGTAAAAGATAAGCAGCAATAAGAGAACTTATAAAGGCCCATGTGTGTTTCTTCTGTGTTCCATATTTTAAAAAATAAGAGTATTTTTGATCCTGATTTTATACAAAAAGTTAGGAATGGACGCAATTTTCAAAAGCAAGTATTAACCAGGCATTCCTAGTTCCTAGTGATTTCTAAAGTGTCACAACACCTGGCAGTTCTCAAAAAATATTGTTGAGTACAACCTGTGACCAACATAAGTTCCAGGAAGAGAAGCAGAGAAAACTGAGGGAGGAAGTGATCAAAGAAGTAACAAAGAAAATTTCCCAGAGCTAAAGAAGGATCTATGTCATTACACTGAAAAGAACTGCAGAGTATACAACCCAGTTAATGAAAAGAGATCCAGACCTGCTCATACCACCTTAAACTGCAAACATCAAAGGGCAAATGGAATATACCAAAGACTACTGGTTTCCCATCAATGGTGGACACTAGAAAGCAACGGGCCAAGGACCTTCTAAGGGAAAATAAGTCTTGCCACCAGATCCCACAATGGAAACCAAAACAGTAGCAAAAAAATAACATAAACTATAAACTAATATATAGATATCAAAGATTTAAAAAGAAGAAAAAAAGAGGGAAGTTAATATAAATTAGCTAAATCCTCATCTTTTGTATTAGTGAATGAAATTATCTAAAGGTGATAAATTCAGAAATGGATTTATAAGTATATTATACAGAGTTACCTACACAATTTTTAGGAATCAATGTGTAAACATTGTCTACTTGTGTAGTACATTATCTAGAGTTATCTCCATAATTTTTGGTAATAATGGATGGAACTAGCAAAAGAACTAACCAAGAATGATTAAAAGAAGTTGTTTCTGGAGATGAATGGGATAGCTCTTGTTTTTTATCACACTATTGATTTGTTACTGCATGCAAGTATTGACAAAAACTTTCATAAGCAAGTAAATGTTTTGGGGGTGCCTGGGTGGCTCAGTCAGTTAAGTTTCCGACTTTGGCTCCGGTCATGATCTCACAGTTTATGGGTTTGAGCCCCGGGTCGGGCTCTGTGCTGACAGCTCAGAGCCTGGAGCCTGCTTCGAATTCAATGTATCCCTCTCTCTCTCTCTCTCTCTGCCCTCCCCTCACTTGTGCTCTCTCTCAAAAATAAACAAACATTTAAAAATTTCAGAATAAACAAACAACAATAGCAAGAAAATAACATCAATCACAAAGTCTACCACTTACCCACCATAATACGTTTATGTCTTTCTTAACAAGCAATGTTTTTTCACTCTACATGTAGAAAATAAACAGGTGAATGGAAAGTCTTAAACTAAACCACCAGAGTTGAGGGTGGCAGAGAAACAAATGATTTCTTCCCCCTTTAAAAGCCAGTATGTGTATATTTGCTTTATGACATTAGAGGACACCCAACATCATCATTCAAAAATGAGCTGGATGATAAACCATTAGACTTCCTTTTACGTGTTCCATGAATTCACAGGAATAAAAAGGTGACTTGCTTCATGAGTTGTCTGAAAGCGAGGGCCCAACAGAGTAAATGGCATATGGCTTCTGTTGCAATGACGTTTCTTCACCACAGTGATAACAAGGTTCAAATAAACACTCATTTTTTTTTTTTTTTTGAGTGGCCTCACACCCTCTGAATACAGAGAATTCCATTTCTTTGTAAGCCTAAGATCAGAGGCACCAAAAGAAAAAAAGAGGGGGAGGTTGTTTTCCCTTATTGAGACAAATGCCTTGATAATATATTTTTACCATCCGGATAAAAATTTTTATAAAGAAAACCAATGGTATCATTCTGCTGTTATTCAGCCTGACTGGCTGGTTTACCTTAGATTTATACTCATCATATTTTTAAACACTTTCACTCAAAACATAGCTGTCTTAGTCCATTTGGACTGTTGTAACAGAAATACCATAGACTGGGTAGCTTATAAACAATAAAGATTTATTCCTCACAGTCCCAGAGGCTGGGAAGTCCAAGATCAGGGTGTCAGATTCTGAAGAAAGCTCTCTCTCAGGCTACATATTCTGATCATCTGGGTCCTTACAAGGTGGAAAGGGATGAGGGATTTCTCTGAAACCTCTTTTAGAAGAGCACTAATCCCATTCATAAGGGTCTATCCTCATGACCAAATCATCACCTAAAGCCCCTATCTCCTGATATCACCTTGGGCAATATTTTCAACATATGAATTGGGGGGGTACATAAACGTTCAATCCATAGTAATATTTGTTCCTAATTACTAAATTCTATGTCTAGATCACAGCTGCTGCTTACAAATAAGACATGGTGAGATTACAGACAGTGGTTCAATTTTATGCCATGTTTTAAATACCACACTTTTTTTTTAAGTTTTATTTATTTCTGAGAGAAGGAGACAGTGTGAATAGGGGAGGGTCAGAGAGAGAGGGAGACACAGAATCTGAAACAGGCTCCGGGCTCTGAGCTGTCAGCCCAGAGTCCAATGTGGGGCTGGAACCCACAAACCGTGAGATCATGACCTGAGCCGAAGTCCGATGCTTAACCGACTGAGCCACCAGGCGCCCCTCTTTTTTTTTGTTTTTAAGAGGGAGACAGAGACAGAGAATGAGCAGAGGGGGAAAGGGAAGGCACAGAATCCGAAGCAGGCTCCTTCCTTCCTTCCCTTTCTTTCTTTCTTTCCCTTCCTTCCTTCCTTCCCTCCTTCCTTCCATCCTTCCTTCTTCCTTCCTTCCCTCCCTGCCTCACTCCCTTCCTTTCTGTATACAGAAAGAGCCCAGAGAGAAGCAGGAAAGAAGGGAAGAAAGCTAAGACCTATGTCATCTAGTCAAAACATAGCAGAATCGCCAGGGCTTTCTCGACAGTCTTCTACAGGGAGTCACTCAAACCCAGGATGACGAAACTGTGAGAAGCATCCGCATGCAGGGTGACTTCCCTGACCATAGTTTTACAACACGACGGCAAGATTTGGGAGCCTGAAAGGTTGCCTAACTCAAACCACTGTAGGCTGGGCACTTCTCTAGCCATAAGGTTAATGGAACCCGAGAGCCAGGCCTGCCTAAACACAACCAACTCTCTCTCTCTCTTTTTTAATGTTTATGTATTTTTCAGAGAGAGAGAGAGAGAGAGTACAAGCAGGGGAGCAGGGGCAAAGCAAAGAGGAGAGAGGATCTAAAACAGGCTTCGTGCTGACAGCAGACAGCCTGACTCAGGGCTTGAACTCAAGAACCGTGAGATCACAACCTGAGCCTAAGTCAGACGCTCAACCAACTGAGCCACCCAGGCGCCCCTAGACACAACCATCTCTTAATGGACATGAGCCATTTTGCAGAGCTCACGTGCCAGCCCTCTGCTCTCCCAAAATGAGACAGGTGGCCAGTGAGGGACAGGAAGCTCCTATGAAAACTGTAGCCCTGGGGGCGCCTGGGTGGATCGGTCGGTTAAGCGTCTGACTTCAGCTCAGGTCATGATCTCACGGTTCGTGGGTTGGAGCCCCGTGTTGGGCTCTGTGCTGACAACAAGCTCAGAGCCTGGAGCCTGCTTTGGATTCTGTATCTCCCTCTCTCTCTGACCTCCCCTGCTCAAATTGTCTCTCTCTCTCCCCTGCTCAGAAATAAATAAAACATAAAAAAATTAAAAAAAAAAAAAAGAAAGAAAACTGTAGCCCTACAGCCACAGGAACACTCCATCCAAAGGGAAGTGTAGTCAAACTGCTACAGCCAGTGCGAAGGACAAGGGTAAATGTCAGACTTCATAAAGGGGGTGAAATATATGTACACATACACACACAGACACACACAGACACACACACACACGGGTATGTGAAGAGTTTTAGAACAGTACTTTCTTAAGCTTAAAGCTGTATTTAAGAAAAATTGCTGTGGCACTTAGGTGCCTCAGTCAGTTAAGTGTCCGACTTCGGCTCAGGTCATGATCTCACAGTCTGTGGGTTCGAGCCCTGCGTTGGGCTCTCCAGCTCAGAGCCAGAAGCCTGTTTCAGTCTGTGACTCCCTCTCTCTCTGACCCTCCCCTGCTCATGCTGTCTCTCTCTCTCTCAGAAATAAATAAAGCATTAAAAAAATATATACATATATATATATAAAAGAACAACTGTTAATCTCTTCCAGCCCCTGTTGCTTTCAGTCCTAGAAGGATTTCTAGCAATTCTTTCACTGGCTATTTTCAGAACAGTATCTCATATCTCAGATATGAGATACTTCCACGTACCTGAGCTTGGAAAAAGTAGCAGCAAAAACCTTCTTCGGTTTAGTTCACAGTTTCGTTGAGGGAGAGAGGATGGGAAGGAGGATGTTCCTTTTTTTTTAAAGTGTATTTATTTACTTAGAGAGAGAGAGAGAGACAGAGAGAAACAGAGGTGGGGCAGAGAAAGAGGGGGAAAGAAAGATCCCTAGCAGGCTCTGCGCTGTCAGTGCATGGCCTGACTGGGGGCTTGATCTCACAAACCATAAAATCATGACTTGAGCTGAAATCAAGAGTCGGACACTTAACGGACTGAGTTACTCAGGAGCCCCAGGATGTTCATGTTTTACTGTTAATCATAGCAAGTCCATATTAAGACCTTCAAAGACCCCAAGAACTGGAAAAACACGATGATGATAATCCCAAAATACATCAAAACAAAACTTCATGTTTCAAAACCTCAAAAAACTTATATGTATACTGCAAGTACCTTTTTTCTAGATTTTTCTGACTATAAAAGTTTAGATTACTTCCTTAGATTTGAACCCCCCTCTCTTCCTTTTCCTTTGGTGATGGAAGATGGGGCTTGTCTTGCTGATGCCCCATCACTCAAGTGGGACAAGGCTCCTTAACTTTTCAAATAAACCAGGACATCAGGAAGAAATCTCACCTGGCGTCTCCACCCGGCGGTAGTGATAGGGGTTAATGCACACCTCTTTCTGCTTGGAGCCAAATGGGAACTCACAGCATTCCAGCGGCTTCAACTCGTGGTGGGACTGCAGGTCAGGCCAGCGCCACACTCGGCAGTAAATGACATGGGGCAGCCCCTTGCGGTGAGACACCTGCAGCCGCCCATCCAGGGACCTGGGGATTGTCACGCATTTGCTGGGCTGCCCCGGACAGCTGAGGGCCCTCTCCAGCTCATCCATGGCTCCTTTCTTTTTCTTTAATTTCTTCACTAAAGAGTCTACTGCCTTCTCTGCCCACTTTTCCTCTTCATCTCCTTGCTTCCAGCCTAGCAGTCTCTTCACTGCTGGGCTGGTGAAGGAGAAGAGGGAGCTGATGGGGGTGCTGGAGTGCATAAGAGGTGAACCGCAGGTGTCCAGTGCAGAGAGGACCTGGACAGATAGCCCTTTACTGCCCGCAGGGCCTGAGGGAAGTATGCAGCAAGTAACTCTTCAAGGATGTCATAGGTCTTCCTCTTCTTCTAGAAGTAACTGACCGGTTCAGGTTGGGGACTGTGTTGACTTTCTGCCAGGCCCTAGAACAGGCTGGCCAAGTCTGAAAAACAAGACAAAACACTCTGATTAGCTTAATCAGGATAATTTTCAGAAAAAAAATTACAGGTTGGATATAAGGAAGAAAATACCCTTCAAATGTTTCAGACTTGAAAACTCGTAGTCATCCTTGGCTCTTCCCTTGCCATTATCCCTTACCCAAGTCTTGGTGATTCTGCCTTCAAAATGTCTTCTAGAATTTGAAACTTCCTCTCCATCTCTACCAGTATCTGAGGCCTAGCCCACCTCACCATACCTGGATTACTGCAACAAGTTCTGAAGTAGCTCCTCTCTTCCAATTCTAATCCATTTACTCCCAAAATGCAATTTTTAATGAGTCACTTTCGTACTTACAATGGCTCCTTTAGTTTCCCAAGTATAAACTCCTCTGCCTGGATTTGAGGGCCTCTGTAATGCTCCCTCAATGTGCCCATGCCTCTCCCTTTCTCAGTTACAGTTTGTGCAAGTAATCCAACATCACTGCTGAAAGAATATATACATGGAATAAAAAAATTAGGGCACTAATAATCTCACCATTTATATATATTCTTCCAGACTACTTTACAGGGACAGCGGTTCTCAAAGTGTGACCCAAGGACTCCTGGGAGTCTCAGAGCTCCTTTCAGGGGGCTGCACGGTTCTCTCTTCTCCAACTACGTATCTGTGTGTGCTAGATTTTCTTCATGTAGTTCAACGTAAAAAATATATCACAACAGATTATATGCAGAAACAAGAGAAGAGAATTCCAAGTGTCATCTATTAACCAGGCAACTAAAGGGATTTACAGAGATATAAAATAATAACAACCTTTTCAGTAATTCTTTTTAGATATAGTTTTTTAGATAAAAATGTTTATGCTAACATATAATGAGTGTATCATTCTCTTTTAATGAATAATTTAACTTTCTCAGTCTTAATTCCCAAATGGTAAATATTTGATAGACATAAGCCACATACACAAAGAACCACATACACAAATAAAGAATTCTCAATAATTCTTAAGAGTAGAAAAGAGTCATGAGACCAAAAAGTTTGAGAACTGCTTTTTTAGAAGTTACATATAGTCAAGGTACGTAAATGTGGATACAAAAAGGTATTGCTGTCACATTTGTTATTCTGCCTGAAAATCCGTTGAATTCTTCTTTGCCCTGTCATCCAGAGGAGACATTCTTTCCCAGTTATTCAACAGTCCCATTTAAATTTCCTGAGGTCAAACTACAGTTCCTCCTCTGCGAAACACTTGGCTTAAACAAAACCTCTCCTTCCTCCAGATTTTAGAAACCAGCTATCTTATTAATGTTTAAAGTGTCCGTTGGTAACATTCTAGAACAAGCAAACTCAGTATTCTAGAGTCAGTCTAGCTCAACATCTCCAACAATCGCTTGTTTAGTAGGAATTAAATATCATTTTCTTCTCCACTTCCCTGAAGGGAAAGCTGTACCTTTGTGAATTATATAAACTTCTCCCAACGAAGGTGCTACATAAACCCTTGCTATTGTGATAATTATCAGGTGCCCCATGTGAGGAGGATGTCAGCCTGGCTACATGAAAACTGATGAGTTTAGTAAATATAAAGCAACACCTGCATCACTTTATTCCATATATAGACTTTATTTAGCAGTGTATAGAGGTGAGTGATAATGGGAAGGAGACTTTGGGCTTGATAGCTGGGTTTTTTCATTCGGCAGTTTGACTTACACCTGGTTTTATTTTGCAAGGTTGATTTTGTGGCTTAACAGTCATGAATTTATAAAATATAGTTAAGTCACTATGTTCTCGTTCTGTTTACTTAATCAAGACAGGCTGCCTTAAAACAATGGCTGAAGATTAGGAGCTTCAAAGAGACGTAACACGATGTAGAATAATCTGAACTAGCAACAAGCTTTGAATTCTGCTTTAGTTTACAATGGGATTTCTATTAGTAAATTGTGAAATAAATCTTTAAGTTTAGGTGAGTGACTGATAAACGCTTTCTATAAAACGTTCAGCAGAGTTAAACTAAATATACTGTTTAAAAAAGTTTGCTCCAGGAGACAAGTAACAGTTCTCTAAACCAGGGCTCATTGTTGTTTTAAACTATGAGTTCCTATCTACAAACGGCCCTTGAAATCAACTTACTGGAATGAAACAGATTTTGTAAAAACAACTAAATAAACTACAGTGCAGTGCATCTAACAAAGGAGGAGTATTATTTCATGGAAACTTTCATTCAGAGGTATGTGTTCTGTGTGATAGATGGACAGGTGCATATGCTGAGGGTCACAACGCAATCTGCAACGTACATTGTAATGTCATTTGGTATTGTGGGTTACCATCAAAAAAGATTGAAAAGCACTACCCTTAAACCATAGATTTCCTCAAGCCATGTCTGTTTGAGGTTCACCTTAACAAGTGACTTGCTGGAGCCACTATCTCTCCTCATCCCTTGGGGAAATAACGACTAGTCAGAAACCTGAGGTCTGAGGGACCCTGGCTCTGGAGTCCACTCTCACGGCCACATTCTGAATCTATACAATGGTCTCACTGTGCCTCTTTATTGCCAAAAGACCCAGATCCCACCACATTACACAGAGGCCCTTGCATTGAGGGAGACCCCAAAGAGTCAAATTTAGAAATCTCAGAGTATTTAGCACTAAATTTGTAATAGAAGCCTCTGGGTAGGGAGGATACCAAAAAGCTAAGGTTTAATAAAGCTGACCGGTGGGTACACAGATGTTCAAAATAATATTCTCTACACTTGTTCTTTGTTTTGATATATTTGTTAATAGAACAAGTAAATTTAGAAAGTGAATCAGATTTGGAATCTCACTAACATTAAAGCTTCAGTCCCTATTTGTCCAGGGGCACCATTTAAGGTTCATTAAGGTCATTCCATTCTCACTCATATAAAGTCTTTGGCACCAGCGGAACAAAGGGCCCCTTGTTTATCCCCAGCTGGCCATCACACTGGCATCAGTAATGTACCCCTCCACTCCATGCACGCTTGTTTAGTAGTGTCAGCCTGGCTCAGAACAGCTTTCCACCGTCAGATAATTTAAATGCCCTTAGACTATCTGCTCAAACTTGCCACAACCTCCCAAAGCAGCACTTGCCCAGGCTCATCACCCCCACTAAAATGGAGCATTGCTATAGGGACATTATGAAAAATCTGTTCCACAAACAGATGAACTTCCTATAAAGTACAGAGAGGGATGAAACCAAATAGACTATAAAGATGAACGTATGTGAAGGATTTATAAACAAAAACCTGACCAGATAATTTCCACAAAATCTAACAAGAGCTATGGAAGAGAGGGGCCAGGTGGTCCAGGAGGTTCTGGAAGATTTTGGAGATGATAACTGAGCTGCACTTAGAAGAATGTAGGTCACAGTTAAAAAACAAACTAACCTGGCAGACTAGGATAATTTTCCAAGAATTCTTTCTGTGGTTAAATTTTCACTTTCCTGAAAAAGTTGTCTGTCCCTTGTCACAAACTATGTGAGTTTTGACAAGTCGTGTGGTCTCTCTGGGCACCGTCATTTCCTCATCTGTAGACAAGGGGGGCTCACCCTCAATGTAGGCTCTGCCTGAGCAATAGCTCCATGACTCCATGGCTGTTGGCTCTAACCTACCACATGGGACTGTGTGACTCATTCAGCTGCTGCTGACACTACATTACTGCCCTCTCTACTCCTGGGGTAGCCCTGCCTGAGAATGAAGACTTCACTCATGAAGCTATATTGCATAGACCAGAGCAAAACAACAATTTTTTCCCATTGTTGTCAAATTGACCTTCTTACAGCAAATGTCATCTACCAACACAGCATGATTTCCATTCTTCTCTCCAGATTTTTGTTTCTTTCTAGCATTGCCTTTATTACCACTAAGGAATCAGAGTGAAAACATATGCTTGGTGTCACTGTGTTGGACATTACACGCAGCGCCTTCATTCAAGGCCCTCATCACCCCAGACCTCCACAAATGTCATCTGCTGGCCTTTAGGGCTTGTGTTCTGTGGGCAGAAGGACAAAAGCACCAGGCTCATCCCTCCTCTGGTTCACTCGTGGTCCACTTCATGCACAGCACAAAACAGTACTTTCTTTTTTGGGCATCTGAGTTTTACAACAAACCTCAACTGAGTGAGCCAAAAACAAAAACAAAACAAAACAAAAAAACCCCTTCTCATTTTCAAGTTTTTAAAATAAACAGGACCACTTGAAAGAAGCACAGTGCTGACCACATGCATACACCATGATTTAACTGTACATAATTCCACCCTAAAGTCCAATTTGTCAGGCTGTACAAAAGTTTGGGAGATAGAAACCTTTCATTTTTTTTAAAATTTTTTTTAATGTTTTTTATTTATTTCTAGGAGAGAGAGAGAGAGAGACAGCGTGAGCAGGGGAGGGTCAGAGAGAGAGGGAGTCACAGACTCCGAAACAGGCTCCAGGCTCTGAGCTGGCAGTCAGCACAGAGCCCGACGCGGGGCGCGAACCCATGAACCGCGAGATCATGACCTAAGCGAAAGTCAGACGCTTAACTGACTAAGCCATCCAGGCGCCCTGGAACCTTTCATTTTTAAGTTGTCAGTTTACATCAAACTTCTGTTAGCAGTTACTCAAGATTATTTTTCTTTACTGTCCTCCTTGGAAGATTTAATTGGTGATTTTAATCCTGATGAAAACAAAATTTAAAAAATACTATTTATGATGAATATGCTGACTATCTGCCCTGGAGCATGCCAAAGCGTTGCACACACAACACCTCTAGACAATCCTTCAGGGGCACTGCTTCTTGGTCAGTGTGGCCAAGAAAAGTCTACATCAGCACCCAGGCTTTATGCCAGTCAGCCTAGGGGATCAGGGGGCATTTGTCCATTCTGCAAGGGCCCACTCCAGAAACACTTATCACGATGAGATATTACTGTTTCACCATTTTTTTGTTTTTTAAAATTTTTCAATCTTATCAATTTTGACCCTCTAATCCACAGTATCCCTATAATATCCCTATTTTATAGCACTTCTGTATACTAATAATTAATATGGCAATAACAAGTGTTTTAAAATTAAACACAGATCCAAAAAAATGTCTACCTAGAAAATAGTTGGCTATTATTATCCCTATTGGCACATACATATCATCTCTTATTACTACATACACCTGGAGAGAAACCAAGCTTAACACAGCACACACACACACACACACACACACACACACACACACGAACGATGTCTATTTCATTAATTTGACTCTGTCCTCACTTAAACTAGTCTGTCATCCCTTTGTGTTTCAAATGAGTGGCAATTACAAGTTTGCACTGTAAGGGATAAATAACTACCCCATACACGTACCAGTTTAGTGTCACTAGACAAACATGTCAGTTGTGTAAACATGGAAATCGTCTCATAATTTCATAGTCTGGGAAAGAGGCTTTTCTAACTGTATTCAGAGCTTCCCTACAAACCTGTGAGAGGGCAGTTCCTGTTCATAGTTTGCTAGTGAGCATCCTGTTGCAGGGTAGAATCTCTTCTGACCACAGAGCCACAGGAAGATGAGAGAGATGCGTCTTTATAACGGAGGCTCTACTCAAGAGGGCCATGGTGGGATTTCAGATCATCTGTTAAGACATCTGAACTGTCTGCTCATTTTGGGTGACTGTGCAAATATGGATTTTTCTAGGAAGATAGTCCATGGGTATTTTTCCTTCAAATTCTTAAAAGAATCTGTGACCGCTGTATGGCTAAAAAAATAAAAAATAAAAACAACGAGTTAGAAGGAAGAGGGAAAGAAGGGGAAAGAAGTAAGAGAAGGGGAAAAAGCTGAAGAGGCTAAAGAGAATTATTCATTATCCTAACTAAGACGAAGGAAAGCCTTAAGAAAGACTAGAGTCAGGGGATTCTGGAAACATGGTGGAGTATGAAGCACCAGAAATGGGTCTCTGCATCTAGATGATGACTGTACTGGCAAATTCTGTGTACTCTACCTACTCTGGGGCTCTAGAATCAGTTGAATGCCTAGACGGTAAATGTGGCTAATTTCGGTCAGTTTCAGTTCTGAGCCCATCAGCAGCTACTTCTCCCCTAGCCCTTTGCAGGCAGCTGTCCAGCTGTCCCTGCAGCCTGCGGGAGCCAGGGAAGACAGAAATGACCTTGTCCTCCAAACATCAGGGATATGTGCTCCGAGTACTGATTGTTGGTTTTGATCACTGAGGTGAAACACTGTTTCAGGTCTTTTCTCCTCTGGCTAAAGTGACTTCAAGGGTGTTTAAATAGGCCCAGCCCCCTTTCCCCATCCCTTTTATTTTTCTCTTTTTCTTCTTTTGGGAGCCAGACATTAAAGACTAGGTCATTCAGAAGCAACTGCATATATGGGGAAAATTAGAAAGTGCCTATACATATCGAGGGAAGGGAGCAGGCTCAGAGAAGACTTGAGAAGACCTTGAGTTTACACCTCAGGCTGATCCTTGGCACAGAAAGAGCCTACGACATTAAAAACAAAACAAAACAAAACAAAACAAAACAAAAACACCGCAAAAGCAATAACAAAATCCAGCATTCTCCTGGCAAAGGGAGAGAATCTGATTTCAAGATTTACCACATTATCAGATTCAGATGTTCGGGTTTCAACAACAAATCACAGGCATACAGAGAAATGGGGAAGTGTGGCCCATTCACTTTAAGACAAAAATGAAAAATTCATTAGAGGGTTGCAAAGTGGGCCAATAGTATTCAAAGTGCTCAAAGGCAGAAACTATTAACCAAGAATCTTATATCAGGAAAAACTGTTCTTCAAGGGCAAGGGAGGATTAAGACATTTCCAATATACAAGAAGCTAAGGAAGTTCATTACCACTAGACCTGTCCTGGAAGAAATGATCAAGAGATTCCTGCAGGGTGAAATGAAGGACACTAGACACTAATTTGAAGCTGTATGAAGAAATAAAGATCTAAATAAAGGTAAACACACAGGCAATTGTAAAAGCTAGTATTTTGATAATAAAGGTTTGTAATCCACTTTTTGTTTCCCACAGGATTTAAGAGAGTAATGTATTTTTAAAAAATTATTAGTCTAAAAGCTACTACTGTTGTAACTTTGGTTTGCAACTCTGTGTGTTGTTTTCTATATAATTTAAGAGGCTCATGCATTTAGGGGAGGCTGACTGGCTCAGTCAGTAGAGTATGTGACTCTTGATCTTGGGGTTTATGAGTTCAAGCCCCATGTTGGGTGTGGAGATCACTTAAAAAAAAAAAACAAAAAAAATCTTTTAAAAAAAGAGGCTGATGCATTTAAAATAATTATTATACTTTATGTTTTGAGACATATAGTGTATAAAGATGTAATTTTGTGACATCAACAACTGAAAGGGATGGGCTGGAGCAGTGAAAAGGCAGTGTATGTTTTAAAGTTAGCCTGACATAATTTCAAATTGGAGTGTTATAACTTCAAGATGTTTAAAATAATTCCAATGATAACCAAAAAGAAAACAGCTAAAGAATATACACAAAAGGAAATGAAACAGGAATTTAAATGTTTCACTTGACATAAAAATAAACTTAACACAAAAGAAATAGTGCAGGAAATGAGAGACCAAAGAAAGCTATCAGGCATATACAAAACAAATAGCAAAATGGCAGAAGTCTCTCATTATTTTAACTGTAAATGGATTAAACTCCCTAACCAAAAGACAGAGATTGGCAGAAGAGCAGAGAATAAACATGACCCAACTATATTTTGTCTACAAGACACTAAAATCACTTTGGATCCAAAGACATAAATAGATTGAAAATGAAAAGATGACAAACGATACTTCAAGCAACCAAAAGAAAGCAAGAATAACTGTACTAATATCAGACTAAATAGACTTTAACCAAAAAAGTTTACAAGAGAGAGACAAGAACTTTATGTAATTAATAAAAAGCTCAATACAGGATGCCTGGGTGGTTTAGTCAATTAAGCGTATGACTCTTGGTTTGGCTCAGATCATGATCTCATGGTTTGTGAACTCAAGCTCCATCCCAAGCTTGGGATTCTCTCTCTCCATCTCTCTGCCCCTCCCCTGCTCACACACATACTCTCTCTCTCTCAAAATAAATAATTAAACTTAAAAAAATTTTAAAAAGGCTCAATATGGCAAGAAAATATAACAACTATAAACATTTATGCACATAAAGGGAGACCAGCAACATTTATGAAACAAAACCTAATAGAACTGAAGGGAGAATTAGAGAGTGCTACAATAACACTTGGAGACATTAATACCCTCCACCTTCCCCCCACCCTAGTTTCAATAACGGACAGGACAACCACACAGAGATAAGTAAGAAAACAGAGAACTTAACGCAATAAACCAACTGGATCTCACAGACATTTACCGAACACCCCATCCAACATCAATGGCACCCCCACTCTTCTCAAGTGCACACGGGACATCTTCCAGGGTAGACCATATGTTAGGCCACAAATTAAGTCTCGATAGATATAAAAAAACAGATTTCATATAAAGTATCTTTTCCGACCATAACAGGATGAAATTAGAAAATCAACAGCAGAAAGAAAATTGGAAAATTCACAAATTTACAGAAATTAAACAACATAGTCTTAAACAAGCAATTGATGAGGGAAGAAGTCACAAGAGAAATTAAAAAATACGTATAAATAAATGAAAAAGAAAATACAAAACATCAAAATTTATAACGTGCAACAAAAGCAGCGTAAGAAGGAAATTTATAGCTGTAAACACACTAAAAAATAAGAAAGATCTCAAATCGACAATCTGAAGTTAAAATTTAAGAGACTAGAAAATGAAAAACAAACTAAATCCAAACCTAGTGGAAGAGGAAGAAAATAATAAAGATTAGAGCAGAGATGAATAAAACAGAGACCAGGGAACCAACAGGAAAAAAAAAAAATAAGTGAAACTAAGAGTTGGTTCTTGGGAAAGATCAACAAAATTGACAAATCAGATATGACTTTATGGACTAATCAGAAATGAAGATGCAGACATTCTTATTGATTCTACAAAAATAAAAAGAGTCTAAGAAAATACTATGAACAACTGTATGCCAAAAATTGTATAACCTAGATGAAATGGACAAATTCCTAGAAATACAAAAGCTACTGACTTAATAACAAGGAAATAGAAAATCTGAACAAATCTGTAACTAGTAAAGAGATTAAGTTAATAATCAGCAATCT
>NW_027527955.1:5121931-5154487 GCF_008692635.1 Crocuta crocuta
CTCTGACCCCCCCCCCCCGAAAAAAAAGCCCAGGACCTGTTGGCTTCATTAGGGTATTATACCAAACATGTAAAGAAAAACAAGTACCACTCCTTCCTAACTTTTCCAAAAAATTGAAGAAAAGGGGACATTTCCTAACTCATTCTACAAGGCCAGCATTATCCTGACACCAAAGACAAAGAAAGGCACCACAAGAAACTAAGAAAGTTTTTTTAATGGTTTCTAAAAAACAGTTTCTTAGAAACCATTAAAAAAAGAAAAGAAAGCAAAAGAAACCCCTTATAAACTTTGATGCGGAAATTGTCAACAAAATGCTGATAAATTGACTTCAGCATATTAAAAGGATTATACATCATAACCAAGTGGGATTTATTCCCACTTTTTGTAGGTTATTTTGTAGGTTATTCAACCTACAAAAAGCAATCACTGTAATATACCATATTACCAGAATGAAAAGGGGGGAAAAAAAACCACATGATTATCTCAACTGATGCAGAAAAAGCTTTTGATAACATTCAATACCTTTTCATGATTAAAAAAAAAAAACACTCAACAAACTCGGAACAGACGAAAACTACCCCGACATAATAAAAACTATACATGAACCCACAGCAAACATTATACTCAACAGTGAAAGATGGAAAGCCTTCCTCTAAGATGAGGAACAAAGCAAGGAAGTCCACTTTTGTCACTTCTATTCAACATAATACTAAAATTTCTAGCCAGATCAGGCAAGAAAGAGAAATAAAAGGCATCCAATTGGGAAGGAAGAAGTACAATTATCTGTGCTCAAATTATCATAGATGATTTGATCCTCTATGCAGAAAACTCTAATGATTTCACACACACATGCCAACCAACCAACAAACTAGTCAGAATAACTAAATTCAGCAAAGTAGAAGAATACAAAGTCAACCCACAAAATTTCTAAACACTAACAATGAGCAATCTGAAGAGGAAATTACAAAAAACAATCCCATTTACGACAGTAACAAAAAGAATAAAATACTTACAGGCCTCAGAGCCCTCACTAAAAGCCTGCTGCTTGGATCTCCTCTCCCGTGTTGCTTCCATTCTTCCCAAGTACCGGTTCTTTGCAGGATTTCCAAGAGTAGGATGACACCTCTCCTCTTCAAAATTA
The DNA here is from genome assembly GCF_008692635.1 of Crocuta crocuta. Taxonomy (NCBI): domain Eukaryota; kingdom Metazoa; phylum Chordata; class Mammalia; order Carnivora; family Hyaenidae; genus Crocuta; species Crocuta crocuta. Next base: position 5,123,073 of record NW_027527955.1, read on the forward strand.
TTAGAAAACTATTTTTCCTTTATCTACATGCTGTGCAGCAGGTGGGGGAGGCCGGGGAAACTGTCAAAAATGCTACAAATGAGCAAGACCTTCAAATCCCTTCAAAGAGCTGGGGAAAGAGAAGGTAAAACTTAACCACGCGGCAGCAAGCAGACAACAGGAACAGAGGAAACCCCACTGTGAAACAATATGGCAGCCACCGCGGGCTCTGAAGAACACCACAGTGCTGCATACGGCCACCACCCTGATGCTGCTGCCACAAGAGACAATAGAGATTATGTATTTTTACAGGGCCAGGAGGCCACTGCTGGCATCTCCAATGCTGCTCGAGCCACCCTGTCCACTGATGAAGCCAAAGGCCACTCAGGTATCAGTGAGCTGAATGAGGCTATGAATGAGCCTGATAATGAGATAATCCTGGATCCCATGACATTGAGTGAGGCCAGGTTCCAGCCTTTGCTTGAGAAGAGGCTGGAGAGTAGCATCAGCACCCTGGCACTCACAGGCCACTGATCCTACTCGTGTGGGGACAGGCATAAGGGGATCATGGCTGAGTGCAATGTCATCTGACAGGCCCTCCAAGACCTGGCTCAGTGAGTACTTGAATAACTGCTGCAAAATGTAGAGATGTAAGCATCTAAAGATGTCCAACCACGTTGTCACAGATGAAAGTATGGATTCTTCATAAGACAATGTATATTCCTAGGAATTTATTGTGTTCTCAACCCTGATCTAAATATCATCCTTGTAGAGACCCCCAAAGAATCTTTGATTTCATACACAGCCTGATTGTGGAGAGATATTCACACAGTGGGATTTAGAAGAATTTCAAGCCTGTGTATTAGTATGGGCTACACAGAATGTTACTATTGAACACGTAGGGAAGATCCTTGTATTTTTTTAAAAAAATTTTAATGTTTATTTTTTGAGAGACAGAGAGAGACAGAGTGTTAGCAGGGGAAGGGCAGAGAGAGAGGGAGTTACAGAATCTAAAGCAGGCTCCATGCTCTGAGCTGTCAGCACAGAGCCCTACGTAGGGCTCAAACTCATGAAGTGAGAGATCATGACCTGAGCTGAAGGCCCACCCAAGAACCCCAGATCCTTGTATTTATAAAATGCTATCCTATCATTTTCTATTTTTTTAAAATAAAACTTGATACATTTTGAAATTCAAGAAAACAAAAGAACTGGGGTGCTTATGTGGCTCAGTTGATTGTCTGATTCTTGATTTCAGCTCAGGTCATGATCTCATGGTTCATGAGATCAAGCCCTGCATCAGGTTCTGCACTGACAGTGTGGACCCTACATGGATTTCTCTCTCTTCCCCTCTCTCTTTCCCTCTCTTGCTCACACGCATATGTACTTTCTCTCAAAAATAAACAAACACTGAGGAAAAAAAGAATAAAATACTTAGGAATTAACCAGGTAGGTAAAACTTACACAAATGAAAACTATAGAATATTGTTGAAAGAAATGAAAGAATACATAGACAAATGGAAACACATCCCATATTCATGGATTAGAAGGCTTAATATTGCGAAGATATCAATACTTTGTAAAGTGATCTACAGATTCAATGCAATCCTAACTAAAATTCCAAAGAAGTCTTGTGTAGAAATAGAAAATTCATCCTAGAATTCATACTGAATCTCAAGGGACTTTGGATAGCCAGAATAATCCTGAAAAAGAAGAACAAAGCTGGAGGACTCACACTTTCTGATTTCAAAACTTACTACAGAACAATAGAGGCCAAGACATTGTGGTATGGGCATAAAGGCAGAAATATTGACCAATGGAATGGAATAGAGAGTCCAGGAATAAATCCTTGCATATATGGTCAAATAATTTTTGACAAGGATACCAAAGCCATTCAATGGGAAAGGACAACCCTACAAACAAATGGTGCTGGAAAAACTGAATATCCACATGCAAAAGAATGAAGTTGGATCTTTATCTACAACTACATACAAAAATCAACACAAAATGGGTGAAAGACTTAAATATAAGACCTAAAACTATTAGCAACTTTAGAAAAAAACATAGAGCAAAAACTGCATGACACTGGATGTGGCAATGATTTCTTGGACAGAACACAAAAGGCACAGGGAAACAAAGAAAAAAAATACACAAACTACCTTACATGAAAATTTTAAAAACGTGTATGTCAAAAGACACTATCAACAGAATAAAAAGGCAACCCAAAGAATGAGAGAAAATATTTGGAAATCATATGTCTGATAAGGGACTAATATCCAGAATATATTAAGACTTCTTAAAACTCAACAAAAATCCAAACAAGCTGATTAAAAAATGGACAAAGTACTTGAACATATATTTATCTAAAGAAGATATACATGCCCAATAAGCACATTCAAAGAGTTCAACATCACTAATCATTAGGGAAATGCAAGCCATAACTACAATGAAATACCACCTCATACCCATTAGGATGGCTATGAAAGGAAGGAGGGAAGGAGGGAAGGAAAGAAGAGATATTGTTCAGAATGTAGAGAATTCAGAACACTTGTGCACTGCTGGGGAAAGGTACATCCACTGTGGAAAATAGTATAGCAATTTCTCAAAATTTTTTATTTCCTTAAAATATTTTTTAATATTTATTTTTAAGAGAGAGAGAGAGAGTGGGATAGGGGCAGAGAGAGAGGGAGACAGAGGATTCAAAGTAGGCTCCGCGCTCACAGTGAGAGAGCCCAACGCAGGGCTTGAACTCACAAACTGTGAGATCATGACCTGAGCCAAAGTCAGATGCTTAACTGACTGAGCCACCCAGGTGCCCTTCAAAAATTTTTAAGTAGAATTACATGATCCAGCAATTCCACTTCTGGATATATACCTCAAAAAAATGGAAAGCAGAGATTTGAAGAGATAATTGTAAACTAATGTTCATAGCAGCATTATTCACAATAATCAAAAGATGAAAACATTCCAAATGCCCACTAACAGAAAAAATGGATAAGCATTTTTATCCATTCCATACAATGGAATATTATTCAGCCTTTAAAAGGAAAGATATTTGAAGGGTGCCTGTGTGGCTCAGTCAGTTAAGCATCCAACTTCATCTCAGGTCATGATCTCACGGTTTGTGGATTCGAGCCCCAAGCTCGTCTCTGTGCTGACAGCTCAGAGCCTGGACCGTGCTTTGGATTCTGTGTCTCCCTCTCTCTCGGCCCCCTCCCCACTCACGCTCTGTCTCTCTCTGTCTCAAAAATAAGTAAGATATTAAAATTAAAAAAAAAAGAGGAAAGAAATTGGGGGCACCTGGGTAACTCAGTCAGTTAAGCACCCAACTCTTGATTTTAGGTCAGGTCATGATCTCATGGTCATGAGATTGAGCTCCGCATCAGGCTCCATGCCTAGCATGGAGCCTGCTTAGGATTCTCACTCTCCTTCTCCCTCTGACCCTCCCCTGTTCATTTTCAATAAGTAAATAAACCAACAAATAAATAAATAAATATGTGGAAACAAATTCTAAGACATGCTAATAATATATATGAACCTTCTAGAAAATATGCAGAGTGAAGTAAGCCAGACACAAAAGGACAGACATTATATGAATCCATTTATTTGAGGTACATAGAGTAGTCAAATTCATAAGGACAGAAAGAATCATTGTTGCCAGAGGCTGGGAAAGACGGTGGGGAGAGGTGGCAACTTATTTTAATGGATACAGATTTTGAGTTTTACAAAACGAAGAGTTACAGAGACGAATACTGGTGATGGCTGCACGGCCATGTGGACATTACACTGATGCACAGGATGAATGTATTTAATGCCACCGAACTGTCCATTCAAAAATAGTAAACATGGTAGACTTTATGATACATGTATTTTACTGCAATTAATTGTTTTAAAGACTAGAGTTTATGGAAATAATGAAAACAAAGCAGAAGTAAGATAGGCTCGGGGGGTTAACATGTACTGAATATTTTCATGCTAAGTTTTCACACGCATTTCTTCCCTGAATCACCGCAGAGCCGTGTGTGGTTATTATAACCGTACTTTATACTTGAGAAAACTGAGGCACATCAAAATTAAGTAACTTCTCCAAGATCACACAAGAAGGAAGTAGTAGCACCCAAAGGACACGAGAGGAAAGCAACAATGGGTGTCTCCTCAGCCATGCTGAGCCTGGGAACGAGAGAGGACACGGACCCAGCCCTGAGGCTGAACTCTGTCCTGAAATGGAGGAGGATGAGAGCGGGGGCATGCGTGATAGGAAGGCAGGATAAAAGTCATCTGAGGTCTCTTCAATCTCCAAACTACTGTGATTCTAAAGAAACACCCAGTTCAAGTGACAGACCGGCTTTTTGTCGTTAAGGAACAATTTCTGTGTCTAAAGGACAAACCAGAACCAAGCTTCCTTTGTCAGCCAGCAGTCACTTATGTGTGTATTTCAACCAAAACCTACCATCAGTGCTTAGTTTAAGCCAGGCACCAGTTCACCTAGTGCTGAAAACGGCAGACATGGTCCTTGCCCTCACAGAGCTTAGAATCTTGTCTTAATATTAACGCAAATATTAACAAACCATAATGTACCGTGCAGGAAACAAACCTAGCGTTGGGACAGAGAAAAGCAGGGGCGAGAGATCTCCTTGCACTTACTGGGGAAGACTTCACTGAGGAGGTAATCATTACACTGAGAGGAAGAGGAAGTGCCAGCCTGTCTACAAGCTGCGGGACGTGAATTCCAGGCAAGAGCATAAAAAGAAGGTGGCACAGGCATGGGGAGACCTTGGTGCCCTTGGAATCTGAAGGGAAGCCTGCGTGGCCAAGGAGGAGTGGGCGAGGGGCGCACAGCTAGCGGTGAGGCAGGAGGCGAGGGACGCAGGCAGCCGTGCTGGACCCTGAAGACAACGTATGGAAAGTGGATTTTATTTTAGGTGCAAGGGGAGCCTTTGAACGGATTTGAAAACAATTAAGTTTAGTGATCTAATGTATTTTTCAATGATCACAAAAGCTGCTCCTGTGGAGAATAAATCAGGTAGGAGCGAAAGCAGGGAAACCATCTAGAAGATGCTGTAAAGTTTGAGTGAGAGACTGTGGGAGCCTTCACAGCGGTGGTAGCTGCGGAGGAAGGTGGCGTCAGTGGACTAGTGCTTTGCTTTGTTTTAAGATGGGGCTTCTAAAGAGCATCTTAACAGATTGAGAAGAATTAATCAGTAAATAGGAAACATTCATGTTGTAAAAGATAAAGGAAGTGGTCCGTCGACGCACGGACGGAAAGAGGAGAGAAAAAGGGCAGTGCAGCTTGTCCATCTGCTCACAGCCAAGAACGAGAGCATTCCCTCCGAAAGATCTAATGTCTTGATGGAGTCTGACTGCGAGGCACAGGGGTGAAAGATTTGAGGAGCAAGGAAAAGATAGAGAGTAGGGAGAGGGTGGGAAGGCAGGTGTTCTGAACATCGGGATAAAACACAAAAGGTAAGTTCCCAGAGAGCATGACTGACAACAAAACCTTTGTAGGGTCTCACCCTGAGGAACTTTAGGAAAAACTAGATACACTCTCGGAAAATGAACACTGCTCCCTTCCAAGTCCAAAACAGGCTCCTCCACCGCTGGGGTCTTTCCCCTTTAGGACGTAAGGAGAAGACCAGAGATGGATAAAGAAGCAGGACAGCCAAGCAGGTGCTTGGGCACTTATCCCTAAGAGGCACAGAAATATCACTACAATAAACTCTCAAAACGTAAGTCGCTCACATTCTTACTAAAGTAGGCAGTGCCCTCAGGTGGGAAAAAAACGTAACACCTCTAAATGTTTTTCTGGGATGCACAGGCACTCACCCCTTGGAAGTTAGGAAGATGGAAGAAATTCTGATGGTGATACACAAATACTGTGTTTAAAAATGTGTTTTAACTTGACTGTCTTTTAAACACTAATAGCTTAGAAGAAGGGGCTAGAGAGAAACACTTTCATTACTCTGAAAGGATCCACATGAAACTGACAACACTCATTGTTTTCAGGAAAGAACTAATGGTGGCTGGAGAGAAGAGTGAAAGACATGTTACTTCTGTACTTTTTCATTTTGTATAAACTGAAAAATACCTCCAAAGTCAGAAAGACCCCAACAAAAAACTGAGAAGTGAACTCTAGAAACATGGAAAGGATTTTGCCCGGTTATTCCAAGCCCTGATTTTTCATGCTTGAATTTCTTTCTGCATAAACTTTTTATTAATAAAGATTGACTTTCCACACCCTTCCTCATTTTTTAATGCTGATTATTTATTTATTTACTTGTTTGTTTTGAGAGAGAATGCAGGGTAGGGGCAGAGAGAGAGGGGGAGAGAGAATCCCAAATAGGCTCTGTGCTGTCAGCAGAGTACCTGATGTGGGGCTCAAACTCACAAACTGTGAGATCATGGCCCGAGCCCAAATCAAGAGTTGAACGCTTAAAAGACCGAGCCACCCAGGCGTCCGTCTCAACACAGTTTGAAGCAGTACCATATAATTAGTCTCTCTGAGGTACTCACATACCTTGGTTCATCTCTTGTTAAAATTATAGGAAGACTGGATTTCCCGCATCTGTTCTCAAAGTGGTAGGCTATCACTCTAAAATGTGGTTCCATGTTTCTTTATTCCCAGAATAAGTCTTGCATTCCTAGTTAGACAGTAGGTAGCAACAACAGGAATGAGCTGTTTCATTCATCAAGAGCTCTTGTCTTCACACTTTAACTGCATACCCAGAATTTAGCAGAGAGCCAGGATTATAGTAACAAAGTAGGCCTCTGACTCACAGAAGGACCCCAACAGGTTGGGACAAGGTAGACTCTGTGTTACTTAGAGCCTATTCTTCTTTTTTTGTTTTTTAAGCTTTTTTTTTTTATGTTTTATTTATTTCTAGGAGAGAGAGAGAGAGTGGGAGCAGGGGAGGTTCAGAGAGAGGGGGAGTCACAGACTGAAATAGGCTCCAGGCTCTGAGCTGGCAGTCAGCACAGAGCCCGACGCGAGGCCCGAACCCACGAACCGCGAGATCATGACCTAAGCGAAAGTCGGACGCTTAACCGACTAAGCCACCCAGGCGCCCCACTTAGAGCCTATTCTTAACTTATACCTAATTCTAACATGGTTTATTATTTGCATTAGAGTACTTTGATTGAAATTTCACTAGGCACAAGTGTACATCGTCATACTACTGAAGCACAATTCTTTCTTCTCTCTATATTTGTAACTTAAAAAAAAAATTTTTTTTAATGTCGGGGCACCTGGGTGGCTCAGTCAGTTAAGCATTCGACTTCGGATCAGGTCATGATCTCACAGCTCCTGGGTTCAAGCCCTGCGTCCGGCTCTGTGTTGACAGCTCAGAGCCTGGAGTCTGCCTCAGAGTCCGTTCCTCCCTCTCTCTCTGTGCCTCCCCACCCCACCCCCCGCTCATGCTCAGACTTTCTCTGTCACTCTCAAAAAATAAACATTAAAAATTTATTTATTTATCTTTTGAGACAGGGGGTGTGGATGGGGGAGAGGGAGAGAGAGAGGGAGACAGAATCTGAAGCAGGCTCCAGGCTCTGAGCTATCAGCACACAGCCAGATGTAGGGCTCGAACCCACGAGCCATGAGATCATGAGCTGAGCTGAAGTCGAAGCTTAACTGACTGAGCCACCCAGGCGCCCCGATATATTTATAACTCTTAACATGTTTATAAAACATTCCACATTCTCAAAGAGATTTAGGGTCAAGGCCAACTATTTCAGCATGCATGATTTATCAATTACAAATTGAAGATCCTTAAGAAATGTATTTTTACAGAATTGTTTATAAACTGGCAAATAACTACTGCACTTAAAAAAAATTAAACGTTTCTGTACCTTAGCAACCTCAGAAAGAATAAACCATATCTTAAGCAACACAAGGCATCTTAAAGGTGTCCTTACTCCAAGCAATTTGGACCTGTGAAAATCTGGGTTTATCACAGACATAAATTTGAGAGAGACTATCCGTCTTACAAAATGGATCATAATAAATCTAAGAGCATTATTCAATTAACAAAAGTCTTATCCATATGCAGCTTTTTCAGGAATAAATATCCTTCCATTTCCTAAGTATTTACCAAGTTCTTTATGTTGCAGTTCCCAGTTAACTGCTAAACTGCACAAAGTTTACTCCTAAAGGTATCTAATTCTTTGGTCAAAACAATCTAGACTTTTTAGCTGAATTAAGAGAATTCATTTTACCTTCCTACTTCTAAAATACAATTCTAATTTTAACAAAAGTAAGGGGTGCCTGGGTGGCTCAGTCAGTTAAGCATCTGGCTCTTGATTTTGGCTCAGGTCATGATCTCACGGTTTGTGAGATCGAGCACCACGTCAGGCTCTATTCTAATAGCGCAGAGCCTACTTGGATTTTCTCTCTCCCTCAACCCTCTCTCTCTCTCTCTCAACATAAGTAAACATTTAAAAAAATGTATTCTGAAAAAAAAAAAATGTATTCTGTCCACTTTATCTAAATGTTTTTGTTGGGAAATAATGAATAGCCTTGTTAGCAAACTGCAGAACAAATCATTTGCCCTTCAAAATTCTTTGCCCTTCAAAACACCAAACCTTAAAACTTTTAAGAATTTTGTAACTGTTTCAGCCTTTTTGTGAGGAATGCAACATTATTTTACTGATGTCGTCAATGAGCCACTTTTTAAAAATGTTCACAGCATGTCTTTCAGAAAACCAACAACAATTGTAAATATCAGATGATATCCATGTAGAACAGCTTAGCTCAAATCTGGAAAAGGGGCATTTTCCCTTAAAAAAGAAAGAAAACAACCCCCAAACACATGTTTTAAAATTGGCTTTGTATGTAATGAGGTATATTCTTACCTTTCCATTGTCATAAAGGTGACAGTATCGATTTTATTTTATTTTATTTTATTTTTTTAACTCTGAGGAGCGTTTGGGAAGAGAAATGAACTTCCCTTCAACAAATACAAATTTTCACTCTCCTAGTCTTACCCCCCACCCTCTCTCTCTCTCTTTCTTCATGCCCCCTCCTCCATCTGCCACTGCCTCCCTCCTTCCCTCCCTCCTCTCTCAATAAACGTAGTTCAGACTGATGGGTTTGGGGGGGAGGGGAGAGGGGATGATGGGCATGGAGGAGGGCACTTGTGGGGATGAGCACTGGTTGTTATGTGGAAATCAACCTGACAATAAACTATTAAAAATAATTTAAAAAACAAAATTAGGGGCGCCTGGGTGGCTTAGTCGGTTAACTGTCCGACTTTCACTTGGGTCATGATCTCGCGGTTCGTGGGTTCGAGCCCCGCGTCGGGCTCTGTGCTGACTGCCAGCTCAGAGCCTGGAGCCTGTTTCAGTCTGTGACTCCCTCTCTCTCTGATCCTCCCCTGCTCACGCTGTCTCTCCCTCTCTCCTAGAAATAAATAAAACATTTAAAAAAAAACAACAAAATTAAAAAAATATATAGTTCAGCCCAAATATGGGGAATGTGATCTGGTGGCACAGTAGGGACAGTACATCACAGCCATACTACGCAGAGGACAGAAACCTGGCTTTTCACAACAGAACATCTTATTCAGAACATCTTATATGTCAACACACAGGTAATGCATACAGAGGCACACTAAAATTTTTCAAAAAATGTTTAACGTTTATTTATTCCTGAGAGAGAGAAGAGAGAAAGCACGAGTAAAGGAGGGGCAGAGGGAGAGGGAGAGAGAGGATCCTAAGCAGGCTCTGAACGGTCAGCACAGAGCTCGACACAGGGCTCGAACTCACGAAGCACGAGATCATGACCTGAGCCGAAGTCAGAAGCTTAACCGATTGAGCCACCCAGGTGCCCCCTCAAAAAAAATTTTTTAATGAACCTCCATAACCCCAGCTTATGATTATGGTAAACACAATAAGTGACCTTTCACTTTTCTTCTTTCTCACTTTGGTCCTCTGAGAAATACAAGTCTACAGAAGAATGAATGGTCACGTACCTGCTACTACCAAAACATTTTAGTATCCTCCCTTGGTTTAGGTTCACTACAAACAGTAGGAATTATTTCTAAAAAGTTCTTAAAAACATCCTTTGGGAAGCCATCCCCAAGTAATTCTCAAAATTTTTAGATTCAGTCTCTACCATGCTACTGCTGGGTGGTCAAACTTCACAGCAGCTTCTCAGGTTAAACATCTTTGTAACTCAAGGAATTCAAAAAAATTTAAGTCAGGACACAATGCCATTAAACTGCTTCAAAATATTTAGTCTTAAAAATGTAATAAAGGATACTTGCCGGGCTATTTTTGACTTTACTAAATGGTTTATGGAAGGGTATTGTTTTGTTTTATCTTTATTTTAAACATAGGTGGCAACAGTAATCTCATCATAGAGAGTCTAAACCTCTGGCCTGACCCAGCCAGGAAACACTCTTCATTGTACAGGTCTGGGGAGACCCACAGTCTATAAGTGACATCTGAACGGGATGGACCCCAGTGCATGAACTTGAGCTGCTCCTACTTGCTACATTTTCTCCAGGCAGAAGGCTCTGCACATGCAGACGCAGCGTAACTGAGGACCTGATACCTACTGGGGTCCTAGTATTTCTGCGTGTAAATTCATCGACACCTTCCACACCTGTGCCATCCGCTCGCTGCTACTCTCCTGCTGTGCAAGCAAGTGCTCTTTAGATGTACAGTGTGGATTCTCACTGCTGAGAAAGAATTCCAGAAACTAAAAACAAAACAAAACAAAAACAAAACAAAACAAACAAAATGCAACTGAATCCGTGCTGGAACAAATGTGAACTTGTCGATTGTAATGAGCTCCGTATATTCTCAAGCCAGAAGAACACCCAAAAGAATGACAAAGTGAAAAACCATGCTGGAAACGTTTTTGTCAATGATGATGACAATTTTGTTGAAATCTATACAAAATGGCATCATTGGGTGACCAGGCTTGACTGTACCACTGACTTGAAAGATTAAGCCGGAGGGAAGTTGGAGCCGCCTAGGTCGGACAGGCACTTTTGCAAGGTTGTTTGATCACCCATTAACCAAGAGGACAGCCATGGACAAGGAAGTTAATCATTGTGAAGAGCAAAAATTCTTCCTATGTAGACTTAGTAACTACATCCAGGCTAACAAGTAGATTTTTACACGCTAAGGATTCATGAAACACAGCAAAAGCCAGGAGAGGACGCACCGGCATACAGAAGCACTCCCTAAGCAAGTGCAAAGAAAATATCAGGGAAGACATTCTCCACCTTAGGAATGGCGGCAAGACCTACAAAGATGAGCTAACTAAAATTCTTACAAGTCAGTCTTAGGGCTGGGTCTGTGAGGCCCATTTTAATAAAATTCAACCAAAACTCTTCATCAAACAGCCTGGTTATATACATTTAACCAATCCTTTGAGCTTTAAAATTGTTATCACCAACTGTTTATAAAAGTTTCAATGCTTTTAGAATGAAATGTGTCCTACTACATCGAGGACAACGTAGCTATATTCTCAGGAAGTTTCAGGTTTACTTAGCAAGTAATTTCTCAGTGATGCTTAACTGTAATATAATCAAGCACCAAGCCACAACTGAAATAGATCGATAGCTGCACACCTGAGTAAAAAGGCAAACAGAATAACACGGAAGAGTACATTTAAGCAAAGAAAATGTGACAACCTCCCTAAGCAAGCTCTCAGCTGAATATAGGACAACTTGGTGTTCTCCAGTCTTCTAGAAGTCCTGGCATTTTATTCAGTAAGAAATTTTCAATTGTAAATTAGAATATATGTAAAAATAATATACCCTCATTTGGTTTATTCTGTCTGAAAGAGCAAGTGTTGATAAGCATGTGATTAAACCAAATTGGTAGGAATAGATGGATCATGCACTTTGGAAAGACTTAGCCATCACTTTTTAAAGTTGAAATTTGCGTATCACAAGATCTAGCAAATTTCACAGCCCAGTATATATCCTAGACCAGTTTTCAATCCTTAGGGAGAACAATTAATGAAATTTATTTATTTGTTTATTTATTTATTTATTTACTGAGTGTATTGGGTCTCTATTAGTATTTCTTTAATGTTTATTTATTTATTTTGAGAGAGAGGGAGAGAAGAGAGAGAGCATGTGTACAAGTCAGGGAGGGAAAGAGGGTAATGGGGGGAGGGGGAGAGGGGAGGAGGAGGGGGGTAGAGAGAGAGAGAGAAAGAGAGAGAGGAACCCAATCAGGCTCCAAGATGTTAGCCCAGAGCCCAACTCGAGACTTGATGTCACCCAGAGCCAAAATCAAGAGTCAGACATTTGACTGAGCCACCCAGGTGCCCCCACTCAATTCTCTTTTATACATATATATCACATATTCTTTTGAAAGTATTAACTATTATATAATAAAATGTTTTAATTAATTTGAAACAAAATCTCGGAGGACATGTATAACATGTTGCCTCTCGTTAATTAACAATAATATTTCTCAGCAGAACAAAATTTAAGAACCAAAGTCTAATCAAAGATTAAGAAAAAGAGAGAGGGGGTGCCTCGGGGGCTCCAATGGTTGCGCATCTGATTTCAGGTCAGGTCATGATCTCAAGGTTCTTGACTTGAACCCACATCAGGTTCTCTGCTGTCAGCACAGAGCCCACTTGGGATCCTCTGTTCCCCCCCCGCCCCCGCCTCTCCCACTCACACATACACACTCTCTCTTAAAAATAAACATTTTTTAAAAAAGGTTTAAAAAAAAAGGACAAAGAGGGAGGGGTGCCTGGGTGGCTCAGTTGGTTAAGCATCTGACTCTTGATTTCACTTCAGGTCATGATCTCACAATGGTGAGCTCAAGCCCTGTGTGGGGCTCTGTACTGGGTGTGGAGCCTGCTTATGATTCTTTCTTTCTGTCTCCTTCTGCCCTTCCCCAACTTGCTGAGTAGGCACTCATACACTCATCTGCTCTCTGATTCAAGAAAAAAGAAAAAAGAAAAAGGTTAAGAAAAAGGTTCTAATCTACAATCAGAAGAGCCTCAGAATAATGAATAAAAAGATTAAAGAACAAGCATTTCTTAAGCATCCAGTAAACACAAGTTATAAACTTACAAGCAACACATGGAACACTGAGTGCACATCTCAGAGTTAATTATTTGTTACAGATTATCTGTTATAGCCCTCCCTGGCCTTGTGTTTTCATTCATGCCTTTTCTACTTCCTGACCTCAATCTCCTCTCTCCAAAGTTCAGTCCCCTCCATTGAGTCTTCCTGATCCCCTACCTGAATGTGATTCTACCACTGTTCATGGTGTACTATACCTTTCATATATCATACCCGGGTGGCCTCACACCGATTCAGGTCGTAACAGAGAACTTCACCTCCTCCGAGGCTGTGGTCCCTTTCACCTCCACATGAAGTCTCCCTGGAAATCTTGAACCAACCCATCAAAAAGATGGCAGTGATCTAAGCCCTTGATACATTTACTACCCCAAGAACACTCCTTGACTGTGATTTATGATTGGTTTGTCTATGTCACTCTCTCTTTCACACTGGCAGCAATGATGGCGGTCAGTTTTCTTTGCATGATCTGGTAGCGAGGGGCTCCAAACTGCCTAACTGCCACCCACCCCATCTCCCGCAGTCCGTGTCAGCCAGCACTTGTTGGTCTTAGGTCAGATTAACCAGCTAGATCCCTCTACTGCTCCCTCAGCCTTAAGTCCTCCAATCTATATCTTCCTCGCTTTCCCAGGTCATCCTTTATCTAATGAGTCCTAATGTTCTACATCCATATACACCAGCCATTTCTTCTACTGTAAACAACATTGCAATTCTCTAGATATGTATTTCTTACTAAAATGGGAGCTCCCACGAATCTCTGTATCTCTTAAAGAGTCTAACACAGATTTCTCAATCTCAGCACTACTGCATTTTTTCCCCTTTGATTTTAACAACAATTTATGTAGGGGCTGTCCTGTCTATTACAAGGTGGTTAGCAGCATCCTGGCCCTCTATCCACTATATGCCAATAGCACACCCCTCTGCAAATTGTGACAACCTAAAAATGTCACCAGTTATTGTCAAGTGTTCCTTGGGGAGCAAAAATCACCCTCTTTGTCAATCACCACTGGTTTAACATGAATCATAATTCTGCTCAATAATCATAACATCTTGAAAAATTTAGATTTCGATTATTGTTGAATGAAAATGAAATAGAATTCCAGAGAAAGATGTGTTTACCATGAATTTAAATAATCAGGGGGAGTGGGGCACCTAGGTAGCTCAGTCGGTTGAGTGACCAACTTTGGCTCGGGTCAGCTTGTGAGTCCGAGCCCCACATCAGGCTCTGTGCTGACAGCTAAGAGCTGGGAGCCTGTTTTGGATTCTGTGTTTCCCTCTCTCTGCCCCTCCCCCACTCGTGCTCTGTTTCTCTCTCTTTCTCTCTCAAAAATAAACTTTAAAAAAAATCAGAGAAAGGGAACTTGCTCTGCTAATGGCTGCACATTAAGTTTCAAAACCCGGACATAGAAAATTTAGTGCTTTGGGATGCCTGTTGTAGCTCAGTCAGGTAAGTGTCTGACTCTTGACTTTGGCTCAGGTCATGATCTCCTAGTTCGTGGGTTTGAACCCTGAGTGGGGCTCCGCATTGACAATGTGGAGCCTGATTGGGATTCTCTCTCTCTCCCTCTCTCTCTGCCCCTCCCCAGCTCTCTCCCTCTCAAAATACATAAATAAACTTCAAAAAAAAATTATAGAGGTGGCTGGGTGGCTCAGTCAGTTAGGCATCTGATTTCGGCTCAGGTCATGATATCACAACTGGTGAGTTCGAGCCCCGCACTGGGCTCTGTGCTGACAGCTCAGAGCCTGGAGCCTGCTTCGGATTCTGTGTCTGCCTCTCTCTTTGCCCCTCCCCGGCTCATATTCTGTTTCTCTCTCAAAAATAAACATTATTTTTTTAATATTTTTATAAAAAAAGAAAATTTAGTGCCTTATATATTTTTTAAGTTATCCTAGGAAATGTTACCCAGTGCAGTTGTTTATGCTGAAGAGAATAGAAGGATTTGGATCATGGTTTCTCTGCTCAGATATTACTCCACTTGAAAGAAATAGCATTTTCCTGGGCAGCTTGAAACTTTGTGATTTAGTGTTATTTTGAACCACCTTGGCAAAAGCCAAAGGGCTCGGATACACGTTTTTGTCAGGGAAAGAGAAGAATCACAGTTTGACTACGTCAAAGAGTAATGCAGTTACAAAATAGATCTGAAATGACTTGTTTTTAAATTGAAAAATATACAAGAGAAAATTAACCTCTCCCTCGTTCTCTCCTTCCGATCCTACCCGCCCTGTTATAATCCTGTGGACTGTTTACTTTCCAAGCGTATTTCAAAACCATCTCTTCCTCCCTAACCCGCTCACTTCCCTCCATCCCTCTCACGCCTCTTCGACAACTCGTCAGGTTTCTATCACACATCTCTAACAGACTCATTTAAAAGTGTACCGAAATTGCCTGTAGCAATGTTTGCAAATGCTAAGAATTTCCCATCTTCTCTTCTCTTCCCTGCCCTGACTAGCCTTTCCTTTTTTCTTTCTTCCATCTGTCTTTCTTTAATGACATAGAAAGTGGGTTTTCTCTCCTTGATTTAAAAAATAATTTGTGTTCATGAAAAAAAACTGAATATGAAAAAAGAAGGCTCAAATAACCACTATTTCTATCCACACAGAGATAATCATCACTGTGGATTTTTAAACCTTTGTTTATAAACAAACATATTTTAATATGGCATTAGTTTATAGATATGCCTTATATTCTGCCTATTTCAATGAAGGATATTTTCTTGTTATTAAATATTTTGTTTCTGAAGTTCTACAGTGGAGTAATATTCAATGTTTAATTTTAAATCTAAGTTGCATTTTTACTTCGCTTGAGATACTCTATTGTGCCATAATTTGAAACAAAACAAAACAAAACCAACCAGAGTTAGAGCAGTCCCTGGACAGATTTTACAAGGTGGCTTTCTACAGTTCCAGAGTAATTGCTAAAACAAAAACAAACAAAAAAACCAACAAGACCTAGATGCTTTTTGCCTCTAGTCATATGTAAATCAGTCAAGGTACTTTATTATTCTAATTACATACATTCCACATCAAGTTATTACTCCTACAAAAATTAGAACATTATAGATAAGGTTAAATTTTATCTGATCATCAACCACAATTCCCAAATCCTCATGTACTTCTTGCTATGACTACTGTTACAAGTTTGAGCTTACTTTTAGGTATTTTACTCTCCATCTTCACCCATAGGTAGATTCTTACGAAAAATTATAGTATTAGTCCAAATTTTTTAAATTATTTAATCAGGGGCGTTTGGATGGCTCAGTTATTTAAGCATCAGACTCTTGATTTTGGCTCAGATCATGATGCCTGGGTCATGGGTTCGAGCCCCAAGTCAGGAGCTGCACTGAGCATGGAGAATTCTCTCCCGCTCTCTCTCTTTTACTCTTTGTCCCCCCCACCCCTTTCCCTCACTCACATGCTCTCTTGCTCTAATATAAAATAAAAAATAAGAATCTTTTATCATTTTTCAATTTGCTGAAGGTTATTTTCTATGTTAGTATACTATAAATCTACTTCATTCTTTCTCATTGCTACATAGTATCCTATGTTACCACAAAGCCCTTTTCTGCTTAAGTTCAGCCTGCCATTCACATGAGTCTACAGCAGTGGAAGAAATCTAAAATATATCCATGTCTGTCTGTTTTGAATCTGGCATCAACTTAAAAAATGTGAAGTATCTTGAGAAGAAATTCTAAAATAATTTTTTTCCAAATACTAAAAAAGTGCAGAATTTGATAACCTATTTTGATAACCTAATAGAACTTATATTTTTTAATTTTTTTTAATTTTTGATAAATGAAAATGAAATAAAGTTAATAGGCGATTGGTTAAAAAAAGGTATACCACATTTGCATTTTCAGTTATAACTGCTAATTCATATAGAGCCTAAATTACACAGAGCTATTTATCCGAAGTCCATTAGTGGGAACATGTGGGGGTGATGGAAATGTCTTATGTCTTAATAAAACTGTGGGTTATACAGGTGTATACAACATAGTTAATTTTTATCTACAGAGAAAGAAATTGAATATTTGAACCGCCTTATATCTGTTACATTGAATTCACAACTAAAAACTTTCCCTGGAAGAGATCACATAGAAACATGGGTGTAAAGTTCCTTAATAAAATATAAGCAAATCACATCCAGCAGTATAATAAAGATTAATGCTTCATGTCCAAGAGGAATTTAACACAGAAATCCAAGACTGGCATTACACTTGAAAACAAACTGACATACTTCACCATATAAGCAGAATAAAGAAAAAATACCATATTATCATCTTAATAAATGCTGAAAAAGCATTTGAAACAAGCCACTAGCAATTCATGAGTTTTAAAAAATTATTAATTCCCAACAAACTAGAATTAGAGGAAATTTCCATAGTCTTTAAAGGACAGCTACAATAGCCTATACCTAACATTATAATTAGTGGTAAAACATCGAGTACTTTCCATTAAGACTGGAACAAAGCAGGAAAATCCACTCTCACCACTTCTATTCATCACTGTCCTGGTTAGTGCAATATAGTAAGGGGGGAAAACAGGCAAACTGCTTAGAAAAAAGGATATAAAACTGTTTATATTCAAAACAACAGAAACAACAAAGAAAATCCTACCAAGCCTATTTTAAAAATTTGAAACTAGTGAATTTAGCAAGTGGCAGGATAAAAGGTAAAAATGTGCAGAATTAATTATATTCCTTACCAGCAGCAAACAAACGGAAAACGAAGTAAAAGCACTGACAACACCATCAAACCCCCCAAAAAACCTTAGAAGTAAATTTAATTTAAAAACGGTCAAGAGGGGCGCCCGGGTGGCTTAGTCGGTTGACTGTCCAACTTTCACTTGGGTCATGGTCTCACGGTTCGTGGGTTCGAGCCCCGCGTCGGGCTCTGTGCTGACTACCAGCTCAGAGCCTGGAGCCTGTTTCAGAGTCTGTGTCTCCCTCTCTCTCTGACCCTCCCCTGCTCACGCTGTCTCTCTCTCTCTCTCCTAGAAATAAATAAAACATTAAAAAAATTAAAAAAAAAAACGGTGTAGAACTCTACAACAAAAACTGCAAAACACTGCAGAAGGAAACGAAATGAAGAGTTATATCATGTTTATGAATTTATAGACTCCAAACTGTTAGGATTTCAGTTCTCCCCAAACAAATCTGTAGATATGCCATTTTGACAGAATTCCCAGTAGCGTTTTTTGCATTTTTTTTTTTATAACTTGACTTGGTGATTTTGAAATCTATATGAAAAAGTAAAGATTTTAAACTAAAAAAATATCTTGACTTTTGGGACTAAGGGACCAGAAAGAGTCCAGATTTCTTCGGCACATAGGTGATGGCATAGCATTCATTAAAATGGCAAATTCAGGAGGAATTGCAGTTGGGGGGGTCAGACAGATGGCAACGAAGTCTATTTTGGATATACTGGGGTCTCAGGTGGTACGGTGGGTAGAGGGTCAGGGGAAGCACTGTATCAAAGTGGGATTCAGTAGGCAGTTAAGTACAGGCTCTGGAGCTCGACGACGGGGCTGAACCAAAGGGATTTAGCCCCAAATTTATCAGCATCTTTAAGTGGGAAAGGAAATAACAGTTTGGGTGAAACTGTATAGTATGGAAAGGGCAGAGTCAGAACAACAGTTTATTAAATTATTATAATGGCCTTCAAACTGGTCTTCCTGTTTTTGCACTTGCTCCTCATTGTCTGTTCTTAACACAACAGTCTGGTTGATTCTATTACGTCAGAAATCAATTTCATGCTCCCTCTCTGCTCAAAACCCTCCAAAGGTCATATTCGCTCCAAATAAAAGTCTTTTCAATGGTCCACAAGGCTCTGCAGTGCTATCCTTCTCAACCCTGGTGGCCCGTCAGAATGACCCTTCTGGAGCATTCACCTCCCTGACCTCTTTTCCTTCTACTTTCCTTTGTTCTCTCTACTCTTGCCACAGCTGCCTCCTTACTTTGCCTCGAACATGCCTGGCGTGCAACTACCCCAGGGCAGTTCTGCTCTACAGTCCTGTTGCATCAGGTATGTGCGTGGCGGGCTCCCGCATCCATCCTCTTCAAAAACTTACTCCTGTCATCTCAGCGAAGACTTCCCTGCCTCACTTATTTGTTTGTTTGCTTATTTATAATTTTTATTTGCTTAGGTTTTAATTCCAGGATAATTAACATGCAGTTTTGTATTAGTTTCGAGTGTACAATACAATGATTCAACAATTCCAGACATTACTCATTGCTAATCAAGATAAATGCACTCTTTTTAAGTTTTTATTTTAATTCCAGTTAGTTAACATATATTACTCCCCTTTATTTTAAATTGAGGCCCTCTCTCATCTTTCTATCACCCTTTTCTGCTTTATTTCCCCTCCAGCAAACTTATGATTAACTTATGATTAACCACATATTTTACTTGTTTTTACAAATTTTGTTAAGGTGAAGTTCACATTATATAAAATTCTTCTTCTTCTTTTTTTTTTTTTAGACAGAGAACTCATGAGCAGGGTGAGGGACAGAAAGGGAAAGAGAGAATGTTAAGCAGGCTCCACATTCAGTGTGGAGTCCAACATGGGGATCAATCCCATGACCTGAACAAAAGTCAAGAGTCAGACGCTCAACCAACTAAGCCACCAGCACCCCAAAATCATTCATTTTAAAGTGAACAATTCAGTGGCATTTAGTACATTTGCAATGTTGTGCAGCCACTACCTCTCTCTGGTCCCAAAGCATTACGACCACTCGAAAATAAAACCCCAAAGCTATTAAGCAATTTGTCTTTATTTCCAGCTCCTGGCCCCACCCCCAGATGCCTGGCCCTGATAACATCCTGTCTGCATTCTATCTCTCTAGCGTTACCAACTTTGCATATTGCATATAAATGAAATCATACAATACCTGGCCTTTTGTGTCTGGCTTCTTCTACTAGACAAAAATGTTTTCAAAGTTCACCCACAAGGTAGTATATATCAGTATTTCATTTCTTTTTTACAGCTAACTAATATTTTTTCACTGAGAGAGAGAGAGAACATACATATATAACAATTTGTTCACAGATTCAACCATTAATTAACTTTTGAATTGTTTCTACTTTTGAGCTATTATAAATAGCACTGCTATGAACATTTGTGTCAAGTATTTGAGCCCCTGTTCTCAATTCTTCTCAGTATATATTTAGTAGTGGAATTGCTGGATCATACGGTCATGATCTCCATGGCTCAGGTGAGTTCAAGCCTGACATCCGGCTTTGTGCTGGCAGCTCAGAGCCTGGAGCCTGCTTTGGATTCTGTGCCTCCCTCTCTCTCTGCCCCTCCCCACTCACACTCTGTCTCTCTCCCTCTCAAAAAGAAATAAACATTAAAAAAAAAAGTATGTATTCCAATTTCTCCACATCCTCACCAACACATGTTGTTTTCTGTTTTTTGTTTGTTGATTTATCACAGCCACCTGGGTAGGTATAAAGTGGTATCTCATTGTGTTTTTTATTTCCATTTCCCTAATGATTAATGGGGTTAAGCATCTTCATATGTTTATTGGCCATTTGTACATCTTCTTTGGAGAAATGGTAGTTCAAGCACCTTACCCATTTTTAAATTGTGTTGAAGATTTTTTTTATGCTGCATTATTTTCTTTAAATATGTTTTTAAGTTTATTTATTTTTGAGAGTGAGACAAAGAGAGTGAGTAGGGGAGGTGCAGAAAGCGAGAAGAAAATCTCAAGCAGGCTCTGTACTGTCAGGGAAAGCCTAATGTGGGGCTTGAATTCATGAACCATGAGATCATGAGATCATGACCCGAAATGAAACCAAGAGTCAGACGCTTAACTGACTGAGCAACCCAGGTGCCCCCATTATTTTCTTTAAAGTTTATTTATTTTGAAAGAGAGAAAAGCAGAGAGCTCATGCACGCATGTGCCTGTGCACACCATGCACAAGCGGGGGAAGGGCAGAGTGAGAGGCAAAGAGAGAGCATCCCAAGCAGGTTCCATGCTGTCAGTGCAAAGACTGATGCAGGGCTTGATCTCATGAACTGTGAGATCATGGCCTGAGCAAAGATCAAGAGTTGGATGGTTAAGTGACTGAGCCAACAGGTGCCTCTTATGTTGCAGTATAAGAGGTGTGTTTTTTTTTAATATATTGAGAATATGTAGATACTGAGCTACACGCTTTGCAAATATCTCTCCCCTTCTGTAGGCTGCCTTTTTGCTCTCATGATAATGCTCCTTGTTGTGCAAAAGATTTTAATTTTGATAATGTACAATTTATTTACTTTTTCTTTTGTTACTTGTGCTTTTGGTATCATATTTAAGAATCCATTGCCAAATCCAAGGTCATAAAGAGTTTTATGATTTCAGCTCTTATATTTAGGTCATGGGTCATTTTCAGTTAATCATTGCACATTAACTGAGGAATGAGTAGGGGTCCAACTTCACTGTTTTGCATGTGGCTTTCCAGTTGCTGCAGAACCATTTGTTGGAGACTATTCTTTCTCTTTTGAATGGTTTTATTTTTATTTTATTTTTGTAATGTTTATTTATGTTTGATAGAGAAAGAGAGAGAGAGCGTGAGGAGGGGAGGGGCAGAGAGAGAGGGAAACACAGAATCTGAAGCAGGCTCCAGGCTCTTAGCTGTCAGCACAGAGCCCTATGCAGGGTTCAAACTCAGACTCCATGATCATGACCTGAGCCAAAGTCAGATGCTTAACTGACTGAGCCACCCAGGCACCCTTCTATTGTATGGTTTTACCACCTTTGTCAAAAATCAATTGGCCACAGATGCTCAGGTTTATTTCTGGACTTTCAATTCTAATCCATTGATCTTTATGTCTGTCTATCCTTTGCTAGTTCCTCAGTTTTATTAATGTATCTTCCTAGGCTATTTCAGACTGGGAAGTGTAAGCTTTCTAACTTTGTTCACCCTTTTCAAGATTGCTTTGTATTTTACTTATATTACTTACAAATAATACTTTGTATTATTTATTGTCTCTTTTTCCTCTCCACAACATAGGCTGTATTAGGATGTGAGTTTTTTTTGTTTTTGTCCATTTGGTTCACTGCTGTACCCCAGCACACAGAATAAAGCCTAGCATATAGTAGGTGTTTAATATTTGCCAAATGAATGAATGGGCTCCTCAGAAGGCAGAGTCATTCACAGCTCCCAGGAAATAATGGGGGTGGGAGGAGGAGAGGAAAGGAAAACTATGGCTGAGCAATTCCTGTCAAAGAAGAGTTGAAATAGCAGGAAGGAGGGGCAATTTAAGGTCTCAGGCTCCAGTGCCAAGGGACCCTTTCAAAACTATATTGGCAGGAGGGCATGTGCAGCGGCAGCCATTCTAGTGCGTGAGTCAGTCTTTAGTAATTCAAATGTACTAAGACTAAAAATCATTTTGTTACTACCACGCTGAACATTTTATATTTTTCAAAAACAAAACATCAGATAAGATGAAACAGAATGAATAACCATGAATTGTTTTCTGAGAACTGAAAGGGCAAACAGCTTTTGCATCTTATCTCAAGAGTGTCTATGGCTTTTAGTACATAAATAATTATTCTTGATAAGTTAATTAATTTTACAATCATATCACACAACATTCTCTGCCATGTAAAAGTACCATACTGACCTTTTAAAAAAAATTCTGAACAAAATCTTAAATAAATACATCTATCACATTTAGTCAAATTAAATAACTGGGTAGTGACATCAGCAAGTCATTGTTTCTAGTGGGACAGAAGCCAGTGAAGAAACAGCAGAGCTAAAGTACATACACGTAGGGCAGTTTAAGATAAACCCATCGGCAAATTTTCTTCCGTGTTCATTACTTTCTTTTTCAATTTGCAAGATGTTAAAAATGTAAATACTTACGGAAGGATGAAGAGTATTGCTCCTGTTGAATACGTATTATAAACTGCCACTGGGAATAATTGTATTTTTCTTACATAATAGCAAATACTGCTCCCGTGAGATTAAGCAATATATTGCCACTCCACAAATAAAGCCATATGTTTCCATCTGTTTCCAGGTTCCATTACAGTACACCTACTGGTTAATAAGGAAACTGTTAATCACAGGATGCAAATATGCCTCTTATTTAATTTTTCAAAATCAACGAAGTGTTAACGATATAATTTGGCAGAGTTTAACTTATTACGGGAGTGAGATATTCATCTCCTTATCCTCGTGGACTGATGAAGTCTTAACACGATATGTGAAATATATAAACTAGCACTAAAATCACAGAGCTCTGGGATTTGCCGGGTACTAACTGCTCTACTGCAACCTCAGGAAAAATGCACAATTGCCCCGTGTAGTCGTCCTAGGTAGAATTACGGTCTGGGAGTTTTATTCCCTGGACAGAGGTGAGAGCCTGGAGAGAGCTTTGCATGAATTTGGTCTTCGTCTTACGATCAAAAAGACCATGGGCTGTTCACCACCCTCCCTGCAAAACCCACCACAGGAGGCGAAATTGCTATTTATCCTTCAAATCTGGCTCAGGTATTGGAGATAGAATTATCTTCTCAAGCAGTACCTTATACACATTACTATTTTCAGTTTGGATAATTTGTTTGTATATATGTCTCTCCTCTATTAAATAGCAAAGTCTTTAAGGATGTGGCTGTCTTGTTCATCTCTGTAGCTCCAATCTTTCACATAAAATTGGCATCTAACAGATATTTATTAGTAATTATGTTAAACGACTATGTCACCTAGTGCTGGTGTCTGGGGAAATAGTAGATGCTCAATAAATTTTAACTATCAGAAATTTTCTTCCTCTCCTCTACTGAAAATTTCACACACACACACACACACACACACACACATACACACACACACACACCACCTTTTCATGACCATTCTGCTGTCAGAACACAGCTCAGGCTCTCATCACCCTAGACCAGAGGTCCTCAGTGAGGGCAGAGGGGATGACCTAGCTCCCCACAGGTCATCTAGCAATGTCTGGAGACATTTTCAGTTGCCAGAAGTGGGCTGGTGGGAGTAAGCCCCAGTGGCATCCGGTTCATAGAAGCCAAGGATGCTGCTAAACATCCCACAACTCCGAGAACAGTGTGCACAGCAAAGACTTATTTCGGCCCCTGGGTGTCTCAGTCAGTTAAGTGTGTGACTCTGGGTTTCAGCTCAGGTCATGATTTCACAGTTCATGGGTTCCAGCCCCATGAAGGGCTGTGTGCTCACAGAGCTAAAAGCGCAGAGCCTGCTTAGGATTCTCTTTCTTTCCCTCTCTCTCTGCCCCTACTCCACTCATGCTCTCACTCTTTCTCTCTCAGAATAAATAAATGAAACTTAAAAAAAACTATCATTCAGCCCCAAGTGCCAGTAGGTGAGAAACTCTGCCTAGACTTTCATTTCTTAAAATTCACTCCTGGTCATTCCCTTCTAATCCTATTCTTTCTCTCTAATCTATTCTTCCTAAAAATCTCCTCTGGTTGAGATAAAATTGACATAAAACATTACATTGGTTTCAGATGTACAGCATAATAATTCAATATTTGTATACACTATACAATGATCACAACACGTCCAGTTAACATCTGTCACCATTTTTATCTTGTGACGTAAACTTTTAAGATCACTCTTGTAGCAACATTCAAATATACAATACAGTATTATTAACTATGGCACCACGGTGTACATTACAATCCATGATTTGTTTATTTTATAACTGGAAGTTCGTACACCTTTTGACACTCTTCACGCATTTTGCCCACACCCAGTCCTCAACCTCTGGCAACCACCTATCTATTCTGTGTATCTATGAACTTGGTTTTGTTTCTGTTATTTTGTTTTGTCTTTTAATTTTTTTATTTATTTTGAGAGGGATCTTGAGCACAAGTGGGAGAGGGGCAGAGAGAGAGACAGGGAGAGAGGGAATCCCCAGTGGGCTCCACGCTGTCAGCACAGAGCCTGAAGTGGGCTCTATCTCAAGAACCCTGAGATCATGACCTGAGTCAACATCAAGAGTCGCACAATTAACTGACTGTGCCACCCAGTGTGTCACTGTTTTGTTTTAGATTTCACATATACGTGAGACTAAAAATATTTCTCATCCTTTTTCTGTTCAAAAGGTCTTATTACACTTTTTAAATTTTTTTTTAATGTTTCTTTTTGAGAAAGAGAGAGACAGAGCTTGAGCAGGAGAAGGGTGGGGGGAGGTAGGGAGGGAGACACAGAATCAGAAGCAGGCGCCAAGCTCTGAGCTGTCAGCACAGAGCCCAACATGGGTCTCGAACTTTCAAACTGTGAGATCATGACCTGAGCCAAAGTTGGATGCTGACCTGACTGATCCACCCGGGCGCCTGGGTCTTACACTTTTTTAAATGTCTTCGCTTTTGGTTTAGTTGCTGCTGGATTTTCAACACTATCAATATATCAATATGACAAAAGCAGAACTGGAACCAAGTCTTAAAAATTCCTATTTCTAATTTAGGTGCTTTACAACTCTCTTAATTCCAATGAAAACTTTTAAATGTCGAGGATGCTGAAAAAACAGACTCGAAGCGATGGCAGCTAATTTTCTTCAGTGATCCAAATTTCAAAACCTACAAAAGCTAAATGTCCCTTCTAACTTGGTTTGCAGTTGAAATGCTATGTCACTGAAAGTTCTATCATACACTGAACCGTTATCTCTCATGCTGGCTAAATATCCTCAAATCTAACAATGATTTGTTCAAAATCAATGTGCCTGTAAGACTAGTGGGTTTTAAGAACAAAAGACTTTTGGGGCGCCTGGGTGGCTTAGTCGGTTAAGCGTCCGACTTTCACTTAGGTCATGATCTCGCGGTTCGTGGGTTCGAGCCCCGCGTCGGGCTCTGTGCTGACTGCCAGCTCAGAGACTGGAGCCTGTTTCAGTCTGTGACTCCCTCTCTCTCTGACCCTCCCCTGCTCACGCTGTCTCTCTCTCTCTCTCCTAGAAATAAATAAAACATTTTTAAAAAAAAAAAAGAACAAAAGACTTTTTTAAAAAATATGTGATTTACTTTATTTAGATGACCAAATGTTATGAAATTCCACAGAATCAACTCTTAAGTGTGAAAAATCACATACAGAAGTAGGTGGAAAACACATACAGAAGATTTTCTAGTTCTAGAAATTTTCCCTTAAAAACAACATTCTGTGTAAATCATGTACCTGAGAAATGATTCATACCCTGACTAGATAAAGAACTCCTATAAGTCAACAACCAAAAGAAGAAACAATACTACTCGCAAGGGGACAAAGCTCTTGAATAAGACATTTCTCCAAAGAAGATATATAAATGGTTAACAAGCATATGACTGCGTGGTAACATCGTAACATCAGTAGTCATCAGGGAATGCAAATCAAAACCACAATGAGATACCACTTCACGCTCATTAGGATAGCTATTATCAACAAAAAAAACCCTACAAGCGTTGGCAAGGATGTGGAAAAAGTAGAATCTTTGTGCATCACTGGTGAGACTATAAAGTGGTTCAGTTTGGTGGCTCTTCAAAAATTAAATGTAGAATTCCCAAATGACCCAGTAACTGCACTCCTAGATGTACATACAAAAGAACTGAAAACAGGTACTCAGATACTTGTACACCAGTATTCACAATAGTATTATTCATACCAGCCAAAAGGAGAAAAACCACCTAAGTGTCCATCAACACACGACTGGACCAAAAAAAAAAAAAAAAGACAAAAAAAGTGGTATATATGCACAATGGAATAGTATTCAGTCTTAAAAAGGAAAGAAATTCTGATACATGCTACAACATGGAAAGAAGCCTGAAGATGTTATGCTGATGAAATGTGCTAGACACAGAAGAGCAAATCTGGGGGCACCTCGGTGGCTCAGTTGGTTAAGTGTCCGGCTCCCGATTTTGGCTTGGGTCATGATCTCAAGCTTCATGGGTTTGACCCCAGGCCAGGCTATGTGCTGGCAGGCAGGGCCTGCTTGGGATTCTCTGCCTCCCTC
Organism: Crocuta crocuta; assembly: GCF_008692635.1. Taxonomy (NCBI): domain Eukaryota; kingdom Metazoa; phylum Chordata; class Mammalia; order Carnivora; family Hyaenidae; genus Crocuta; species Crocuta crocuta. The sequence goes on from NW_027527955.1 coordinate 5,150,042, forward strand.
TCTCTCTGCCCCTCCTCCACTTGTGCCCATGAACATGCTATCTTTCTCTCTCAAAGTAAGTTTATTTCTAAACTTAAAAAATAAGAAATTTTGTTTGATTCCACTTATATGAAGTAACTAGTATAGGCAAATTCGTAAAGACAGAATGTAGAACAGAAGTTAGCAGAAACTGGGGGAAAGGGCATGAAGTTCTGCCGAATGGGGACACAGTTACAGTTTGGGGGGTGAAAAAGTTCTGGAGAAGGGTGGTAGTGATAGTTGCACAACCATGTGATGAACTTAATACGATGGAACTGTACACTTAAAAATGGCTTAAATGGTCCCTTTTATGTATTGTACCACAGTAAAATAAAGTGGAAAAATCTCACTCCAGATGTTATAATAATTTGCTTCATCACCACCTTCAAGGGATTTTTACAAATAAGGTCTCCCTCTAACAAAATTTTAGGTTTTCATCTAATTTTGAGGTGGAAAATAATGTGCCACTAGTACATGCAAGTCTTGAAGGGAATTAGAATCCCTGATAATATAAAATGTTAGGACCTCACACATACACCACAGACCCAAGTATATAGGATGATCACCTTTCAACAACCCAAACTCAGTGAAGGACAAGCATAGTTTTGGGCCATCCATGGCATTCTGCCTGCCTTTCAGATCCTTTCTTCCACTTAATGCTGATTCATGTAAACATATCAATTTTCTCTGATGGTCGTAGTTTAGGGGAGAAAGGAAGTTCTGTTTTAAAAATATCATTTGTTTCCATGCTAAGAAAAAGCTGAAAATACAGAATAATGTCCATAAAGATTATTTTTTAAATGAGATCTATTTTCTATCCCAGAACCAACCAATAGCAATTTTACACACTATCGATCAATATTATTGAGCTTAATTTTCTTGGAATCAGTTATTTCTACAATACAAACTATAAAATTCCTTCAGTCAAAACAAATAATTACATTCAGAAAACATCTATAGATTCAACAACTGTGAGCATTCTGAAAGAAAGTAAAAATAGAAATCTTTTCATGCACTAACACATCTGGTATCTATTCTATATGTGTATATATATTTATTTATTTTTGAGAGAGAGAGAGAGAGAGAGAGAGAGAGAGAGAGAATCTCAAGCAGGCTTCATGCTGTCAGCATGAGCCCATGAGATCATGACCTGAGCCAAGATCAAGAGTTAGACACTCAACTGACTAAGCCACTCAGGCACACCCCACATCTCATAGTTGTATTAAAAGCTACTAATACTCAGAATCTTTGTGTTTTCAAATCCATTAGAAGGTCCACAGAATTTGAAATTCACTCTTTCATAAAACTGACTTTATGACCCCTCCTTAATAGGAATGTAATAGAATCTACTGCCTGAAAATGTTTTTGGGTTAATAAATTTACCCTATAATACACAACTAAGTACAAGAATATTTGAAGTTAATCTTTGTCATCATTTGCAGATTGGGGAAAACTGTGGCCCAGAGTCACTACATAACGACTGCCTGAGTCTCATCCAATAAATCCCACAAATATATCACAGTGCATAAAGTACACACACAATCTCATTTCAAAATAGAACTTCCAAAACAGCTTCATTTCTTTTTATACTAATACTGAATTTCACAAAAGGCCCTCATAAAAAGTGATATATTTTGCCTACACCAAGACAGGGTTATAACAGGCAGCCCTTGTTCATGACAGGAGGTGATGAGGTGAACTGGTGTCACTGGAATTTATATTTAATAAGCCACTGGGATAGACCTGATTTACATTCACTTAAATCCTTGGGATACGGTCCTCCTGAACACTCATCTAGTTTGATTCTTCAGCTAGAATGTCAATGTTGATTGGATACCATTTCTTAAGTTTCAGTGGAGATTTAGAATTATTTTTTTTATTTTTCTTAAGTTTATTTATCTATTTATTTTGAGAGAGAAAGAAAGAGAGCGAGCAGGGGAGGGGCAGAGAGAGAGAAGGTGAGAAAGAGAATCCAAGCAGGCTCAGTACCATCTACACAGAGCCTGACAAGGGGCTTGAACTCATGACTGTGAGATCATGACCTGAGCCGAAATCAAGAGTCGGGAGCTTAACTGAGCCACCAAGGCACCCCTAGAACTGTTTATTTAATTTTGTACATTTTTTAAATGTTTCTTTATTTTTGAGAGAGAGTGAGAGAGACAGAGCAGGAGTGGGGGAGAGACAGCAGGAGTGGGGGAGGGGCAGAGAGAAAGACCCAGAATCTGAAGCAGGCACAGAGCGCAACACAGGGCTTGGACTCATGAACCAAACTGTAAGATCAGGACCTGAGCCGAAGCCAGAGGTGCAACCGACTGAGCTACCCAGGTTCCCATAGAATTGGGGTGTGTGTGTGTGTGTGTGTGTGTGTGTGTGTGTGTGTGTGTTTTAATAAAGAGATGAGACAACATTTTTTACTGTTTCTCGGTATCACTTCTGGAGACAGAATTATTATTCTATTGCCTGTTTGATATTTTAGTGATGCCAAATGTAGTGAAAGGGAAGGAGAGGCAACAGAGCAGCAAAGCGGGGATCTAACAAACACACCTAATCGTTTGGGCCACTTTTAAGGTAGATGTAAAATGTTACACATTTTTTTCCACGTGGTATTCTGAATAGTAACAACATGACTGAATATTTTAATGGTAAGCAACTCAGAAGACTGTTGTAAGAGAATGTCAAAACAATCTTGGGAAGATTACAGTTTAAGTCTGTACCATTCCACATTCTATTCTTTACACTGTCATCAGCATATGCTTGGAGGTGCTATACACCATTCCAGAAATGGAAGGTCCCACAATGTAACCAGTGCCTCCAGGAACAAGATGCAACATGATATAATGAATATTTGGAGGAAGGATGTGGAGGAAGAAGACTTGAATCTGAATGCTGGCTTCCTCACTAAATGTGACCTTTAAGTAATCAATCATTTTTATCCTATTTCCTCCTCTGCAAAACTGAAAGAAAAATCACTACTTTTCATACTGAGAGGATGTGTGCCAAAGCAGTTCGAACACTGTAAACTTAATGCAAAGATGCTATTTTTTATTAGTAACAGAAGTATTTGGGTACACTTCGACTTATCCCTCCTATATGCCCCACCGTAGAAGTTACTAGGTACCAAGAAAAAAAAATAAGAAAAGAAAAGAAAGAAAAAGTAAAACAATTTAAAAAAATCATCAGAGTCAAAGAAGGGAAAAAGAGGGTAAGTGTTCACATAAAAAGCAAAAAAAAAAAAAAACAAAAAAAAACAACAACAAACCAGCCTCAACCATCTCAACATATTAGCATCTAATTAGGAATCAAAATTATGACATCACATTCTTCCTAATCAGCATGAAATGCTATGATTCACCCAACAGAGCTGGGGACAGATATTTCTGAGGCCACAATTTATACTTTCTACATAATTCCAGAAGCAGTCATAAAGGGGGGAAAGGCAAGAAGATAAATGGACCCCAACAGAAATGAGGTGATCACTGTATAAAATTTGACTATCCAGCAGTTCCATCTGCACAAAACTCAACTGAGAACTACCAACAAGCCAAAAAGAGCTGGACCTGCCAAAATGGATGTTGCCAAGTCTGTACAGAAAAGATCACACAGGACCCACTTGCAACTATTTGCGACTTAGGTTCCCCAAGCAGGTTTACAGCAAATCAGAGCAGCAAACTGGGAGACAGGTGAGGAGATGCCACTAGCAGGCGCCTGACAGCACATGACATCAAAGCTGGCAGCCTGGCCCCAAGGAAAGGGACCAAAACACGTCAGACAAAACAAAATGAAAAAACTACTGAAAAGCAGACACCAGGTACAAAAAGCATGAGAGTTTGAGGTCGCTGCATCTGGGAACGACCAGCCCTTCCTCCCGGCTCCAGAATTGCTTACCATGCAGTTCTTCGGAATTCTGGGGACTGCAGAGAGTCTCACAGGCTGCAGCAAGGCAACGGCGGACCGGAGCTGGACACCAGGGCGACAGCGAAGCACCGGACCCCGTCCTTCTTCAGGTGCCACCTTCCGCCCACGTGGCCTTTCTTCACTCAGCTCCACTTAATGAGGCTTCTTTGATCAAAGGGCCCTGTTGGTTTAAAAAAAATTTAATTAAAATTTGACCACCACTGAGGTCCATACTCCAAGATCCTTATATGCAGTATGTTCCAAGGTAGCGATCTCCTACCTAGGGATCTCCAATGTAGGGATCTACACCTAGGAGTCGTGAGAAGGATGAAAGAAGAGGTAGAGCAGAGAGCACTGTGGGGGCAGTGGAACTCTCCCGTAGGACACTGCAACAGCTGACTAGCATGTTCACATCACACATTTGCACAAACCCACAGAATGTACACCACCCCATGGACTTTGGGTGACAATGATGTGCCAGTGTAGGATCATCTGCAACAGATGAACCACTCTGGTGAAAAACGTCCACAGTAC
>NW_027527955.1:5154523-5162207 GCF_008692635.1 Crocuta crocuta
GGGTAGGAGGTATATGGGAACTCTCTGTAACTTTTCCCTCAATTTTTTCTGTGAACCTAAAACTGCTCTAAAAGGCAAAGTTTCTTATTTTGTTTAAAAGAGAAAGAAATGGAACCTAGGAACCTATCAGCTTTCTTAGAACAGTTTTTCTTCCATATTTTCTGGTAGCGCCACTCCCCAACCACCTGCTCAAGCTAGAAACCAGCTCAGAACAACCCCGTGGAAATTTTATTCCTCCTCTTCCTCAATCTCACTTTCAACAGGTCATCAAATCCCATGGATGGATCTGCCACATATTTCTTAGCTATGCCCCATCCCAGATGTCCTCAGTGAGTCTGCTCTACCTCGGCAGCTGTGGCCCACTGGGCGTCATCTGCCCACCCCCAGAGAGTGCCCTCCCTGTTGGGCCCCTAGTGGCCTGTCATTCCAGGTCCAAAGCAGATCCTCACATACTTTTTAGTGGCACATCTTGGACTGAGACTAAAGCAGAATAAGACAGTAACTATCTCCATGTGTTGGGGTTAAAAGTATTTTATTTCTGCTTTAAAAAGTTGGTCTCCAAATTTCTTCTTTTTTTAATATTTTATTTTACTGTTCATTTCTTTTGAGGCAGAGTGTGTGTGCAAACATGTACGCACAAGTGAGGGGGATGGCAGAGAGAGAGGGAGAGGGAGAGAGAGAGTCCCAAGCAGCCTCCATGTTGTCAGCATAGAGCCCCCACCCAGGGCTCGATCTCACAAACCTTGAGATCATGACCTGAACCAAAATCAAGAGTCAGATATTTACCCAATAGAGCCATCATCTTTTTTTTTTTTTTTTAAAGTAATCTCTATACCCAACGTTGGGGACTAAACTCACAACCTCGAGATCAAGAGGTACATGTCCCAGCAATTGACCAGCCAGGTGGCCCATCTGCAAATTTCTAGGAGTGTGCCTTTATATATTTTACATGGGGGGGAGAGGGAGGGGGAAAGCAGAATCATGGGTAAGATTTGATGATTTAAGCATCATTTTCTTTTTTTTCTTTATTTTTTAAACATTTATTTTTGACAGACAGAATGTGAGGGGAGAAGGGGCAGACAGAGAGGGAGACACAGAATCCAAAGCAGGCTTCAGGCTCTGAGCTGTCAGCACAGAGCCCGACACGGGTCTTGAACCCACGAACCGTGAGATCATGGCCTGAGCCAAAGTCGGATGTTGAACCGACTGAGCCATCCAGGTGCCCCTAAGCATCACTTTCAAACCAGGCTCTTCATAGTCTTTCTCCTCAAAGGGCATTCCCAGCCTCCTCAACCCTCACTCCCTTTGCCCTTTTCCTGCTTCTCTTCTGCCCGAGGCCTGCATGCAGCTACATCCCGGAAACCTCCCCTATGGCCGCAGGCAGCAGCGTTAATCAGCTCTCCACAGCTCCTCTGGGCTTCCATGGCACCTAGCATATTCCTTCACAAAAGCACTGAGGACACCCTTACCTTTGTTATCTGTTTTCCCCAGAGAAGCTCCACTCTTCCTGGAGGCCACAGGCCATGCTATAGAGTGGTCGAACTCCCTAAGAACTAGGTCTGGCACACAATAAATGTTGCACGAATCAAGGTAAAATCCAGTTTTATCAATAACATAAACTACAACATTATTAAACCCTATATAATTAATCTCACTTCTGATTCTGAGCCATTGCTTTGCTGATGTAGTAGAACAAATTCCTTTGACAAGCAAAAGCATATACTGCATTTCCTCCTTCCTGTGCATTTAATAGTCTTTCTACTTAAGGTTCTGTTAGAGAGAACACTGACCTGTACGGGAATACCTGCAAAGTGTCGAATGGCTATAAATAATACGTGAAGTGTTTTTGTTAAACGGTGTGTGGGTAATTTTTAAAGTGTTGTTGATGTGTGTGTGTTGTGGGAGGTTGAGTTTCCCGGCCAAGGACTGCTTGAGCTGGAGATTATAAACTGATGGATATATAACTGTGTTACGGTTTGCTCTTTGGGGAAACTCAGATTTTTAACTGCCGATGACATTCATGAAGCAGTGGAGATGGTGTGTCAAACACCATCTCACCAGCTTTGCTTGGTATTAAGTGGCTACTGAGAAGTACCAGGCCACGTCAATGTGTCTTCAACCTCTTTCAAACACCCCTTTGATGCTGTGATTCTCCTGCTCAAACCCTTTAGTATTTTTCTTTTGACCACAGGTTAAAATTTAATAGTTTTCTTTCGCCTACAGATTAAAATCCAAATGCTTCATCCTTCCTTCCACCTTATTCTAAAAGAAAAAAAAACAAACAAAAAAAAAACACCAACATATCTTCGGGAAGAGAAAGGACCATGGTTGAAGGAAGAAACTAAATGTATCAAGCATCATAGGTGCTGGTATTTTTTTTTTAATATTTCATTTATTTTTGAGAGAGAGAGAGCAACAGCATGAGCAGGGGAGGGTCAGAAAGAGAGGGAGACACAGAATGTGAAGCAGGCTCCAGGTTCTGAGCTAGCCGTCAGCACAGAGCCCGATGCGGGGCTCGAACCCACAAACCGTGAGATCATGACCTGAGATGAAGTCAGACACTTAACCGACTGAGCCACCCAGGCGCCCCGGTGCTGGTATTTTAAGATAAAACATGGCCCCTTCCCTCTGGATATTATAGTCTATGGAGGGAGACAAAATCTCAACATATTATTGCTAGGCAGGCGATAAAAGAAGACCCTCAAAAGGGTCGCGGAGGAAAACCGGAGAAGTAAGTAAGGCCTCTTCTCCTGACAGACACAGTAGTACAATTCCAGGCCCAGGGACATCTTCAGCATCCTTAACTTCTCACAAGGACTTACAGCAAAAATCTTTATTCCCATTATACTTACTATTTCACTTCCATTTAGAGTCCTAAACTCCAAATGGGATCATTCTAATTATCCTTCTCAAGAGTACCTCAAAATTTACACAAAGTAAAAATGGCATTCTAACCAGGAAAAAATATAGAGAAATCCAAATAGATTTTTTTTTTTTTTTTTTTTTGCATAATGAAATTTACCATTGGACAAATTTTCTGATATTTGCCTTCCTGACCTCTCTTTTTCTAATTAGGCTATGATATCCTACGGATCAAGATTTTATTTACTTCTGTTACTTTATTTTGTTATATGGTCCTTAGGGTTTGGGGCCTCACAGGCAGTGTAAGTACAAGAGGCACAGAGAAAACAACGACAGAATGAATAACCCATTTAAGCCCCTAAATTTTAAGTCCCACTTTCTAGAGCAATTACTACATCCACAAAATCATATTTTATTAAAAAAAATATTTTTAATGTCTATTCATTTTTGAGAGGGAAAGGGTTTGAGTTGGGGAGGAAGAGAGGGAGAGACACAGAATTCAAAGCAGGTTCTGAGCTGTCAGCACAGAGCCCAACGTGGGGCTCAAACCCACGAACCGTGAGATCATGACCTGAGCCGAAGTTGGAGACTTAACGGACTGAGCCACCCAGGCGCCCCACAAAATCACATTTTTAAACCCAAATTTTTTAACAAAGTTAAAATGTGTATTTGCAATCAGTTTAGATGAATGACCACAGAAAGGAAGTGCCACTCCTTTGAAATACCTGGGCACCAACTTGCCATTGTTTGCAAACACAGCCAACACCTAATGACTGTTCTATGTAAACACAGTTAACCAATAAGCCCTAAAGGAAGCATTTTTGTACACACAGGTTTGTCTTTGACAAACATCTGATGTACCTTTTGCTCCTAAAAATGAAATTCTACTGCCATTAAAAAACAAGGAAAGAATGATTTCAACACACCAACAAATGAAAGCAACCCACACGGGAACTAAAATCTTTTGAGCTTTAACACATTTTCTCACATTCCCCATTCACTGGCTTTTGATAGTCACTCATATCATCAATCATAACCATTAATCATAAGCATAACCATAATCACTCATATCATTAATCATAACCGTTAATCACTGGCAGTACCACTTATTGAACAAGTTGTGCCAGTTTCGGGGTAGTCATTTGGAAACTGGAATGCATTTTCCCAGAGAAACAGTGTTCTGAGTGCTAGTATGTTCCTTGGCCAGCCCACTGAGATCCTCTGAACTAACACCGGCCCAAATAAGCGATGCCTGCCTTTGGCATGCATAAGCCTGTCCAAGCTAAGGTGCCTCGAATCCTCACGACTGAGCCCATGAGCAAACTTTCCAAGTAACTCTTTCTCCTTCCTGCTCCAGCCAAACTCCAGTTCTCTCCTGTGTGATTCCTAGCAAAGAATAAAGCAAGGTGGATTAATGGATTTATAGTGAAGCATGAATACTAGAAGTCAACTATTCTACCACGAGATGGAAAACTCTGACGGAGTCTGTGAGTCCTTTTTGGAGTTATTTTCTGAAATGTGTGGCTCCCAAGTCAGTTAAATTTAGATTCAAGAATTCAGAAAGCAACTCCCAGCACACTGGTTGAACTTCACCATCTATCCATCTCTCCAAANAAAAAAAAAAAAAAAATTGCTCTAAACCTCCCACAGCCCGCCCGCAAGTACTCAAGACAAACTCGTAAAGGCTTCTGATAAACTGTCTCAATATACAGTTCCGGGTCTATCTTCTGTCCACACTACACATGGCACAATTTTTGCATTTTGTAAATTCAAATCAAAACACACAGTCACACACACACTAACTAAAGCAAATCGACATTTGATCAGCTTCCAAGCAATTTAACAGATTAAAAGTGAAAAACACTAGGCTCCATGGAAGAAGATATTCCTTAGGATAAAGCAGGGTTTGGTGAAGGCTCTGGGCCTGCTTCAGCTTGGGAAGTGCTCTCAGTCCAAGCTGAGTCTACTTGCAGAGTGTTCACACTTCACTGCTCCCAAAGCCTCTCCCTAGGTGGTTTCAGAACGAATCTCCAGCGTCTCCCCGGCAGGGTGGCCCAGAGAGCACATGTGCACTTTATAATTATTGGCCCAGAGGTAGAAAAGCAGCTACTGCAGATCTGGAATGAATGGTCATCCCTGGAAATGGCAGTGTTTTTATAAAGCAAAGACTGCTTCCATTTCATGAACTGAGGAATACATTTTCCATTTATAGTCCTTCAAAATTAAATTTGCAAAAGGGGAAAAGGAAGTGATCAAATATTAAATTTCTCCAACGGGAAATTCATATACTTGTATATGAATTCCACCAATGATATCAGGTCATCATAACACAAAAAGAGAGAAAAAATGTGGTATTTGGCATTTTCCCCCCAAGAAAAAAACTCAAAATTGTCTTTATAGGAAAAATCAGAACTTTGGAGGACTCCTTTTATGGGTTAAATTTTTGTCTTTGCATTAAATATGGGTTAGAGAATGAAGGGGAAGAACCAAAATCCTTTCAATGCTTATGACTTCTAAAATGATACAGAGCTGTACACACATTTATCATTTGCTTCCTAATGGTTTTGCATTTCATTTTAAGTTTCGAATTTCAAGTTTTGTCAGAATCTCTTTGCTTCTTAGAAAATTGGTTTTGACTTGATTAGCCTTCCCAAGTAAAACTGTAAAATCGAATGTAATATAGAAGCATGATACTTATATACAAATTACATTTTTACATCATATTATCTCTATTAATTCTGAGGCACTTAACAGAACATGACACATTTTACAAAATGATTTAGTGTTGTTTGGTAACACAGGAAGCGAAGCACGGAGGGGAGCTCCAGCTCTCTGTCATGGCTGGTAGCGAGACCCTGAATACACTCACCCGGACCCAAACAGAAGCTCATCTCAGCAGCAGTCGGTTTTTTCTTTTTTGAGCATAGTTTGAAATATATACACTGAAAACAGTATCAATTTTTATGTAGCTATGGTGGGGGCGGGGAGAGGGGTCAGCATATCGTGTTAGCGATTTTCCGTGGAATCACATTAGAGTTTCACTGCGGCAGCCATATCACATTAAAATCTGGGGGGTTTTTTGCTAAATGGTTTCCATTGTGTATTTAGTGAATCTGATATGGAAAATTGCTAATGCAATAAGAGTATCATATAAGCTTTCCTGACTAATGCTCAGCCACTGAATTCAGGAGAAGAGGCTCAACAGGACTTCAGGGCTTTCAGGGCTAATTCTCCACAGCCTCTTAACAAAGTCCTAGCTCAAGGTCAACACAGGCTTCTTGAAAGACGGAACGAATGCTAACACCGACTGCATGGGGGACGCTCCTTTACAGATTTTTATTTCAGAAACAAACATGGGTTCAGCGAACGACGTGTCACTTAATATTTATCGGCTGAGCACCATGCTGGCCACTGTGGTTCGTACTAAGGGAATGAAAAAGATGGAGGAAATTATGGTCCTTTCCTTCACAGCTCTTGAAAGCACTGACTGAAGAAAAGAAATGAATTAGCACGAGTAACTTAACACAAGATGCGCTGTGGCAACGGTGGAAAACGCAAAGCGCCGCGGGCGCTCAAAGGAGGACACACCTGAGACCAGGGTCATTAGAAAGTTCTGTGGAGGCAGCACCCGTACAGGGCCACAGAGATGGGGAAGATGCAGACAGGTCTGAGGAGCAGGTGACAGGCTGGGAACCAGGGGACGGCATTCTAGGCCCTCGCATGAGTAAGAACGATGCACGGAACAGGAGAGCCACGACATGCATGGGGAATTACAACCCGTTATTTCAATGACAGCATAAAATATGGAAGGAGAAGGAAGATAAGCCGGGAGAAGTAGCCTGGGGTCAGCCAGAGGCTGCCACCAAAGGAGAGAAGTACACGGTGTTCGGGATGGTTCGGGGTGGAAGTGTCAGGATGAAGTACACTGGCACAATTAATACCCAGCTTTCACGGGTGTGATGGCTTCTAATGCTAACAGCTCTTCTGAAGTCTTAACAACTTTAGTTAGCACACGTTTCTTAAGAGACACTATTTATAGGAATATTTATTTCAAAAGGTTAGTTCATCGCCAAGGGATAATTGTTTATTTTTTTTGTTATGTGACGACTCACGACACGGACATTCACTAGGTTAATAGAAAAAAAAAAAAAACCTATAAAGCATGCTCATACTGTTGCAACTACTTATAAATTTGCTGTTTGCTTTTTTTTTTTTTTGCTTTAGAATAACTTTTCAACTCACTAGCAACAGTAACCAAGGAAATATAAATCCAACAGCCTAGAATTACAACTATTCGAAGAGATTCATGCTTTGAACATACTGCTGTCTTTTTTCTTTTATTCTGGACACTTCCCTGTTTCTAAATTCCTCTCCAAATGTTAGAAACAGTAAACAAAATCTGCACCAAGCTTTGTTAGAGGCTTAAAATTTAATTCGTATGCTTTGAGAAATTAAAAAGGTCTTCATTTTCCACACCCTTTACCTTACCTTAAATCAGAGTACACTCTGTGGATAAGTATTATTTCTGAAATAATAAAATAGAATATGATGAAATTACTATTTTATTTATTGCAAAAGGAATGTAAGATATAAACCAGTTAGCCGCCTAAGTACTACAGTGACCGCTCATGAAACATCAGCTCTCCAATATGGCAAAGGAAATTGTACTCTCATTAATCACAATTAAACTACTTGTAACACTGAAATTGAATATTTTAGTCTTTATGAAATAATTTCTTGACAGATTTTTTTTCCCCTCCGACTGACCACAGGGACAGAAAGCATAAACAAATTTGCCAGTTGTTTATTACTTATAGAAATC
>NW_027527955.1:5162268-5182645 GCF_008692635.1 Crocuta crocuta
CGAGGTTTCATTAAAAAAAAAAAAAGAGTCAACAAAACTCTTCTTTCTTATTCCATGTCTTGGGCAATCAGGGATGCAGTAGTTGACATCTGTGAACATTCTCTGATTAGCCATTAACTGAGGATACAGAAGGAAAAGAAAAATATTTTAAAGGAGAAAAGTCAAATCACTCATGCTGACTTTAAGATACTGATGACAGAGACGTGAGGATTGTAAAGTACTTAGGGGTTTCACCTAAAATTTGTTTATTCCTTTGATCTCTAGTAAACACTGTACTGATAAAAATGAGTTTGCTCAGATCCAGAGTATGTTGGCATTCTCTGAAACCTAGCTTAAAACCAGAGCTGAAGCATAAAACAACTCTGACAAAGAGAGCCGGTGAAGCATAAAAATGGGAATTGGTTGGGTCAGAAGGCACTAAGAGGCCGAGGCTGTCTGCTAAGACTTGCCCTGCCATCAATGAAGGCAATTATTATAGCTAAAAGTTATTTTTCTGGTATTTCATTTTAAATTTCTCTCGTCTTTAAAATGCTCCTTACTTATAAACTATTACATCATTTTCTTATCTGCAGTGTCCTTCTTGGATAACCACGAACTTGAAAGCTGTCCAAAATCTTGTTCAGGGTTTCCTACAAGCATAAAAAGACTCAGTATTGAACACGGGAGTTAGGGAATGTGTCCGGGTTTCACTTTTACTTCCTTTTTAAATATAGATCGCTATTTTTAAAATATAAACATCCCATGGCATTCCCTCACACCAACAGGACTCCTAAGGCGGAAGATATGTTGGTAGTATGAACATTTCGCTCACTCTGAAGGATGCCCCAAAGCTCTGCCCGCTGATGGCCAAGCAGATAGAATTATTAAACGCCTTACGACTTCACAGTTCTCTTCGTCTTATTCCTGCTAAACCACACTTCCAAAAGAGCAGCCCAGAAATCTGGCAAACCACTGAAACGGCACTTGTAAACTGGATCCATTAAAAGCAATCCACAGTGTCCTGTGGGGGTGCATCCGACTGTTAATTACCGGGTAAATAATTTACATGCAATCGTATTCCAAAACGAGATTTACATCATTTGTAGGCTATTTCTCAGGAGCACCACTTCCTACCCAGAAACAAGTCCACGGAGTACTTCTAAATTATCATTTGAAATTTCCACTGTCAAGGGTGGGACGAGGAAAGAACAGTAACGGGAAGGCTTGTCAGCGATCAGCCATCCATAAAACTGTTTTTTCCCCGCGCTCCTCCTTCCGATCACAACGCTGGCGTCAGTTAGTCTCCGGTATCTGTTCCCCACCTCGCCCCCTCCCTTCTGCGGAGAGCTGGCACCGAATGGCAGGCGGAGGAAAAGACAAACATCCCAGCTCCCAACACGATCCGAGCGCTAGCCCGGAGACGCTTCAACAACATTCCTAACTTTTTTCCACCCCCCTTCCCTCTTCGCGTGCCCCTAAGGTAAGCAGAGTAAAAATCCTAGGAGCCAGGAGGCCAGCGAGGCCAGCTGAGTCGCAGTTACTACCCCCACCCCCATTTCTCCACTGGCGCCCCCCACCCCCCATTTTCGGTCACAACGAACAGTTACTCAGCTCTGAGTCTGNGGGCCGCTTCAGGTCAAGGAGGATTGTTACCAGAAGAAGAGATACAGGACCAAGAAATCGGTTTGGATCCCCTCTCCCCAGCAGCCACTCTTTCTGACACGTTCCTGGGCCCTGATGGTTAGGGTTAGGGTTAGGGTTAGGGTTAGGGTTACTTGCTGTTCCTTCCTTACTAGCTTTTCAGATTGAAGGGATCCGTACACCCCTCGACAGCCCCAGAGCAACGGGTTTGCACTGGCCTGGGCAGCAGAAAATCTAATCAGTGTGAGTGGTGAGTGGTGGTAAAAACTAGTCAGGTAATTATGTGCATTGTCGTTTATGGATTTATTTGCTTAACAGCCTAGCATATAATATATAATATTATCTAATCTAATAAAGGTATAAGCTTGTGGGCACTGAGGAGCGTTAATGTACAGCCTTCTTGCCTTACGGCCTGGCTGCCCCCCCGGGTAGTCTGCTTCTTGAGGTCACTGTGAACTACTAGAATCCCTGTACGCTCAGAATGCATTTAGGAAATGCCACCAACATACTCATGGTCTTTGATTTCCTGTCACCCAGTACCTCTTCATGACCTCAAGGCATTCACCTGTAGGGGACAGTATTCATTTTGCTTTATATAGAAAAATCAGTGTTCCACAAAGGCCCTGATACCCGTGAAATGTAAACTCAAAGCTCTGAATTCTTGACTACTTTTTCCAGTTCTCAAAGCACTGCATTTTCTTTCCCTGGCAGATGCCAGTTTTGCATTATCATGTTGTGGTGGAGCAATGACCTTGTTTCAAACAGCATTTGTAGTTGAACCTCAAACTCGAGTTTAAGTCCTCTTTCTACACCTGGCCCATTTACCTCTACCTCCGCTCCAGGCTGAGTGTTCGGTTTGGAAATGTTGTGGGTGTGAGACCCTAGGAGACATCTGGACTGCTAAAAGCTACAGAGTGCCCTTGATGTGCACTTGACCGCCAGGAAACCAAGTCCTCAGAGTTAAGACCTTGTGGCTCATATTGTCTTTTTGTTTTCTTTTGTTTTCCATGTTACTGAGAAAAGAAATAGCTCTGACACTGTTTCAGTTTCCGTAGGTGCATTAGACAATGCAGAGGACACAGTGCAGAGCAAGAAATTATAACCTCTGCAGTGCTGGCTCATGCTTCTGGCGTGGAGTCTTTTCAAGTTCATGGAACTCTCTTGGCTGTTGGCAGCACTTGGATTTACAGAAACTTTGAGTGTGTGTCGTCTTCTTCTGTACATTATCATTTACATACCAGGAAATCTTGACACCTAAAAGCTAGACTGTCACTTAGACAACTCCTATCATTTATTCCTGAAACCTAGTATAGAAAGTTAATCCATTCTGTACAAGAGCAATAAAATCTGGTGAGTTCCAAGGAGAAAATGCCCACTCCAGGATAGAAGGCTCAGTGTTGACACTCCATTTTTCAGAAGTTGACTGTGAGACTCTGCTGGATTTTTTCCTCCTGATTTCTTGATTGACTGGAATTTTAGGCTTGTTGGAACTGCCAGCAAAAAAAAAACCTATCCAATGGGAATCTTATGAGGGAGGAGACTCAGTCACAGGTTGTGATTCGGTGGAACCTCCAATAAAGTTTTGGTTCAAGGCCTGAAAACTGTAGTGAACCAAGCTCCTCCTTCTCTGAATTGCAAGGACTTGGTGCAAGATGAGCTCCCACAGCCTATAGAACAGTGACAGGTGGAGAAGCCCCCTTTTCTCTTGTAAGATGCTCAGCATAGGACGTGGTGGGGACAAAGGCTGTAGTAATCCATAGATACTGAGATTCTGCTTTGTGCATCTGCTATACCTGATGTTTGATCTACATTATAATGGTTCTACTCAGAGCCACTTCTGGTTTCATACGTTTCATCTGTAATTCTGTCCTGACTCTGCACTTTTTCTGACTCCTTCTTGAACTTTTCTTCCAGAGCTATCATTCAGTCCGTAACCAGTATTAAACGCTTTCCTAAGCATAGGTGCCCAGACTAATCATGTGGACACAGAGCACCGGTCCTGAGGAAACGAAGTTCCACTAGGAAAGACATAGATCAATGATGATCATACAATTTTTTGTGTCATTTAGGAGGTGAAGGCACAAAGACGCGTGTCAGGGAGTCTCCACAGAAGCACCTGGAAAAGTGAGTATGAATGCCCACTACCTCGTGGCCAAAGCACCCCCGGCCCCACACCTACAGTCTGGGTAAATGCTGCTCTGTGGGTGCTGGCTTTCCAGCAGAGTGCAGCTGCGCTTTAGCCCCCGCGGCTACGCACTCTGATGCAGGCACGCACCGCAAAGGCAGCCCAGAATGCCTACTATGTGCAGAACACTTGAACTTTTAGGTATGAAAACCTCAATGTTCCTAAGAGAACTGTCAAACTAGTTGGATAAATAAGAAAAATGATGTTACAAGTGTTCTGTCTGGGGTTGCAACAAGAGAGTCACAGAGCATCTTGATTTGGTGAAGTGACAGCTTTCTCCTCTTGTGCCAGTCTCTGCCCGGACCAGGTTAGGCTTTATGCACATCATCTTGTTTCATCCTCATGGCATCTCAGGATGAGAATTATTATCCTATTTTGCAGCTGAGGAACCTGAGGCATAATCGACTGTCTCCCAAGTATCTGTCTCCCTGACTCCAAAGTCCAGACATATAACCACTACACCTCACTGTCTTTCTGGAACTTGAAGTTGAACTGAAAAGTGTTTGAGCAGATGTGATACGGGCACAGCTTAACAGTAGAATTAATTGTTGGGCCGGCTGAGAGGTAGGGCAGAGACGCCACAGAATGGCAGACTTCTTAAGATGGCTGACCTTCCCGCCACTACATCGGTGACCATTACGACATCGGCGGGAAACAGAAATTTAAACCTTCCAATCCTGCACTTTCCAGTCAAGAGACTGCCCCTGTTATCTGAACTTCCCCCACCCCCACTATCAGGTTATAAAATCCCTCACCACCCAACCTGGGCGCGATTTCCCCGACTCCCCTCTCTGGAGTCGCAGAACCTTGCCCGAGGATGGATACAATAAAACTCCTTCTGCGGAACAGTTTGCCTTGGAGTCTTTTTTTTACTCACCTAAAAAACCTTACATTAATCAAGTTCATCCATCCATTCATTCAAATTGTTGTTTAGTAACCTGTTGCTAGGTGAAACTATTTTTTAAAACATCTCAACCATTAAGTGTACAGTTCAATACTGTACACATTGTTTAGTATATTCACATTGTTGTACAACAGATCTTTAGAGCTTTTTCGTTTTGCAGAATTGATGATCCACAGCCATTAAACACTAATGCCCCTGTTCAGTCTCCCCCCAGCCCCTGGCAACCACTTTTCCACCTTCTGTATCTATGGTTTTGACTATTTCACATCCTTTTTTATGAGTGATGATATGTTGTATTTGTCTTTCTGTGACTGGCTTGTTTCACTTGGCATAATGTCCTTGAGGTTCATCCCTGTTGTAGGATAGGATTTCCTTCTTTTTTAAGGCATCATAATATTCCACTGTATGTATATAGCACATCTTCTTTACCCCGTTCATCAGTCAGTGGACATTTGGGTTACTTCCACCCCTTGGTTAATGTGAATAATGCTGCAGTGAAGATGGGTGTGAAATTACCTCTTTGAGATCCTGCTTTGAATTCTTTTGGGTGAATACCCAGAAGTAGGATGGCTGGACCATATGGTAATTCTATTTAAAAATTTTTGAGGGAATCTCCATATTGTTTTTTATATGGTTACACATTTAGCATTCCCACCAACAGTACACAAGGGTTCCAATTTCTCAGTATCCTTGCCGACACGCATTACTTTCTTTTCTTTTAGTAGTGGCCATCCTAATGAGAATGAGGTGACATCTTGTGTGGTTTTGATTTGTCTTGCTCCTAATGTCAGTAACGTTGAATATCTGTTCATATGCTTACTAGCCATTGGTATAACTTCTTTGGAGAATTGTTTATTCAAGTCTTGCCCATTGTTTAATAGGGCTATTTGGGTTTTTTTTGTTGCTGGGTTGAGTTCCTCATGTATTCTAAATATTAATCCTTTATCAGATACGTGATTTGCAAATATTTTCTCCCCTTCAGTAGGTCGCCTTTGCACTCTTTTGATTATTTCTTTTGATGAACAGAAATTTTTAAGTTTGATATAGTCCATTTGTCTATTTTGCTTTTGTTGTCTTTACTTTCGCTGTCCATTTGTTCACTGCTAGTATAAATTGATAACTATATGTTTATCTTGTATCTTATGACCTTGCTGAACTCACTTATTAGTTCTAGGATGCTTTTTTTTTTTAATATTCTCTGGAATTTCTTTAATGTAAACAATCGTGTCATCTACAAATATAGACAGTTTTATTTCTTACTTTTTAATCTATATTCACTTTATTCCTTTTTCTTGCCTCATTGCATTGACTAGAGCTTTCATCATCCCTATATTCAGTAAGAGTGGTGAGAATGGGTATCCTTGCCGTGGTCCTGACCTTAGAGCAAAGCTTCCTGGCCTTTGAGCAAAGCATTCATTATTTTCACTATTACATATAATGTTATCTGTAGATGTAGTAGATTCATTTGTCAAGATGAGGTAGTTCTCCTCTAGTCCTATTTTTCTGAGGGCTTTTATCATGAATGGATGTTGAACTTTCAAATGATTTTTCTGAAATAATTCATGTATAATTTTTTTTTTAGTCTGTTAACATGATGTATGATATTGATTGATTTCCAAATATTGAGCCACCTCTGCATCCCAGTAATAAGCCACATTTGATCATGATTCAGTATATTTTTATTTATTTTTATTTATTTTTAATATTTTTATTTATTTCTAGGAGAGAGAGAGACAGCGTGAGCAGGGGAGGGTCAGAGAGAGAGGGAGATACAGACTCTGAAACAGGCTCCAGGCTCTGAGCTGGCAGTCAGCACAGAGCCCGACGCGGGGCTCGAACCCACGAACCGTGAGATCGTGACCTAAGCGAAAGTCGGTCGCTTAACCGACTAAGCCACCCAGGCGCCCCGAGTATATTTTTTTTAGACACTGAGAAATTTTATTATCTTATTCAGGATTTTTTGTCTATATTCATAAAGGATATTGGTGTGCAGTTTTCCTTTTTTGTACTTTAAAAAAATTTTTGTAATGTTTATTTTTGAGAGAGAAACAGAGTATGAGTGGCGTAGTCACAGAAAGAGAGAGGGAGACACCGAATCCCAAGCAGACTCCAGGCTCTGAGCTGTCAGCAAAGAGCACAACTAGGGGCTTGAACTCATGGACCGTGAGATCATGACCTGAGCCGAAGTCAGACATCTAAGTGACTGAGCCACCCAGGTGACCCTTTCTTTGTTTGGTTTTGGTATCAAGGTAATATTTAATAAAATGAATTAGGAAGTATTTCTCTCTTGTTTTTTTTTTTTTTTCGTGGATCAAAGTGTATAAAATTGGTGTTAACTTTCCAGTGAAATTATCAAAGCCTGAAGATTTCTTTTTAATTTTATATTCAATTTCTTTAAAAGTGTAGGGCTATAGCTATTCAGATGATCTGTTACACAGGAGCATTGTAAAGTAGTATTTTCACTTTTGCTATGGCTGCTTGTTATTTGTGTGAGCAGGTTGTGTGTGCCATGTCAACAAGTCAAACTACGTTGTCTCCTAGAGTGTGTCAGATTCTATACTAGGCTGTTAACGTGAATCTGGGCTTAGAAGGGTAAATGGGCATCAAGGAGATCAGAAACCTTTCTAAATAATGTTCCTGGATGAACTTCATAAAAGTATCAATACTTCCCCTCAAAATTCCTATTATGCTCCAGATATACATTTTTATCACTGGCTTGCAAAGAGCAATATGGCATACCGCCGAAATACTGCAGGTTTGCTTCCAGATCACTGCAATAAAGCAAATAATGCAGTAAAATCAGCCAAATGAGTTTTTTGGTTTCCCACTGTATATGATACTTAGGTTTACACTATTCTATAGTCCATTCAAGTGTATAATAGCATTCTATCTAAAAAATGTACATACTTTAATTAAAATTATTTCATTGCTAAGAAATGCTAACCATCATCTGAGTTTTCAGTGAGTCGTAATCACTGATCACCATAACACAGACAATAATGAAACATTTTGAAATATTCTGAGAATTACCAAAATGTGACACAGAGACATGGACTGAGCAAATGCTGTTCAGGCAAATGGCACTGGGACTTGCTTGGCACAGGGTGACCAAACCTTTCATTTGTAAAAACAATGAAGTATCTGTGAAGCGCAATAAAACAAGGTATGCCCGTAAATTAGTTTATTTTTATTTTTATTTAGTTTCATTAAGGATCTTATTTTTGGTTCAGGTTTGTACTTTTACACTCTTGTAAATGCTCACAGTCATTCTTCCACTATTGGCTTTCTATCATTTCTACTTGCATAAGCCTTGCTTTGTTCTCTTAAGTGACTTAAAGGCTCTTAAAATCTGGTGGTAAATGAAGTTTGTTTATTCACTTAATCAGCATTAAGTGTCTATTATATGCTAAGCACTGTGCTGGGGATACTCATTTGAGTAAGAAATGGTTTCTGTTTTCAAGGGGCTTATTGTGGACAGAGGGTGTGATAAAGTCATTGTTGCTGAAACTACTGGAGAGGAGTGATTTTTCAGCTTACTTTAAACTTTTCTACCTAAGTCTTGTCTTCAAAATGTTATATTTAGCGTACTTCTGAAACTTTCTATTTAGGTATCTCTAGTTTTCACACCTTCAGAAGCTGAAGTAGGATAACCATTAGAGTGTAGGATTTGGAGTCAGACCACATGGACTAGAATCACAACTCTCCTATTTCCTAGTTATGTGACCTTGAGTGAGTAACTTTATACTTCATACTTGTTTATACTTTATACTTGTTTCCTCTTCCATTGTAAAAGTTAAGTGAATCATGATATATGCTAAGTGCTTACAACAGTAACAAGCATACAGTAACCACTCAGTAAATGTTAGTAGTTTCTCTAAAACATCAGAAATCGTCTAAATCTGAATTTTAGGGGTAAATTATTTTATAATTGCTATTTACTAGTCTTGATAGTATCTCAAAAACACAGACTTCTGATGTTATGTGTATGCATTTATTAATGTTAGAAAACTTTTTAAAAAGTAATTTCTACACCCAACATGAGGCTCCAACTCCCAACCCTGGGATCAAGAGTCACCTGCTCTACCAATTGAGGCAGCCAGGTGCCCCCATAACTTTCTCTTTTTTATAAAGAATGTCCAGAGCAAAGTGAACTCAAGAACATTGTGTTGGTAGGAAGTAAGAGACTAAATGCAGTATATGTAAGTAAAATTGGGGAGGAGAGACATTAAAACCATAAAAGGAGGTAGATGCCTTAGTGATGGAGCCTATAAATTTCCTTTAATTTTTTTTTAAAATTTATTTATTTACCTTAGAGAGAGAGAGAGAGAGAGAGAGAGAGAGAGAGAATCCCAAGCAGGCTCCACACTGTCGGTGTGGAGCTTAACACAGGACTCGGAACTCATGAACTGCAAGATCAAGATCTGAGCCAAAATCAAGATTCAAGATGCTTAACAGACTGAACCACTGAGCACCCAAAGGTGCCCTATATCCTTTCTTTAACATGTATTTTCCTAGTGTTTTACAAGTTGAAATATGAGCTTATTACTAATAAATTTTTATATATTTAAACACAAGCCAATTTTATTTTTAAATCTCTGAGGTAGATGATTATGGTTTATATTTAAGTTCATGAGAATTATGCAGGTACTTTAGAGTAAGAATAATTGCTTCATTCTTCTGTTTAAGTTATATTTCTCAGTCTCCTAATGATAATAATTTAAATAAACAAAATTGCTGAAGCATAAGAAAACCTGACTTTGTTACAAACACCTTTTTTTTTTGGTCCAAAAGAGGTATAAACATGTTTAGTTATGGTAGTTAATTCTTTAAAATTACCAAAAGGCAGACAAGGGCATAGGCTTATTCCAGGTTTATTTAAAATTTTAATTTCCAGTGAAATAATGTGATACTGATACATATGAATACAAAGATGACAAATAACCTAATTCATCTTCCTGGTCTGTTCGAGCCTCCAGGCACCAGTCAAATACCGAAGTCGTATAAAAAGTAGGTCCTTGCCCATTTGTAGCCAGCTCCAAAATGGAACTAATTTAGAACCTGTGATTTAAAAATAATTAAAAATGAATTAACTTAAATAAACTCTGGAGAGAATCTATCAGTTTGATGTTATATTTTAGAAGTCAGTCTATATGACCTTTGTGAGCTTCTAGGCACTTTATTTTTTATATTATGTATGTATGCATGTATTTATGTATATATACATTTAATTCCATCTGTACATTTAAAAATCTTTCTAGGGACAATTTTTTTTGTTTTGTTTTACATGCTACTTTTCAGTCTCATGTACTATATAGAGAAGCAGGTACATCTCCACATGTAATATAAATTCATAATCTGGAAGAAGAAATCCAAGACAAAACTCACTTTTTATTCTAATTCTACCAAAGACTTTCAATCAGCTAAAATAAAGACTACCGTAGCTAGGACATCTTCCTGTCCAGTGCTTGCCAAATGGCAGCATGCCAACCTAGTTGACTATAGGAGATCTGCCTCCTGGAGCAGGTTTTAAAAACTTGTATTCCTTCATTTTATCCCATGGAACAGTTTTTTCAGTAAGTCAAGAGTAGATTGCAGGCCAGGTAACTGGGGTGCTATGTGGTAAAATGTCATGGCCAAGATCAACATAGTAATCGCTGACAATTTTCCAGATTTAAGCCCAAATACTCTAGTTTCCTCCTGTTGTTTCCTTTTCCCCCCAACTTTTTTGAGATAAAATTGACAAAACTGAAATATATTTAAAGTGTAGAATGTAAGGATTTGGTATATATACATACATACACATATATACACACTCATACACTTATATACACATACTGTGAAATGATTATCACAGTCCAGTTAATTAACATTCCAGCTTAATTTTATTTGTATCACTTACAAAAGAATTAAACATCTTCAAAGCTGAAGTGAGTGGTTTCTCTAATAACAACAAAAACAAAACATCTTGGAAGTTAAATGAAACTGGGAAGGATCTAAATTTTCAGATTGGCCCTAGGGGGGATGGGCATGGAGGAGGGCACTTGTGGGGATGAGCACTGAGTGTTATGTGGAAACTAATTTGACAATAAACTATTAGAAAAAAAATAAAATAAAATAAATTTTCAGATTGGCCCTATTATAGGGAGGAGGCACTGAGTGTATGTATATGGCCAAGGATTCTGGGAATGACTAATACAAAACCACTCATTGAGTGCCAGTTAATGAAAAATAATACACAACTATCTCTGAAATGCAAAGAACACATTAAATATGAAGCACATTTTTACTTTTCCCGACTTCAACTTTCCACAGAGTCTATCCTGGGCATAGATCAACACAGATCAACACAGCAGATCCTTACAAATCTGAAGAATCTTTTACTGGCTTCTCAATCCCCTTTGATCTAGGCGGCTAGTGTGGAGAGTACTATAGTTTTTGTAACTCAGTTTGATTCAGCAAGACTCCAAGAGATTTGAATTTGTTCTGTACTATACAGTTTGTATGATCCCCCAGACTGGTTCTTAACCTTTTCCTGTCCCTAAACATCCGCGGTTAAAGCCCATCATGATGTACTACAAAGTGACTTTCTGAGAGGAGGCCCTGCTCAGCAGGGGAGGAGGGACTCAGTTGAAAAGTCTCCAGTTGAATGTTACATGCTCCCACACTGTGAATTAATTTAGGGGCATTCTAAGGTAAGCAAAGGAGAAAACGAGAATATTTTTTAAGTTCAACAGTTTATAAGCTTTCAAAGATTTTTCAAATAGGAATTATTAAGATTTCTGATAGTATTCACATTATTAGAGATCTTAGAGA
Organism: Crocuta crocuta; assembly: GCF_008692635.1. Classification (NCBI taxonomy): domain Eukaryota; kingdom Metazoa; phylum Chordata; class Mammalia; order Carnivora; family Hyaenidae; genus Crocuta; species Crocuta crocuta. Next base: position 5,173,791 of record NW_027527955.1, read on the forward strand.
TTTTCACATTTTTGGATATATGTAAAGATACCAGCTAAAGACTGGCTCTGAATGGACTGTGGCCATTTGGAATAAAGACAACTATAATTCCTTATTAAGCTCTGCATGGTAGCTTGTAGATACCTACTGAGTACTGAAGTAAGACAATACTGAAGAAAAGATGATGCAAACAAAATTTATCTCAAAAGACTTACCAACTTTGCTTCTAGCCTCAGATTGCCATGATCTTGTCTGCTGTAGAAGTTTTACTGAATTCTACAGTAGGGTAAGGGTGGTAGGCCTATTGAAGCCCCCCAGGAAGAGGCTGCAAGGATGGAGAAGGTCGTGCGCCATCTGGAGGGTGGAGGGGATTAGCAGCCAGAACTCTACACAACCGCCTCTCGGAGCCAAGCCAGCAGAGGAGGCCTTGAAGTGGGCTGCCAGCTAAGTTGAGTGGACTATACTCTATTGTCGCCTATCTCCCCTCCCCCACTCAGGATCAGCCATAACATCAACAATATACTCACCTTCAATTTCAGTCCAGTTGACAGCAATTTCTGCTATTGGAATTTTAAAGAACTGTGCTATGTAAAGCAGTTCTACATCAAATGCCCTGCAACAAAAAAATATATTCATTTTTATTTTTAAAAAGAGAGAGGGTAATTAAATTTCTACTTGGGCATGTTTTAAAGAAGCTTATAAGGCAGATGTATAGCTTATATAGTAAAACAAAGTCAGATTCACAGAAGGTCAAATAAAAGGATAAGTAGTTCAGGAGCTTCAAGGTCAATAATTTAGTGTGTCATTGCATAACATTTATATGAGAAATATGGTACCTCTACCACAACTCAGAAACCCCCAGTGGTAAAAAAGCTCTCTTGGGCTCTAGGAGAAAATTTAGTCATGGAATTTTTTCAAGATTGATTGCTTTCAATCCCAGGCTTTCCTACCCGAAGGTACAAAATTGATAATGTCCATCACTTAAGAGATGTTTAAGTTCATTCATCTACCACTAGAAGATCAAGGTTTCTTCTTTTCTTTTTTAAGTTTATTTTTGAGATAGAGAGAGTGAGAGGGAGCATAAGTGGGGAGGGGCAGAGAGAGAGGGAGACAGAATCCGAAACAAGCTCCAGGCTCTGAGCTGTCAGCACAGAGCCCGATATGGGGCTTGAATCCACAAATCATGAGATCATGACCTTAGTGAAGTCGGATGCTTAACCGACTGAGCCACCCAGGCGCCCGAGGGTTTCTTTTTTAAACACATGGTTCCCTAGGGACTTGTCTTTTCCTTTTCCCTTCCTCATGCCATCCTGGGAAGTACATTACTGCCAGCTGTTGAAAGTAAAAAGCCACTTTGGATTAGTCTGAAATGCTCTAAATACATACGTGGGAATTTGATGTATCATCTCATTTTCTCTTACCTTGTTAAAATCATCTCCAGTCTAAATTCCCAGTCCTTCCTTCCTTCTCCCTGTGCCAAATCTGCTTTCCCTATAGTTTCTGAATCTTGACTTAGAAACTAGCCTGGATTCCATTTATCATAATTCTCGGAGCCAGTGTCTTCCTCTCCCTGGCAGTGAGCTCGGGGAGAGCAGCACCACCATCTGCTAACCTTCCTCACGCTCTGGTAACTAAAAGGGCTTGAGTCCTTAACAGTTTTGCTTTCCTCTTGAGCCATTAAGCCTCCACTTTCTAGACTGCACAGAACACACTTCAGACTCCAGGGGTTGGTTTTAAAATATTAGCACAAACAAGAAAATACCTAAAACCCACTTCTGTTTGATTTCCCGGATTCCAGACAACTTGATTTTGGGAGGTTTGTCTTCTGGCCACAAAACTGCGAGTATCCACTGTGCAACTAGTTTAAATCCCAAGTATTTGGATAATTCAATATGAAAACTATTTAAAAAAAAAAAACCTTAATGCTTTTTCTTATCCTAATAAAATATTTACTTAAGATGATAAAAGCATCTACAAAAACGTTCTTTGTGTTGTTAAGAGGACTGTGTAAAACTGCTGTTAACCAGCATGAGACAGTCACGAAAGGAGGGAGTTATATGAATATTAAACCTGGCTAACCCTTTATCATCCCCTTTAACACAAAACCAAAAAATACCCAAAAGGCTGAGTTAGTTCTAATGATACGCAATAATTTGAATAAGATTATTATTATTATTTTTTTAATGTTTTATTTATTTCTAGGAGAGAGAGAGAGAGAGACAGCGTGAGCAGGGGAGGGTCAGAGAGAGAGGGAGTCACAGACTGAAGCAGGCTCCAGGCTCTGAGCTGGCAGTCAGCACAGAGCCCGACGCGGGGCTCGAACCCACGAACCGCGAGATCATGACCTAAGCGAAAGTCGGCCGCTTAACCAACTAAGCCACCCAGGCGCCCCTTGAATAAGATTATTAAACACTGTTCTAAGGATGACAGCATACGGTGACTTATCCAAGACACAAAACAACCTAAGAATGATGAGTGGAAAGGAGTGGGGAAAAAGAGGCACGGGTCAATTGAAATTACTTTATACTTACAAAAAAAACCCTGAAAGGGCTATTCATCTTCTACTATTACTTTTACTACGTCCTTCTCTTTTAACACTTAAAAGACATGAAGATGTTTGCTTAAAAATACATTTACAGCCCACATCAGCTTAAGAGACCAAGGGGTCACCTTGAGCAAACATAACCGCAACGGCAAGTACTTCTGGAGAGAACCTCCCGCTCGGCCCAGAAGCAGTGTAAGGGTTACTCTCCAACTCAGACGCCTTCACGCGTTTTCGCAAATGCGGGGAGGGCACAGCCCCTGTTTTCTTTTGTTACTCAGTCCCTGGTCTAGCTGTGACCTCACAGGTCTATTCCTGAAGAACAAAGCGCGTGTTGATACTCCGTTCAACACGCCAAGCCCACGTGTCTTCTACTGCTCCCTCCTGAAATCCCACTAAAATTAAAACAACAATGATGAGATAAATACAGAAGAACAAAGGAGGGATGAAAGTAATAAAACCAAATCCGAAACTTGGAAAGTAGCTGGACAACCGGTAACCAGGAAAAGTAGACTGTGACGAGGGGAGGGGCCTCGCAGCAGGCTGCCAGGGCCGCAGGGCTCCCCAAAGGCTCAGGCATCCCTGGCCTCGCTGCAAATCAAGTCTGCAGGTAGCGCAGGTGGGCCTTCGAACGGAAGGACTCATGGAAAAGTTCTAGGGGGGTCTCCTTCCCTCAAGTGGGTTATATGAATGCTAGCAGCCAGTTTCATTTCCACCAGACAGGAAATTGAGATCCCACTTTAGTGAAAACAACCAGCCCAAAGGATAAGGACCGGCTGGGAGTTTCTCACATAAAGCAGCCCCACCGTTTAATCCGTGGTGAAATCTACCAGTTGATCAGAGTTCTCTGACCATGTACACAGCTTCCGATGAGCTTTTTAGTACCACGCTAAACACAGGTGAGGGCAGATTTTAATAATAAAAACAAAAAAAAAAATTGGAACAACAGAAACGATGGAGGGAAAGAAGAAAATGTCAGAGTTTTATATGAGACATTAAGTAGTGGAAGGTACTGTACTCATGAAAAAAGAATAGGTAAAAAAAATGAATACTAGAAAATAAGAGTGGTAGGAAGTTGACAGTTTTGACAGCAGAAATACAAATGTAAATGGAGGGTTGGATGGTAACACTGAGGAAATCTCAAAAGACATAGAAAAGAGAAGATAAAATTACAGGATCAGTACAGAGGTCTCTCTCACATCTGTTTCCAGGAGAGAAGGAAAAAAAGAGAGAAAATACTGAACGACTAAAGGGTATTTCTCAGAACTGAAGGACACAGGTTTCCAGATTTAGAGTGCCTACCGCGTACACAACAACATGCGTGAAAAAGCCACACAGTCCCTCAATCATGGTATTTCAAAACACTGTGGAGTAAAAGCTTCCAAAAGGGCCTGGAAACAACATGTCATAGACAAAGAATCAGGCTTCGGATTACTGACAGAATTGGACTTCCCTGCAGAAACTCCAAGTGCCAAAGGCAATAGAGCAGCGCTCTCAAAATCCCTAGGAAAAACCATTTCCAGCCTAGTCTCCGGCTAGCTATTAGGCAAATGTGAGAGGAGAATAATGCAGGGCATTTCCGACGTGGGGTCTCAAGAAGGTTTCGTTCTCATTTGTTTAGGAAGATTCACAGGGGATGTAAATAAAAGGGATATAATCCAAGGAAAGGGGGAGGAGCTGTGCAACAAGCCAGAGAACAGCTAGAAAGGGGAGACGCGACGAGACCTCTCCAAGAAAAAGGTGAAACGGATGCACAGTCGGGTGCGTCGGAACGCACAGAGAGGTACTTTCTACTCCTCACAGAGTGAGACTCAGTGACAGGTCCATCGTCAGGTAATGCCAACAGAAAACTCTAGATATTTATTATCTTCAGGAAAACAAAAAATACTACAAGAAAGGTAGAATAATCAGATTGCACCCTATGGCTTGAATGTGAATTATCTTTACCCATCAGTAGTGATCCAATCACAAATTATTTAGAAACTGTATTAGGAGAGTATGTGTGAAGGGTGTGCAGGGGTTTAAGAACTACATACTTACCCATTGATTTGTTTTGGAAAGTAATATCTAAAACCGAAAAAAACTGACGTAGGGCTATGCAAACCCATTATTTTGAACATGAAAGCAATTACCACAAAGCAACAGCACATAGTTGAAAGTGACCATAACTAGGGAGTAGGAACTGGGGACTGAGGGAGAAGGGGCAAAGGATGATGATTTTTTAGAAGCCATATGGAAGTGACTTTATAAACATGTATAACATGGATTTAAAAAAAAACACTCATGGGAAGAAAGTACATTTCAAGGAATCCATTTTTAAAATTACTCATAAACTGGGGCTGGGTGGCTCAGTTGGTTACGCATCCGACTTCAGCTCAGGTCATGCTCTTACGGTTCCTGGGTTCGAGTCCCATGTTGGGCTCTGTGCTGACAGGTAGCTCAGAGCCTGGAGCCTGCTTCAGATTCTGTGTCTCCCTCACTCTCTGGCCCTCCCCTGCTCGCACTCACTCTCTCTCTCTCCTTCAAAAATAAACATTATTTTTTAAAAAATTATTCATAAACTGAATCAAATTATACCTTAATATTAAGTGGAAATAATTTAGGTGAGATAGCAGTTCTGAGGATGGAGATTATATATAATCAGTTAAATATATTTATGTAATGTTAAATATTATGCTTAAAATTTTGTTTAAAAATGTATTAAAATATATAAATATTAACATACTAAATATATATTTATATTTAACATTATGTATATCTTTAATGTTTAGCATAACCCATACTAGGTCTGTAATTCTGAATCAGGTCTGTTTTTTAACTATAGATTGATTCTTTCTAACACCTAGAAACTCGACTTGACTTGAATTTCCTGAAAGTTATGAGAAAAATTACAATGAATTTTTAGAATAAGTCCTTAAAATTTTTTTTTTTATTTTTTAATGTTTTTTATTTATTTCTAGGAGAGAGAGAGNGTCCTTAAAATGGCAGTCTGAGGGAACACTTTTATGGACATAAAGAGTAGATGCACAACCTGGTTTCTATAACTTATGCTGCATAAGAAATAAATATATCTGTTCTTTAGTCCTTCTTGATTTTAAGTGCAGGAACAGAGATGCTTGAATAAAAGCCACTGATACTGAAACAATATGGTGAAGGGCATATTGCTAATTAAGTTGATACATGTATATTTGGTGGTTCTCCCTTACAGGTACAAAAAAACCATATTTCGGCCCCAAAGAAAGATGTGAGAGGCTAAAATTGTAAATTAGGTCAATCCTATGTTAATCAAGTCCATATAAATAATTAAAAAGGCATGCACATGAACATAAAATTTAAAGGAGAAAAACAGTTTTAAAAAGTTCTCTAACTTAAATCATAACTCTAGAATTATGCCGTCCAATACAGTAACCACACAAGCGCTTGAAATGTGGCTTGTCTGAAGTGAGATGTTGGGAGATATGGTAACAAAGAAAAATGTGTAAAATATCTGAATATTTTTTCATACCGAGTGTGTGCCAAAATGATGACATTTTTATATTGTGTTAACGTACACTATTGAAATAAATTTTGGAGCACCTGGCTGGCACACTTGATTAAGCGTCTGACTTTGGCTCAGGTCACATCACGATGTCATGTTTTGTGAGTTCGCGCCCCACACTGGGCTCTCTGCTCTCAGCATGGTCCCACTTTGGATTCTCTGTCCTCCCCCCACCCCTCATATGCTCAGGCTCTGTCTCTCTTACAAATAAATAAACATAAAAAAAATAAATTTCATCTGTTTCTTGTAACTTTTTTAGTGTGGCTACGTGAATATTTAAAATTATATATATGTCTCACATTGTATTAATATTGGACATTATATTACAGAACAGATATTGCCAGAACAATTCTGACAAGAGAAACTTCATGATTTTTAAGTTAGCAACCCTAACTTAATTATCAACCCTCACCCTAATGTTCTCAGCCCTTAGTTCCCAACTTCCTTTCAAACTACAAAGAACGTAGTTTTTTGACCCTAGTTCTGGACCCAACAGTTGAATGAAAAATATCTAATACAGAGGGAGGATTTTACTTCTAGAATGACTTCTTAAATTAGATTCTCTGATTTTGGAGTCCATTAACTATCAATATATTTTATTTTTCAACATAACAGAAACGTGTATCTGAATTTGAAGATCAAATATACATTACTTATACAATTTAGGGGAGCCTGGGTGGCTCAGTAGTTAAGCGTCTGACTTTGGCTTAGGTTATGATTTCACAGCTCCAAAGTTCAAGCCCCACATCGGGCTCTGGGCTGATAGCTCAGAGCCTGAAGCCAGTTTCAGATTCTGTCTCCGTTGCTCTCTGCCCCTCCCCTACTAGTGCATGCTCTCTCTCTCTCTCTCTCAAAACTGAACATTAAATTTTTTTTAATCTAGGATAAAGAAATTAAAAAACATGTTTGATAATTTTAATTCTGAAATTATAGTTTCTTTAAAGTTATGGGGTGGGTTTATATGACACCTATTTCTAGGGAGATAACATATTTTTGCTCATAGATGCACAAAAGTTATAGAAACTACAAAAATGAACATTTATTAGAATAATTATGTAGACTCCCACCATGATTCCCGTAATACTGGAATAATAATGGAGATTCCCAACACAGAACCCATGAATAACACTAAGTATTAATTCTTTCAACAATATTTAGGAGCAGCTATAATGTGCCAGGCACTTTAGTAGAGAGTGGGATGTATTAGCAAGCAAAGTCAGATGGGATTCTTACCGTTTTGGAGCTTATGTTTTAATAGAGAGAAAGAAACATTGTGCAAAGAAAAAAAAAACGAATGATGTGACAGGTGCTGTGAAGAAGGGCTTATGGTACAGCAACAGCGTACAGTTAGGGGAGGCCCATCTGGTTTGGAAAAGCTGAAGGAGAAGGAGAAGTTGAAAAGGGAAGGGTCCCCATGCAGACGCACAGGTGGATAGATTATGCTGCGCCTCTCAAGGCCATGGGAAGGCACTGGGAAGCCACTGAAGGATTTTAAACAAGAAAGGTACATTTGATCGATCACTCCTAATTTTTGAAAAGACTCCTTGGACTACAGCATAGGAAATGATGGTGTCCTGGATGGTGGTGGGGAGGACAAAGAAAAACCTAAATTAACAGGCCTGGGCCATGAACTGGACATGTGGAGGGCCTGCGGGGAATGTCAGAGCCGGCTACAAGGCGTCAGGCTTGACTACAGGTGTGTCAGTGTTACTAAAACCCGGAGAGCTGAGGCGAGGTCTGGGACGAAGACAGGCCAGAGGACCGTGGTATGTCCGGAGACAGAGCTCAGAAGTATGGAGCGCTGCTGATGGGCTAATTAAGACAGTAAGTGGTCACGTCAAACATGACCACTGGGTTTCATGACAGGAGGTAATGAGATGCTTACATGGAAGCATAGGGGAAAATCCACACTGAGGTGGGGTAAGGCGTGAGTGGGAAGTGAGAAAACAGGACAGTGAACACAGAATGCTCTTTCAAGAAAAGACTGGCTGTGAAAGGAAAGAGAGCTGGAGCTGGAGACATACCGAGTGGGGGTATCAATGGAGAGAGGTTGTTTTTCCCCTTTTTTAAATGGCAAGAGAAATTTAAACCTGTTTTAAAAACTTATGAAAAAGATGTAGTTAAGGGGGGGAAGACAAAATAAACAAACAGGATGAAGTTCTTAAGGTAAAGGTGGGGTGCACCTGGGTGGCTCAGTCGGGCAAGTATCTGCCTTCGGCCCTGGTCGTGATCTCGCGGTTCGTGAGTTTGAGCCCCCTGTGGGGCTCCGTGTTGACACCTCAGAGCCTGGAGACTGCTTCAGGTTCTGTGTCTCCTTCTCTCTGCTCCACCCCGGCCTGCACTCTGCCTGTGTCTCTCAAAATTAAATAAACGTTAAAAAAATTTTTTTTAATAAAAAAGAAGGTAGACGGGGATGCAGAGGTCTAAGGACTGGTTTGTCATAGGCTGGAGAGGGAACTTACTACTGAAAAGTAAAGAACAAAAAGAAAACGGGTCCCCTCTTTCACTTTGCTCTTTCTGAACTTTTCTTTTTTCTTCAAAGGAAAAGAAGGAAGGCCAAGGAAACAGGATATTTTCAGGCCTTTCAATTTGTACCGTCCACAATTAAGGTGAAGGTGAAAAAATTAATTTTATACCATAAATTAATTTTATACCATATGTTTGGTTTGAGATTTTGGAAATTAGATCCAACTCAGGAAAAGAATACAGGCACAGATTAGCTTTACATACATGAGTGTCAATTTGTTTCAACCTCAGTGTTCATTCTCGTCTGGAACAGCTGCCGTGTAAGGCACG
>NW_027527955.1:5182689-5262720 GCF_008692635.1 Crocuta crocuta
CTTACCATCGTTCAATGTGTAAAGATGAAAACGTCCGTGAAGCTGCTTCTCGGGTTAATAATTTGAACCCACACTGTGTGTCTCTGATTCCTTTGACACAAAGGAACCACACCAGAAAGTGGAACCCATACATGAGCAGAGTACGGAAGTAAGAACGCTAAAACAAAGACAAAATATAAACGACTTTTCCGTTAATCTATAGAGGACAACTGAAAACACCTGGCTGTAGACAAACTGCATTTTAATATTTAATTGCCTGGGTAGATCTTACACATGAACACCATTGTTCTGTTGGCTTCACTGGCCAAGTATATTATAGAAACCATGAGGATGCCTACTGCTTAGAGCAGGGGAATGGTCCCAGGGGAGCAGTCAGTCATTTCCTGCAGCTTCGGGAAGAACCAGACAAGAAGAATCACAGTACCTGGGAGAGGTCAGGGCTTTAATCTACTAGGAGCATACACACCACAGCAGTTTGGGGCTGCTATGGACAAGGAAAAAATCTGGTTCATCTATAGATTTTGTGCCTGTTTGCCCCAAATATATTTCACTTTCAAAAAAAGGTGACGATTAGTGGAGATTCTGGAAAAATAAAACACTATGGTTTAAACTTAAAGATAGATGCCTAGTTAATGAGAATATTGATAGAAAAAGGACAGCAGAGTGTCTGTCACAAAAGTCCCAGACTAAAGAGTCTGAAACAACAGTCTCTTCAATCAGGTCTGGCAGATATCTGATGAACACACTTTAACAATTAAGTTCTTTTAATGCTTTGGATATTAAACTTAAGTGGTCTATTATCCTATTCACTATTATTAGTAATTGATTTTATTTTAATTAAATTTTTAAATACTAATTTTATTTTAATTAAATTATTAAATATAATACTAATTATTATTAGCAATTAATTTTATTTTAATGCATAACAGAAACATAATATTCCATTATACATTAAACACTGCAAACTTTAAAACATAAGAATAATAGGTCATTAATTATTGTTGTATTCAAGACTTTTATAGTTAAGATTAAAAGTTTTCTATAATGTAATAGATCCATGGAATGATACACTACATATGCACTGTAGCAACCTACTAAGAGTCTATGTAGAACATTTGATATTTCTTACTATTTAGTATTTTCCTTCCTCCTTTTGGCTTTTGCTTTTTATAACTGTAATCTTTAGTGTCATTCTTCATTTACATAGCTTTTTCTATCATCATCGAAGACAGCCATGATGGACTAGTGATAACACAACAAAATGCAGACAGACAAGGACCCGAGCAGACCGATTATTTGAATCCTGGCTACATTAATAATTAGTAGGGTGGCCTTGAGCAAGTTGCTTCAACTCTCTCCATCCCACTTTCTTCTTCTATCAAATGGGAATGAAAATGCCCACCTCACAAAGTTACTGTAAAGATGAAACAAGATGACATTAAAGCCTTCAGCCAAACATTTGGCACAGACAGTAACAGGAACTCAATAAATGTTTTTAACAAAGGAAGAAAGCTTGGGAGCTCACTTTACCTCCTAACCACAATTACATTTGTGTATTAAACAGGGTAGGAAGGGAAAAAGAATAAAATACTTATCTATGAGGTATGTGAAACAAACATTTCTTAAGTGTGTGTGTCTGTGTGTACTTCTCTGTGTTTTCATTATAGTTCACATCACAAAGGGAAAAAAAGTGAAGTAACACAGTGGAACAAAGTAGCTGCCCTGCAAATAATTGAAAATGATGAGTATCCATTCTTTTTACATTAGATAAAATTTTAGAACTCTCCAGAAATAAAAAGTGAAAGGAGTACAATCCTAAAGCAAGTTGGACAGAGCATAAGAACAGCTCCCAGAAAAGGACACAAAAGAGCCCTTTAAACATGTAAAACAATGGTCATTCTCATTAGTAACCAATAAAACCAAATTTTAACTATAGGGTGATACCATTTTATACCCATCTGACTGGCAAACATTAAAAGGAATCATAGCATTAAATCTTTTGTTAGGATGTGGAGCGATGGGATTATTCCACTAATGGAAATATAAATCGGTTACCACTTTAGAGAGCAATTTTACAAAATGTGTGCCAAATGTGAAACAAACTTTTTGGAAGGATCTATCGCTTCTCACTTATCACCTAAAATCATTAGTTATGTTCTGATGTAAACAGGTCTTACCTCTCTAAGCAGATAGGGCAGAAACCTCATCTTAAAATATTTTGGTAATCTCACAACAGCTTGCTCAGAGCTTTCCACATAAAATGTTTCCAGTAAATACTGGTTGACTGATTAAACCTCCAAAAGACCACTTATGCTTAGAAAAGGAACAAACAGAAATTGAAGGATAGAAAAATTAAAATTAAAAGGTAAAAAAAAAATTGATGCTTATAAACTATTCTCCTTGAATGATTTTTAATGTGATTTAGGTGAGCTTACTGGTTGCCAAATGGAAATAGTTATGGCTACTCTTGCTTGGATGTTAATACAAGATTTTTGTTTGTTTTAGGATAATGGTTATTTTTCAAAAACCAGAAACCCATGGACTTCACATGAAGTACCTTAACTTACTTGATTCCTAACATATTAAAAGCATAACAAGGTAAACTACAAACAAGAGGATCTCCTTTTAAGTTTTATTTTAACTTTGCAAAATATCTTACAATTTACAACACAGAGTTAGTCACATGAAACAAACAGTCATAGGGTAACATTATATGAACTTCTGAAGTAGACATTTAAAAATATGAAGGAAAAAGACATTCACTACTTCAATATTAATTGTTCTCTCTAATGCTGATGAAATGTAAGCAGGGAATTCAGGTGGAATTTAAAGCTGACTGGTACTTTCATTATCTTAAAGTAAGTTCAAAGAAGTCCCAAGATGTAAGCCAAGACTCTTCAAAGAAAATCTAAAGACCTCAAATAAACACCAATGGATTCATTTTTGCATCATTTAAAAATAATAAATGCAAGTATCCCCAGACAATATATGCACCCCTGTTCTAGCTGGCACACTGAACATATGGGCATGCTAAGACACTCTTCTCCTGCCTAGACATTTCCTCACTAGCTTCTTAAGTACTCTCTTGCTTCCTAGGTTTCCAAATCTTTTTTCTTCACCAAATAGATTATCCTTTTTATTTTTCTATATATTTTAAAAAGGAAAAAAAGTAAATATAAAATCATTAATTTGATATCAGCCTAGTCTCATTATAAGTGTTTTTGTTTGTGTAGATAATTTTTACATAAGTAATTATGCTGTATTTACAACTCTGTACTTTTTTCTTCATGTAACCTAGTATTTTTGATATTTTCTCAAATTATTAGATAGCTTGCATTATCATCTGTTTTATTGGCTGCATGATATTTCATCCAGGAGAAATATCTACATTTTCTATTGTTGGAATTTAGCATTTTATTGTTTCTATTTTTTTTAGATATCAAGTATTAGGTTTTATTTTTTTATTTTTCTGTTTTAAGGGGAGAGAGAGGTGGAGAAGGGAAGAGGGAAAGAGAAAGAGAAAGAGAGAGGGGGAGGGAGAGGGAGAGGAAGAGAGAGGGAACGAGTGAGTGAGCAAGAGAGAGAGAGAGAGAGAGAATCCTAAGCAGGTTCCATACTCAGTGTGGAACTTGACATAGGACTTGATCCCACACATTGGGATCATGTCCTGAGCGAAGATCAAGAGTCAAATGCTCAAATGATTGAGCCAACCAGGTGCCCCTATAATTTCTATTATTTTATAATTATAAATAATGTAAAGATCTTAGACATATACTTTCCTTTTTCTCATCCCCTATGCATCAGTAAACTGGTGAACTTGGACTGGGTAATCTCTAAGCAATGTTTCAATTTTAAATTTCTAGGAGTATGATAACCTCTATGGTTAATAGATTACCTTTTTTAAAACCAGTGAATGTCCACAGAGACACAGGACACTGGATTAGATGCTGAATATATTAAAATAATTTATTTCTTAAGAAGAGTATAGGTTTCCATACTTGAACATAATTCTTAAGAGGTTCTATGACTTTGCCATCAGTATATCTTGACAAAAAGAAAATTCTTTGTCTCTTATTTCAGAATCATTGAGGGAAAGGTTTAACCTTTTATTTCACTGGTTCTCACACTCTGGTATGCGTAAGGATGGCCTGGGAAATTGTTAAAAATCCAGATTCCTGGTCCATTTCTATACTCTTATTCAGTGGGCCTTGGAATGGGCTAGAAATATGCATGTTTAAAACAAAACAAAAAAAATCTCCCCAGATAATTTTGACCTTGCACTGATAAATACTGCTTTACTTTTTATGTACCGACTCCAATAGATGAACCATTAAGAAAATGGACAGTTACTGGGCTTGATACACTGGAACCACTATTTTAAGTGAATAATTAACATAATTTTAAAAATAAAAAAATTTAAAAATTGCACAGAATAAGTCCTTATTATTTTTTCCTCCCAAGTTACTCCAGCTTTTCTATCCCAGTAATACAAATTACAAAATGAAGAATTTAAGGTCTTCATGAAGGCAGTCACAACTTGTTAAATTTATGATATTGGGCTTTTCTAAGAGGAATAAAGTTAAAAAAAAAAAAAGGAAAAAAACAAACTTCAAATGAAACCCAAAATATAGTACCTAAATGTGCCATTAAGAGAAAAACTAAAGGCAAGTTGAATGGTTCAAAACTGTATCATTTAGAAATGTTTGCCTTTCACCCTCCTATACTGTTGGTGGGAATGTAAACTGGTGCAGCCCCTCTGGAAAACAGTGTGGAGGTTCCTCAAAGAATTAACAATAGAACTCCCCTATGACCCAGCAACAGCACTGCTAGGAATTTACCCAAGGGATACAGGAGTGCTGATGCATAGGGGCACATGTACCCCAATGTTCACAGCAGCACTCTCAACAATAGCTAAAACATGGAAAGAGCCTAAATGTCCATCAACGGACGAATGGATCAAGAAGATGTGGTTCATCTATGCAATGCAGTACTACATAGCAATGAGAAAGAATGAAATCTGGCCATGTGTAGCAACGTGGATGGAACTCAAGGGTGTTATGCTCAGCGAAATAAGTCAGGCAGAGAAGGACAGATACCGTATGTTTTCACTCATATTTTTAACAGGAGAAGCTGAACAGAGGACCATGGGGCAAGGGGAGGGAAAGAAATAGTTACGGAGAGGAAGAGAGGCAAACCATGAGAGACTCTTGAATACTGAGAACAAACTGAGGGCTAAGGGGGATGGGGGAGAGAGGAAGGGGGGAGATGGGCGTGGGGGAGGGCACTTGTGGGGATGAGCACTGGGTGTTATATGGAAACCAACTTGACAATAAACTATGAAAGAAAAAAAGAATCAGGTAAAAAGAAAAAGAGATATTTGCCTTATATTAGAACTGAATGGGGACTCTTGTGTCTTAAAAAGAAAAAAATAATAAAAAAGAGCTGCTTCCATCCTAAGTTAAATTGAAGTTTACATCCTTTCTGTAAACTCATTAAAAAAAATCAATTCCTAAACGTGCTAATCTTTCTCGAACTTTCCAATATTGAAAAAAATTTCCTTCCCTTTCGAAAGAAATTCATTTTTATGAAATTAAACATGAAAACTTGTCGTTTGCTAATAAGAATAAAAAAAAGAAAAAAAAATCTACTGATCCATGCCAGTTAGTGAAAGCCTCACCTGAGCAATTGATTCTTTTTCCAAATGAGCTCGAGATCCACATGCAATAGCCATTTGGTCCTGAGGAAAAAAGCAATAAAATGATTTCTCATTATTTTAATATTATATTTGAATATCAGTAATTAAATGTGTATTATGCTAAGCGATATAAGTCAGTCAGAGAAAGACAAATACCATACGACTTCACTCATGTGGAATTTAAGAAACAAAATAGATGAACATATGGGAAGGGGGGAAAATAAGAAAGAGAGAAACAAACCACAAGAGACTCTTACCACAGAGAACAAACTGAAGGTTGATGGAGAGAGGGATAGGCGATGGGCTAGATGGGGGATGGGTACTAAGGAGGACACCTGTGATCAGCACTGGGTGCTGTATATAAGTGATGAATCACTGAGTTCTACTCCTAAAGCCAATATTGTACTGTGTAACTAATTAAAATTTAAACAAAAATTTTAAAAAATAAAATAAATATTAATAAAAATATTTAGTGTCAAGGCAAGTACCTCATTTTTAGGCACTGATTTTTTTTAAGTCACATTCAATATCTTTAAAGGTTTACTGAAGTGTTCAGAATCTGTATAGCTTCAAAGAGCCTAATTATACTTACTAAGAGGACAATACTCAAGGCTAAATATCAGGGGCATGTACGACTTGAAAATTCATATTTTTAAATAATTTTTCTGATTAAAAACACTGTATCAATATCGTTAGAGGGGAAAATAGTGGTATTAGAAAGAAAAGGAGTGTCTATAGATGGTATAATTATATATATAATCATTACATTCTGGAAAATCCAAGATTATCAACTGCTACAGTAAAAACTACTATAAACATTAAGGCAATTAAAAAAGATGAGTGAATACAAAATGACTATATATCATGCTTTAGTCTTCATGTGTACAATCAGAAAATATAATGGAAGACTATTTGTAACATCAAGAAAGGAAAATCTAGAAATAAACTTAACAAAAATGTAGCAATATCAAAATAAAAAAAACAAACAAACATGTATCTGCTACCAAAGGAAACAAAAGGATCCAACACAGAAGGGCATACCATGATCATGAATGAGAAGATGTGCTGACAGTATAAAAAATCAATTCTCCCTAAAATTAATCTTTAAATTTATTGCCATAGTAATAGAAATACCAAAATATTTTTTCATTAAACTAGATAAGCTAACTTTTAGAGTTAATATTGAAAAATAAAGAACCAAAAGAGCCAGGGAAATTGTAACAATGAGGAAGGACTAACCTTAGAGGACTTAATATACATTATAAAGCTATAATAATTAAAATTACGGTACTAGAATATGGATAGGTCCATGAACTAGAATGGAAGAGCCAGAAACACACATGCACACACAAATATGGATATTTAGAATATGATAAAGATAACATTTTCAAGCATTGGGGAAAAGATGAATTGAGAAATGCTGTGGGACATCTGGGTAGTCACTTGGGAACCAAATTAAGTTGAACCAGGGCTTCATATTGAACATTAGGATATATTTCAGATACATGAAGAATTTAAGTGCAAAATATCAGGAATAATTTTTTAAATGATATCAAGGAAACCATAAGTACACAAAATCTAGAGAAAAGATCAATTTGACAATAAATATTTTAAAAATTGTGTGAAGGATTACCTGAGTGGCTCAGTTGCTTAAACATCCAACTCGTGATTACAGCTCAGGCCATGATTTCACAGTTCATGAAATCTCTGTGCTGACAGCGCAGAGCCTGCTTGAGATTCTCTCTCTCCCTCTCTCTACCCCTCCCCTCATCTTAAAATAAACATTTAAAAAAATCTGTGGCAAAACAACAAAAATCCAAGCATATTCAAAATTAAAAGACAAATAAATTGGGGGGAAATATTGGTAATTTATATTACGAACAAAAGGATTACTTCCAAAATGCTAAAGTGCCCTACAAATTATTATCAAAGTACCCAACTCAGTTAGAAAATAGCGGTAAAGGCTATGAACAGACTGTTCATAAAAGAGGAAGTGAAAATAGCTCTTAAACAACTGAAAACATCCTCCATCACACTTATCTCAAGAGTTTTACAATATGGTGGTGTTTACAGTATGGTGCCTATGCACTCTACAGACAGCAATGTGACAACTATGATCGAAACTATACATGATCAAAATATACATGTAATTTGACCCACCGATTCCACCAGTAGGAATTTTCCTGTAAATGAACTTGTATATGTGGGAAAGAACTTTCATGCAGGGCTAACCATTTCAGTGTTGCTTGAAGCAGCAAAGCAATCCTGCAGGTCTATCCAAAGGCATTAGTTATGATATTGTGCAAGAATGAAGAAGCATTTTGCTGTATAAATGTGGCTCAATCTCCAAGCTACATCATTAAGTGGAAACAACAGAACAGTGAGTAGTTTTACAATCTGCATTTTTAAATAAAGAATACCTATACACATCTTCCAGATGGATATATATAAGAAATAAATAACACATTACTTCTGAGACTAAGTGACTGAGCAATGAAGGGTGGGCTTCTTTTCACTGTTTATCTTCTTGTACCATTTGATCTTTAGACCATTCACAAAAAAACACAAAATTTAAAAAGTGCTTATTATTAAAAAATGGTTAAGCACATAAATCTACATATAGTAAAACTTTATTACAAAAGAGAAAAGTCATGTATAATCTCACTACCAAAAGCAGCCACTGAGAGTATTTCATATTTCCTTGTATTCTTTTTTTATTTGCATTTAAAACCATACCTGACTTTCATCTATATATCATGTTCTTTTCCATTTCTTATGTTCAAGTTCATTGTTTTTCAACTTTTTACTATGGGTATTTTCAAACATACATAAAAGTAGAGAGAATAGGAAAATGAAACCCCCATGTATCCACAATGTGGCACAATTATCAATACATTTTAAAAAATGAAAGAAAAAAAAAAAACCAACACGCCAATACATGGCCAATCTTGCTTCTTCTACAGCCCCTCATCATTACCCCAGCCAACAAACTGGTTGATGTTTCTTTTACCTGTGGGTTCTCCCTACTTGTTTTCTTATACTTATTTGTTGAAGAAACTAGGTAACTTGTCTTGTAGACTTTCCTAGGGTTTGGATTTTGTTGACTGTACCCACACTGTTGACATTTATCGTGCTCCTCTGTTCCCTGTATTTCCTGTAAACTGGTTGTTCAAGTTGGAAGCTTGATAAGATTCAGGTTTATTTTTCAAGAATTTATTGTAGCAGTGTGGCATGTCCATCTTTCTTTTTTATGTCAGTGTGAAGGGCAATATTATATTTCACCGTAAAGATTTACCATACTTTCACTGTTTGCCGATGTGGTGACTATTTCTAATTTCATGCTTTTAGAAAGGTGCCCAAAATAACACCTGTGAATATAAAACTCTAATTGTACTTTGGATTTCCTTCTTTGGAAAAAAAACCATACAAGTAGAATACTAAGTTGAAAGTTTGAATGTCTGAAATATAGATGAGCCAGATTATTCTTTAAAAGGCTCTTTATATCCCCATTAAATGAGTATAATATTGAATACTTCATCCAATCCTTGCCAGTTCTAATAATTCTCACTTTAAATTTGCTAATTTTAAAAGGGAAAAATATAACCACATGTGACCTAATTTCCTTTTCTTCTTCCCTTTCCTTCCTGTCCCTTTGCTTTCCCTCCCTCTCTCCTTCCCTCCCTTCCTTTCAACATTAAATGTTTATTTTAGAGAAAGAGAGGGCAAGAGGGAATAGAGGAGGGGCAGAGAGAGAGAATGCACAGAGAGAGAATTCTAAGTAGGCTTTGAGCCATCAGTGCCGAGCCCCATGCAGAGCTTGATCTCAGTGAAACCTGAGCTAATATCAATAGTCAGATGCTTAACCAAATGAGCCACCCAGGCACTCCTAATTTCCTTTTCTTTTTAATAAAAAGGTAAACTTTGGGAAATGTTATAGGCTATTAGATTTTTCTCTCGGAAATTATCTGTTATATATTTTACCTACCATTTAGTAGTAGGAATAATTTCTTCCCTTCTTTTTCTGGCAGAGGTACTTTGCTCAGGAAGGGAGAGAAATGCTTTTCTTTATTCTATTTTTACTTATTTACATACATATTTACTTATGTTTGAGAGAGAGAAAGAACATGTGCAAGGGAGAGGGCCAGAGAGAGAGAGAGAGAGAGAAAGAGAGAGAAAGAGAGAGAGAGGGAGAGAGAGGGAATCTTAAGCAGGCTCCATGCTCAGAGCAGAGCTGGACACAGGGCTCAATTCTACAACCCTGGGGTCATGACCTGAGCTGGAAATCAAGAATCAGATGCTGAAATGACTGAGCCACCTAGGTGCCCTGAGAATGCTTCTTCTTCTTTTTTTTTTTTTTTAATGTTTATTTCTGAGAGAGAGAGAGAGAAGCATGAGCAGAGGAGGGTCAGAGAAAGAGGGAGATACAGAATCTGAAACAGGCTCCAGGCTCTGAGCTGGCAGTCAGCACAGAGCCAGATGCAGGGCTCGAACCCATGAACCGTGAGATCATGACCTGAGCCAAAGTAGGAGGCTTAACTGACCGAGCCACCCAGGCGCCACGAGAATGCTTTTCTTAAAGAATAACCATATAAAAGGTTCAACTAGTATATGGCAAATAAGCTTCAACTTTAAATACAAAATGAAAAGTAATGCTACCGAGGGGGAGGAAAAAAAAGGACTTCCTTCCACCTTTAAGAGACTGAGTAGAATTAAAATGCCATTTAATTAAATTAAAAAAAAATAAAAACCAAAAGCTTTCATTTAAAAGCTAAAAACTAGGGGTGCCTGGGTGGCTTAGTCGGTTAAGCGTCCGACTTTCGCTTAGGTCATGATCTCGCGGTTCGTGGGTTCGAGCCCCGCGTCGGGCTCTGTGCTGACTGCCAGCTCAGAGCCTGGAGCCTATTTCAGTCTGTGACTCCCTCTCTCTCTGGCCCTCCCCTGCTCACGCTGTCTCTCTCTCTCTCTCCTAGAAATAAAAAAACAAAAAAAACAAAAAAAACAAAAAACATTTAAAAGCTAAAAACTTTACATCTGCAGTTCTGATGTAAGAATTGAATCTGTGCTACTGACATCACTATCACAAGGAATTCATCTAAATAGGCTTTAGAACAGTTATTCTTCAGGAAAAGTTAGTCCTGTTTTTAAAACTACTCATGTTAGACAATGTATGTAAACATGGAGTCTTTCTTTCATGCCTCTTTCAGATTATCACTAATTTTTTTTGTAGTACTGAAAAAATGAGTATTTCAGTTATTGAAATACTACAGCTAGCTTTTAAAAGTGGTAAAAACTGGTACCATATTGTCTTCTAGAATGAAATGTTTAATCAGAACCTTGATAATTTTCCATTTAAGTATTTTCTCACAATTCACTGGAGAAAAGGAACAGACTAGAAGAACTAGTCTATTTGTTACATTAACAACTATAAACAGTAACATTAGAATTAGCTGTAAGGGGCGCCTGGGTGGCTCAGTTGGTTAAGCATCCGACTTCAGCTCAGGTCATGATCTCGCAGTTTGTGGGTCAAGCCCTGCGTCTGGCTCTGTGCTGACAGCTCAGAGCCTGGAGCCTGTTTCGGATTCTGTGTCTCCCCCTCTCTTTCTGTCCCTCTCCTGCTCACACACACACTCTCTCTCTCTCTCTCAAAAATAAATAAAAACATTAAAAAAATTAGCTCTGAGAATTAAGCATAAGGACTACTGTTTATAATTAGAGGTGATGGTTATTGAGTGCTGAACATATGCTAAACATTTGACATACATTTTTAAAAATTTAATCATTACCTCAGGATTATGAATTTAGGCTCACTGTCTATATGTCAATGATGAGGAAAATGAAGTGGATGGATTAACTTGTCTAAGGTCACATGGAATTTGAATCTAGGTGCATCTGAACTCTGCACCTAAAGTTAAGAAACCTACTAAACTGGAAGTGGAAATTGGCATATTCACATTGCCTCCATAAGGCAAATGTGACTCCAAATGAGACAGGTTTATAGAAATGAAGTTGAAACAATTTATGATGAAATCAGTCATATTTATCCAATATGGGCAGAAATGGAAAACGTTAGCATAAAAAGTACTGAGGTAAGGAAAAAGTTATATTCATTTAAAAAATTTAAAAATCTTATTCCCAGTTATCCTCAAAAGCAATAGTTTTATTGTTAGAAATAAACTTGAAAAGATATCCATAATTCCACAAACCACAGGCAATCGATGTTAATACATTATTTCACAGGCAGATAACTAGATACAACTACAGGTATCTCTATATATATATCTAGATGTTTGAAACTTTTTTTGGGTGGGGTGGCTAGGTGGCTCAGTCGGTTAAGCGTCTGACTCTTTTCTTTTTTTTTTTTTTTTTTTATTTCTAGGAGAGAGAGAGAGAGAGAGAGACAGCGTGAGCAGGGGAGGGTCAGAGAGAGAGGGAGTCACAGACTCTGAAACAGGCTCCAGGCTCTGAGCTGCCAGTCAGCACAGAGCCCGACGGGGGCCCGAACCCACGAACTGTGAGATCATGACCTAAGTGGAAGTCGGACGCTTAACCGACTAAGCCACCCAGGCGCCCCAAGCGTCTGACTCTTGATTTCAGCTCAGATCATGATCTCATGGTCATGAGATGGAGTCTGTGTCAGGCTCTGCCCTGAGCTTGGAGCCTGCTGAAGATTCTCTCTCTTTCCCTCTCCCTCTGCCCCTCTCCCACTGGGCACATGCTCAGGCTCTCTGTCTCAAAAAAATGTTTTTTCCTGGGGCGCCTGGGTGGCTTAGTCGGTTAAGCGTCCGACTTTCGCTTAGGTCATGATCTCGCGGTTCGTGGGTTCGAGCCCCGCGTCGGGCTCTGTGCTGACTGCCAGCTCAGAGCCTGGAGCCTGTTTCAGTCTGTGTCTCCCTCTCTCTCTGACCCTCCCCTGCTCACGCTGTCTCTCTCTCTCTCTCTCCTAGAAATAAATAAAAACATTAAAAAAAAATTAAAAAAAAAGTTTTTTCACTTAATTATATACAATGAAAAGCATCCTTTATTACAATGAATTCAACTTGTGTAAAGTGATATTGAACACTTTACATTGTTTCTAGTTTTTACTTCCCTTTAAAAAACATCACTGTATTAAAAAATAAGCAAAAACCCTTGAAAATTTATTTTTATACACATTCTTAATTATTTCCTTAAGATACGTTTCTCAAAGCTGGATTAAGAGATATGTATTACTGGATCAATGGATGTGAATTATTTAAACATTTTGATTAGTTTTTTTAAAGTTTACTTATTTATTTTGAAAGAGAGAGACAGAGGGACAAAGAGAGAGAGAGCACATGCGAGCATGAGCAGGGCGAGTGTAGAAAGATAGGGAGACAGAGAATCCCTAGCAGGCTCCTCACTGCCACTCTGGAACCTGACTTAGGGTTCATTCAAACCAATAAAGTGGGAGACTGTGACTCAAACTGAAATCAAGAGTTGGAAACTCAACCAACTGAGCCACCCGGGTACCCCAAACCTTTGAGTCTTACTTTTAACTTGTTCTATGAAAATACTGTATCACACTGCACACTCAACAGATAAATTTGGCAACACCTGCTATTTTTCTTCCTTTTAGTTGATAAAAGATGCTTAATTATTTTCCTGCCTTTTAAATTAGGGAATTTTCTCTTGACAATCATGAGGTTATTAAATTTATGAAGATGTTCTGTGGTTAGCAAAAATCATGGTTAACATCAAGGTTTCAATCTTCTAGAACAAGGTTGGTAAACCATGATCTGTGGGCCAAAAACAGCCTGCTGCCTGTTTTTGTATGACCTGTGAGCAAGAATGATTTTTCAAGTGTTGTTAAAAAAAAGAGTACTGCAACAGAGACCCTAAAATATTTACCCTCTGGCCCTTTAGAAAAAAAGTTTTGCTTTCCCTGTTCTTAAGAGATATCCACTTTCAAACCAGGTTTGTTGGCAGTATATACCTGCTTTGATAGGCAGCTCTTGTCCTTCAAAGGTGTGGGAAACACACTTTGTGATCTGCTGAGACAGACTGTCCTGAAAGGTCCATTACATATAGTCTTCCTCTTTTTACATTTTCAAAACTATCTTCTTAATTTTTCTTTTCTCCCTTGTTTGATTTTCACAAAGATCTCACCAGATTGCTGGGTCTATAAAACAAATGATTTGGGAAATTAAGGGATCTCTTTTGGATTCTCGGTCATCTGAGAGGGTGACACAAACCTAACAGGCTCTCGGACCTGCCCACGGGCCACAAAAAAAAAAAAGGCAACAATAATTGTCCTGTTGTCCTGTTCCTGTTTAAGGAAAAAGCCAAACCATGCATACAGATATGAAATATTGGTGTGCCAAAACCACATTTTGGCTCAGGATTACTGAATTGAAAACAAAGGAACATTCAGGGCCATTAGGTATCAATTGCTCTGGACTGAAGGGTGTGTGTTTGGGCGTGGGGTGGTGGTGGTGGTGGTGAATATTTGTTCCTATAGTTTTTGTCAATGCAATTTTACTTCATGTCACTTTCATATGTTACCTTTAATCATTTTTGCCCTTCAAGACCTAAAAACTAAGTTTCTTAGAACTATGTCTAAATCAGAAATTAAGATCCAAAGTCATGGCCTGAGAAATGACTCTATAGTTATGGATTGTAGACTTCTTGTCATCTGTTTTACCTGTACATGAAGTTTTGGTTCTACTGTGAATAGTTAAGCCACTAAACAAGTGATCATCATACATTTTTGTTTAGAAAAATTACTGCAAACCTAAGCATATTTTACTAAGAGATAGCATAATTACTGGTTAAGAAATTGAAAAGCTGGGATAAAAGCTTTGCAATTAGAGAAAAAAAGATATTACAGATAAAATATTTGGAACTAAATGTAAATCCCTATTTTATTTGTGTGTTACACAAAGCTACCTAAATTACATACATTTAATTTAAAAACTTAAAAGACTTTCTTAGAGAAGAAATTGTACTCAACTTTTCTAAATTCATTAAGAATAATCTGACCAGAACTCTAAGAGGAATTGAAAATACAGAATAATAGTAAACTTATTTTTGTTGCAATTAAAATAAAATCAACTGAGAAAACATTAGGAGCCATTACAAATGTTCTGGAGAGGCAGCACAATGCTGTAAAAGACATTTAACTACCGCCATCTAGTGGGTTAGTCATGTGGTCGTAACAGGACTTCACTACTTTGACACACATGTTCTTATTTCATTTTCAGAACTGTTCTGGTACGTTTTTATTAGGGCTCAAGGGAATATACGCAAGCCACACTTATCAAATTTGTGACTTAAATGAATTGAGAAGGGAATGGCAATTGCATTAAAGATGGGGGAAAAAAGCCCTACACCTTGAGAAACAAAAATCGAATATGCTGATGTTTAGTGAAGAAACATACTTCCTTTCCTAAATAAAACAAGGCAAAAGAAACAGAAACAAAAGTAACTGTGCCAGTTTGAGGACAGGGAGGCAAGATTCAATGGCACTGCATGTGAAAGGGTTGGCGATATGAGGGTAACAACGTAAAGGCGGTGACCAGATCCACACTAATGAAGCATCTTCAGTGGAAAATAACCAGGATGATAAGGAAAAGAAATATGCTGTTTAAAAACTGAAGAACTATTATTGATAGCTTAGAATGGAGACAACACATGGAAAGTAGCTTTAACTATCCAAAGGGCTGTCACAAAGTAGACTATTTTGTGTAGCTATGAAAAACAGAACCAACCAAACAGGGTGATCAAAAGGAGGCATATTTGAATTTAATGTAAAAGGAACTCTGTAACTGAGTTGAGATAGATGGGCTGCTTGGGCATCACTACCGCTAAGCAAGCAAACACTGAAAGATCAGTTGGCAGGCACAAAAAGTTTCTAATACTGGATAAATGACTGAATCATTTCTAAGGGTTTATAATCTATATAGCCTGTGGCCCAAATCTGGCCTGCTGCTTGGTTTTGTAAATAAAGTTTTACTGGAACACAGGCATGGTCATTCAATTATGTATTATGTAGGTCTGCTTTCGTGCTACAGTCAGGGTTGAGTAGCAACAGACATTGTATGGCTTTGAAGATGAAAATATTCACTTCGTGGGCCTTTACAGAAGAGGTCTACCATCCCCTGAATTAGATAATTAAGATTCCTTCTAATTCCTCTATGAATGTTAGCTTCAGAGTGCAAGTTTCCTGAGACCAATGACAGGTTGTGTATAGGTTTTGTCACAATTATGAGTAGGCAGGGTCCCGATTCAACAAAAGTAATTATTACTGAATCAATCCAGACAATGGACTTTGGAACTGTGTCACTTATCTGCCTCCTTCAAAAAGAGATATATGATGCATAGTTCAAATTCATTCAAGTGAGTTGTAATATAGTCTTAAATAATTAGAAATACCGTGAGGTGCTGTAGACCAAGGCTGTGAATTAAAAGCTTAATCATAATCAAATGCTTTCATTCTTTAAAACTCAACATGTACAGTAACAGTGCAGTAAACTAGATTATGATAAGGGGGAAAAAGGCATCAGAATTCCTTTCCTTTTCAGAGTCGTATAAAGGGAATTGGATTCACAGAGGTTCAGATTTTTTTCCTGTTTATTGTTTGGTTCACCCTCTAAGTTTGGCTAAATCAAATTTTTCTTTGCCCTATGTAGAATGACATAAAGTCAGCTGCAAACAATTTGACACCTTCCGCCCTCCCTCCCACTCACGGCTACCCCCAAGCTAGAGGCATAATGCATTAGAAACATTTACCAAATCTTTGTGGGTTGTCTGGGGAGAACTAGGAAATCAAACCCAACAACTGTACTAGTTGAATTTTCATTTAGCTTATTTTCACTAAGACGTAGAAGAAGAAATACTTTTTTTAGTAAGAGTGAACATGTAACATATTCAATAATAATTTCCTATCATATGGTATGAAGCAGTACTGTCCCACAGAACTCTCTGTGATGATGGAAATGCTCTATATCTGTGTTAGCCAATTAGGTTTTGAAATGTGGCCAGTGAGAACTAAAATTTAAAATTTAGTGAGGAACTAAAATTTTATTTAATTTTAACTAATTTAAATTTAAGTAGCCATATGTGGCTAGTAGCTGTTTTGAATAGCACAGGAAAAAGTGATATTTTCAGAAAGAATTCTTTTAAGAATTATATTAGTTAATTCACTTAGTATCTTTAAGAGAAACTACTAGAAAGAAAAAGGGCGTGGGTGATGGTGAAAGGAGAGATGGAATACTTCACAAGCCATGAAATTAAATGAATATTTATTTCTGGGAAGTAGAACACAAAGTTTTATAATTATTAACTTTTTGCTTTTGAGGGTTTTTTATTATTGTTCAGTTTTTGCTATAATGAACAGGGACTATCTTAAACAGATAATAGTAATGATTAGATCAGTTCTAAATTAGGTCTATTTCATTCACAGATAGTTCTATTTACTGATCTTATTTTGGCCCTCAATTCATTTCCTTAGTTCTAGAATTTTTCTTTCAATATCATTCTGTTGTTTTGTCCTCACTTCTTCAAATGCTTGTGGTGTGGAATTAGTTTCACTATTTCTTCAGCAAAGATACTTCTGTATGAAACTCTCTTTTTCTACAGTAGTATGTTGGTATAGCTGAGATTCATTAAATTTTGTCGTGATTAACATGGGTAGCGCTTGTACAGCACAAGGGAATTTTCCTTGATATATAGGTATCACCTGCTTTTCAAAAGTGCAAGTTAGGCCATGTTGCTTTTATAAATGACCAGCATCAACACCTGTTCTTGCTAACTGAAAGAACTATGAAGAGGATTTTTACAAACAGTGTGCAGCATGTGTTTTGCAGGGAACTGTCACAGAGGCAGCGCTCACTCTGACCAGTGAGCTTGGCACCGCCAAGCTGCTTCCCCAGAACTACACGCAGAATCTCAACATCAAGCTGCCAGAGCTCTGAACTGTGTCTGTGAGCATCTCTGCTTTATCTCGATTTATTTTGTATTATCTGTTAGCAAAATGTGTCTTAAGGTGTCAGAAAAGCCTAAGAGGGGTTATTTTTTGGGTCTGGGAACATTAAACAATTTTTCCACATGGATTAATGGTAATTGCTTCTTTGCTTTACGCCGTCTGGGCTTAAGGAGAACGTTCTGCTTCTGGATAGGAGGGGAAGCCTGTACTTCTACCTTTCATAGCCCTGTTTCCCCCTCTGAACTAGAGTTTCAAGGCCTGGGGGAGGGAGGGAGCTCCCCTAGAACTCAGTGGAGTTTTGGTACGTTATTTGTGTTTGCTCTTGTGAGATTTTGTCATGTCCTGTACAAGGATACACTCCACTGAGGAATGGATCTAATCACAGGGATCTGTGCCCTAAACTTAGCTTGAAGAGCTAAAAATGGCAAGCCCTAGCAGTTTTTCTTGCTGCTACTAAAATCCTGGGATACTGTGTGATGGTAGGGAGGCGTACTGTTTCATATTGTCCCAGGATGCTTATTCACGGTCTCAGTCTGACTCTCTCCAGATTGGGACTATGTGGTAAAAATCTCAGAATTTGGTAAATTCATCTTTCTCTAAGTGGCCTTTAAAAAGTAGATATGGCACCAGGATTTTTCTTTCTTTAACTTACATTTTTTTTGTTTTATTTTTAAACAAAATGTTGATACGCTTTATTCGTCGTTGTCAAATGCTGCAAACAACCCAATGTCCTTCAACGGTTGAATGGATACACCAACTGTCATATGCCCAATCAATGGAATATCGCTTAGCAATGAAAAGGAACAAATTTTGATAAACATAGCAATATGGATGAATCTCAAATGCTGAATAAAAGTCAGTCTCCACTTTTGAAATTATGGCATGAAGTTGCACATAATCTTTTCTGAGTGGTTCCTGAATAGGTTTGCTTGTTTCATCAAAAATAAGATTCTATGATCCAGTTTCATTTCACATGTTTACCTGGGAGGCTCTATCTATGCTTTTAAATAAAAACCTTAGCTGAACATATATAGTAAATATTAAAACTCTGATAGAAGGGATTGAAAATCAAGAGAGACAGCCAGAATATCAACTAAATAATTTTCAAATTAATCTTAGACCATCAGTGAATGTTTATAATAAAATGGTTAGCTTTTCTGTGGGACTGTATACAGGAATTTCACACCAAAAAAAACAACAATTTTTAAACTTATATGTAAATTCCATTTTTTTTTTTTTTTTTAAGTAGCCTTTATGTCTATCATGGGGCTTGAACTCACAACCCTGAGATCAAGGCTTGAGAGCAAGAGTCAGATCCTTAATGGACTGAGCCATCCAGGCATCCCTGTAAGTTCCATTTTAATGTTACTTTAGACTCCCTGTGAAATGACTGAAGATAATTTAATCTATACTTTTATACTCACAGGCCAAGGTTGTAGATCATTCAGTCCCTTTTCTAATTTCTCAACATCTGGAAACTTTGTGGCTCCATCAGCATCTGCCATAAGGATCTTTTCTCCTCGAGAACTGAATATACCCTGTATGTAAACATTTCAATTAAAAGAGAGTTGCTTAATATTAAGGTTAAAATCAATGACATATCAGTTTGTTCTGCTTTACTTAAAATAACTAATATTAGATAATCTAGTATCTAATACTAGGTGTGAAATGGCAGAAGGATGTCAAAGTTTACTGAAAAAAATTACATTGATAAGATCCTTCCACATGTATCTAATGCCTAGTTCATGATTTTAAAAACTTTGTGAGGTCCTACCACTAACACCTTGGAAAATATCATGATAAGAAAATATATTTGGATGAATAAGATAGCCCACATCAGTAAGATCAAAAGTAAGATATCGATCATATACATCATATATGCACTGTGTACATATAAGGAGCTACTTTAGGACCGCATGTGAAGAACATATTTATAAGTGAATTCAACAAATATAATATATACAGACTTACTGTAAAACCCATCATCAGATGATAGATCTTTAGTATTCTTTAATTTTTTTGGAATGTTTATTTATTTATTTATTTATTTATTTTTTAAATATTTTATTTATTTCTAGGAGAGAGAGAGAGAGAGAGAGAGACAGCGTGAGCAGGGGAGGGTCAGAGAGAGAGGGAGACACAGACCCTGAAATAGGCTCCAGGCTCTGAGCTGGCAGTCAGCACAGAGCCCGACGCGGGGCTCGAACCCATGAACCGCGAGATCATGACCTAAGCGAAAGTCGGACGCTTAACCGACTAAGCCACCCAGGCTCCCCTGGAATGTTTATTTATTTTTGAGAGACAGATCATGAGCTGGAGAGGGGCAGGGAGAAAGACACAGAATCTGAAGCACAGTCCAGGCTCTGAGGTGTCAGCATAGAGCCCAAAGCAGGGCTCGAACCCACAAACCATGAAATCATGACCTGAGCTGAAATCGGACGCATAACCGATTGAGCCACCAAGGCATCCCAGTATTATTATGGAATCTAAAGTAGTTTAAATTAATTGTTGAATAAAGAAATATGAAATGTCACTAAAATCTGGGAAGCATGGATATATCCAAATACTATTTTATGTTATTTGAAGCATCTGACACTTTGCAAAATTATGCCTCTCAATCCTGAATCAGTTGGTCTTTTGTGCAAAATACAGTTCTAGCAGTGTATATTTCACATGGAAACCATACATCAACTCTTAATTCACAGTTCATTTGAGTGAATTCATTGTTTCTTCAGTATAAACACATGTACGGCTTGATAGAGAAGAATATAGCTTATGATATCGCATAACAGTACATTAATATAGATAAGACATATACAAATGTAAACAAAATTGATCATTTTATTCTATGGGATAAGCCCACTAATTAGTTTCTCTAATTTTTTGGGGGGGGGGAATCATATCAATTAGAATACAGGTGAGGGGTGCCTGGGTAGTTCAGTCTGTTGAGAGTCCCACTCTTGATTTCCGTTCAGGTCATGATTCCAGGGTTGTGGGACCAAGCACTGTGTCAGACTCTGTGCAAAGTGTGGAGCCTGCTTAAGATTCATTCTCTCTCTCTCTCTCTCTCTCTCTCTCTCTCCGTCTCTCTCTCCCTCTGCCCCTCTTTCCTGCTCTCTCACTCGCTCAAAAAAAAAAAAAAAAGAATACAGGTCAAAAAGCAGAATATAAATGGTTTATTTAATATCTGGACAAGAAACTGAAAAAAACAATTACGAAGGACTATTTCAGTGATACATGTTAAGGGTGAACTGGAGGTAATTATTTAACATTATGGAAAAATGTCTTTGGCTTTAAATCTTGTTTAAGCCACTTTATTTTATCTTAAAAAAAATTATTTTAGAGAAAGAAAACACAAGCAGAGGAGAGAGGCGAGTGGAGGGGAGGGAGAGACAGGGAGAGAATCTCAAGCTGGCTCCATGCTCAGTGCAGAGCCTGATGCAGGACTTGATCTCATGATCCTGGAATCATAACCTGAGTAGAAATTAAGAGTCAGACACTCAACCAACTAGCCATCCAGGCACCCCTATTATTTTATTTTTTAAAGGAGGTTCTTTAATGCTTGCTATTCTCCACTCTACCAATGACGGCCTTCACTTCACCACCAAACTTCTTGAAAAGGGAGTCTATGTTCGCGGTTCCCACTCTTATTCATTCAGTCACATCCTATCCCTTCTCACTGCTCAGACTGTTCTTCCTCATGAGCCTCATTTCCCCAAGGCTTGGTTCCCAGCTGTCCTTTTTCTCTATACCTTCTTCCTTGCCAACCTAACGGGTTCACCTATCATCTGATGCATGTGGATTACTCACGCACATCTTCTCTACCAGGCTATTCCAGATACCACTACTTGGTATCTCAACCTTAATATGGCTCAAATTCAATTAAAGATAAATTGCCTTTTAGGGGCGCCTGGGTGGCTCAGTCGGTTCGGCGTCCGACTTCGGCTCAGGCCATGATCTCGCGGTTCATGGGTTGGAGCCCGACCTCAGGCTCTGTACTGACAGCTAGCTCAGAGTCTGGAGCCTGTCTTTGGATTCTGTATCTCCCTCTCTCTCTGACCCTCTCCTGCTCGTGCTGGCTCTCAAAAATAAATTTAAAAAAAAACACTAAAACCAAACAAACAAAAAAACCAAACTAATTTACCACTAACTTGAAATGGTGGTATTCAATTAGACAGCTATAGAAAACAAACGTATTAGTCTGCAAAAGAAGTTATTAAAAAAATGTTTATGGGGGCGCCTGGGTGGCTTAGTCGGTTAAGCATCCGACTTTCACTTAGGTCATGATCTCGCGGTTCGTGGGTTCGAGCCCTGCATCGGGCTCTGTGCTGACAGCTAGCTCGGAGCCTGGAGCCTGTTTCAGATTCTGTGNTAAAAAAATAAAAAAATAAAAAAATAAATAAATGTTTACGTTTTAGATAAAAATGCTGAAACTATGTATTACCATCCTAATAGCTCCGCCTTTTCCACGATTCTTCACCAGCGTGATCACTCGTACTTTGTCGCTTCCGTATTTCTGGCAATATTTAAAAGCTACCTGTCAAATTATATAAAAGTCAGAATATCAACTTGGATTCTAAGACAGGAATATAAACCGAGTTTTTGACTTTAGCTTAAATACTGCTATTCCAGTTGCCCTGTTCTTCTGATTGGATTATACCCACTGTGCATTTTAGTGGCCAGAGTTGTCGAATTCCTGGTGCCAAGAACCATGACCCACTAGGTTGAAGTCACAATTGACCTTCCTGCAGAGGCAACATCACAACAGGGAGTGGCTGTCTCTTATTTTGACTCCATTTTTTAAGTCAATGAGCTGCCTGATATAATAAAACCCATGCGTTGATCGACTGGTACACACTTGTGATCGCCCCCACCACTTAATGACTTACTTACATGTCAGCAACTGACCTTACTCCCCAGAGAAGTTGTTCATATCCTGAACCATGTCCTCCAAATCTTTTCACTCAACTGCCATTACTTTTTGATTTATAATCAAAGCCATGAAAGAGTGATCTGTATTTGCTACACACATCTCTTCATCACTCATTTAGTCATCATTCCATTGTAGTATGGTCCATGCCCTTTGCTTTTCCACATCACCTTTCTATATCACCTCTCTTCATCAACAGCAACGCCCACCCCTCATTTTTTTAAGTAAGCTCCATGCCCAACGTGGAGCTTGAACTCATGACCCTGAGATCAAGAGTCACTCGTTCTATGAACTGAGCCGGTGCGGTGCCCCAACCCCTTCTCCTTTTGACCCTCATCTCCATAGAGAGCGTGAAGCTATTCTCATTTGGTGTGTGCACTCCTGGAAGACCAGCTTTTATTTTTTCTAGCAGCTTTGCAGCTATAGGTCTCAGAATGCAGGTATGTGAGAGGGTAATACTCTAAGATACAAACAACCTCCCATGGGTAAATCCAGATAGAGGTATGCCAAAGGACCTATCTCATACCCAATGTCAGATATGAAGGCATCTTACTATTTGCATGACTGCTTAGAAACTGTAAGGCAAAGTGGAACCTAAGGAAAAAAAATATGCTTAAGAAAAAAGGAACAGCATACGGGTAGGCAAAGAAGGTGCCCAGCGGGCACGGTGAATTGCTGTACATGTTTTCTGCCCGTCTGAGGATCCTCAAAGCCTCCCTGGTCTCATGGAGTGGTGGAACAGCAGGCGTCTTCTCTTCCAGCTCTCCATAGGTGAGATCTCTCTGCTTTCCTGACTACTCACAGTGTAACAACAGAGTGCTGACACAGCGTTAGTGTTCTCTGAGGACTGGAAATAAGACTTCACTTTTGCTAAATTATTCTATATTTCTATCTACTTCTATCTACAGGCAAATTTACTCACCTTTGAAGTTTGGTCTTTGCTGCCATCATCAACTACTATCACTTCATACGTGAACGTAGGATTTTGCTTCTGCAAGAAGCACAGATAAAATACCTCAATTTGGCATAAATGCCATCAAGAATTGATAAAATTACAAAGAGTTTAAACGACAATTTTTTTTTCCTTCAGTCTTTGTTTACTCTGGAAAATATATCCTTACTCTAAACCAAATGGGGGTCCGTAAGTCAAAACTAACCAAAACAGACAACTGTCACAGCAGAGACTACCAGAGATGGCCGTCCCTCCTGCCTCACACTGCCCTTCCGGTATTTGCCTTTCCCAAGTACCGGCAGGGGCATCCTATGTAACATGTCCCAATTTGCTATGAATTTGCTTGGCTTCTGTCTGGCTGGGGAGGGAGGCAAGAATAGTTAAGAATCCTTACTAACTCGTGGGTTTTTTCCTTCACTTCTGTCCCCTAACCCGAGATGCAAGCTCTTTCATTTCTTTTCTAACTTTACCGTAGTAGCTATTTCTCTCAATTTCGTTTTAGACTACGGACATAAATTCCGGACATTTATTCAGTTTAACAAAATCCTACCACAATAAGATGGTTTAGCTGTTCTTTAAGTTTGTAAATAATAATTGTTATAGAGTGATGCATATCATTCTGCATATGCATAAGGACATGAGTAAGTGCACGAGCCACATAAAATAAAAACGCCAAGAACCAAAAGGGAAGGGAAATGCTGGGCAGGAGCAGTGAGCAAACACTGACCGAATGTCTGTGAGTCCTGCTCTTCCCGTGGCCCCCACTGCACCAAACTGGTGGGAGCAGCCAGCCACATGCTTGCTGTGCTGACCACTTCGGACACAGGCTACAACCTATGACCTTGGGCAAGGTATATTTTTGGCCTGTTTTCTCATTTAAGAAAACAAACAAACAAACAAACTCTACACCTAGTCTATGTGGTTGGTATAAAGAACGCATGTAATAGAAGAGATAGAAGCCACACATTTAATAAGGGCTCCATTCTCCCTCTTTTCTTTCTTTTTTTTTTAAAGTAATCTCTACACCCAACATGGGACTCAGACTCACAACCCTAAGATCAAGAGTTGCACACTCCACTGACTGAGCCAGCCATGTGCGCCTCTCTCCCTCTTTTCTTTAAATTTAATTTCTGAATATGTTCTCCTCTCTTTCAATGAATCTTCTATGTTCCTTTTACACATAAAATGTAAAATCAAAACAAGGAATATTCTTAAAAAAAAAAAAAAAGAACCAGCCATAAAGCTCATTTGTTTCCATAAACTCTCCTAGGAGATTCCAACAGGAAGTGATGCTACAAAACAAGGGCGTGTGTCACTTTTCTTCTCTTTATTCAGGGAGAGAAGAGAAAATAAACGAGGGGAACTCCTCTGAATAATAATAATAAAAAAAATTCAGTGTAAGTCTTTTTCAGATAAATGTCTTTTTAAAAAGTCACAAAAGTAACAACAGCATTGTGCAGCCACAGAGTCTGCAGGTGCGCTCAATTTTAACTCTCATCATCAGGCAAGAAGATAGAAGTGGGTGGGAGGGCACATGAGAAATTTCAGCTTCCTGGTTTGTTCTGGGTTCACCCAGAACCTGCTGGAGGTAGTGTGCCACGTGCTGGGCCTGCTCGCGGACAGCCGGCTGGTAACAAGCTGAGCACGGGAGGCCCGGTGACCCTGGCAGCCATGGCTGGCGCTGCCTCTCACCGTGGGTCTAGCCTGGAATCTAAAGTGCGTGATCTAGTCTGCTTTTGATTAGACACATCATATTGAAAGAGAAAACATGATACCTGTCTCTCCTCCAGATAGCCCAGAGCTTCATCCATCATTACAGGCACTTAAAGAAAAAAAAATCTATATGAAAAACTGTTTTTGCAAATGACGTACCAAGCCCCAGAACACTCGGTTTACTTATGGGAAAAGTCCAAATAGTCTAATAGGTTCCCCTGGGACTTTCCTCCGGTGGCTGTTCCCATCTGGAAGGTCTGTTTTCTGTTCACATCTAGCTTTTCTATTCTCTAGAATACTTCAGTCCTAGGACTCCATGATGCTGACTTTATCCTTTTCAGCCAATATTTATTTCTCCATTTCTGAACTACACCTTCCCACTATGCGCTCACCACAGCCCACATCTGTTAATGTTCTGGCAAAGACAATAAAGACCTTCTTAAACTTCCTTCTCCTCCCAGATGACCCCTTACCAAAAAAACGAAATCGGGCTTACACCGTTTTTCTTCATTGTATGAAGGCACAACAACAGAGAGCTGCTTGGTAGGTGAGTCCCATATGCTGGGCAAAGTTTCCTTCTGTCCTCTGGCATTTAAGAAGAACTTCTCTTCTTCATATCGATGGAGATGTGGCATTTTCGTAGCAGTTATAAATGCAATAAAGGAAACCTAAAAGCAGGTATGTTAACAAGAAATTATGTTATGTTGACTTTTTTTACATTTGTTATATGAGAATACATCATTTGCATGATTTTTTTTTTTTGGTGGAATATTTACTCTCAGTTTTTAGTTCATTAACAATGGTCTAGAGGGGACACCAAAATTCAAATCCCTCACTTATGCACTGGTTATTTTCCTTTCTCCAACTGGTGAGGTGCTAATAATGGGCTAGGAGGCTCTTTGTGTCTTCCCACCTGTCACCCCCAGGCCTGCGCTATCCCAGATCATATAGGGAACAGTCACTAGAAGCGCAATCTAAGCTGCCCCAAAGCTCCAATCCCCTGGCAAGTGTATAGTTAGGTCTGATTCCTACTTTGAACGTCTATGTGACAGAAGTTACGTTCACAGTGCAGGTGAAATGTGTGGGACGAGGGCCGGCCTCCCATCTAGAACCAAATCAACCAAGGCTTTGAAGGAACCACCCTTCCACCTCCATGGAAGGGACCAGTAATGCTTAAGAATATATTCCTGACAGTTATCTCAGATTTGAATTCAGAATAGATTATATTTTGAAGTAAAGTAGCTTGTAGGCTCTGGCACCAAGCCCTACTACTATTATATAGCTTCCTTCCATTTTTATTTGGGAGTGAGCTCTGGAGAGAACCATTTATTGTAACACCATTTTTACTGGTACACTTTCTGCTTTTAAAACAGTCAGTCCACAAATTTGTGGAATGCTACTCATTTTTAACGTGGTGACCGTTTATAATATTGCACTGGGTACAAAATGAAACTGAACTTGATCTGATCAGTAGGAGCATGGAGGCAGTATCCCGGCTGGTGGCTAAGAGTTCCTACTCTGGGGATGCCTGGGTGGTTCAGGTGGTTAAATGTCCGACTTCGGCTCATGTCATGATCTCATGGTTCCTGAGTTCTAGCCTCGCATCTGGCTCTTTGCTGTCAGCACAGACCCCACTTTGGATCTTCTGTCCCCCTCTCTCTCTCCGCCCTTCCCCCCATTCCCCTGTTCATATGCACATGCACTAGACTCTCCCTCTCCCTGACCAAAAAAAAAAAAGGTTCCTATTTTGCACACCAGTGTCTAGATTGTATTTCTAAGTTCAATATCCTAATAAAATTGATAATCTCTGTAAGATGCCACAGAATCATCTCATTATTTTAAAAACTTTGCCTTTTGTCTTACCTTTTATAACTGAAAGACATGTCAGAATAATTGAATAGCTGAGAATGATTTTTTTTTTCATTATAGAATTCCAGGTAATACACGAAAAAGGAATGATACAATTAGAGTATTCCATACTGCAACCCCCAGGGAAATAATGGATTTAGGTTGACAACCTATATAATTGGTTAGTCAGGCTAACAAAACTTCTGAACTCCTGGGTTCTCTGAACACCAGAGAAAATCAGATATTACAAGCCTTCTGATATGATACAAGAGGAAGTATTCAGTATCAATCACATGCCTTTTTTAATTAAAAAACTCAGACATGCATTCGACTGAGTATCTAAATATTACTACCAGTTTATAGGAAATTCAGGGGAAAGAGTAGATATTAAAAATCACCAAGAGGATGCAATCAGTATAATACAGATTGTGAGAAACTCTACAGGACAAATGACCACTTATTAAAGACACGGAAAGGGAGAAAAAAAAAAAGACAAATTGTTACAGGTTACGATACTTGACATGTATCTATTGTGAATGCTCAGTGGTACAGAAGGACTATACTAAAATATACATGAGACATTTGAACAGATGGGATATTTGAAATCACTGAATAATGGTTAAAAATTTTAAAAATCCATTATAACATGGGGCACCTGGGTGGCTCAGTCAGTTACGCATCCGACTCTTAGTTTTGGCTCAGGTCATGATCTCACCATGTGTTTAGTTCGAGCCCTATAGGGCTCTGCACTGTCAGTGGGGAGCCTGCTTGGGATTCTCTCTCTTACCCTCTCCTGCTTGTACTCTCTCTCTCTCAAAATCAATACTTAAAAAAAAAAAAAAGAAAAATATCCATGATAACTTTATTATGGTTATATTTTTATAAAGGGAGTCTTGTCTTTAGAGATAAACGCTGAGGATTTACAGATAGTGTTATGTCTTAAATTTGCTTCAAAATAACTCAGAAGTGGAGGGACAAAATGTACGGAAGGTGGGTATATACAAAACTAGGTTTTTTTGTTGTTGTTTTTTACATGATTTCTTGCTCCGGCATTTAAAAAACAATGAAGTTCCACTGTGTTACATTTTCATTCATGAACTCTCTCAATCTAGTCTGTTTCCTCATCAAATAAAGCTAATGATAGTAACACGTATGTCAGCATTGTTTTGAAGATCACAAGAGATGGCGCCTGTTAAACGCTGAATACAATACCCAACATACCAAGAGTCCTCAATAAATGGTAGCTCTTCATAATCACTTCAAGCTAGTGGGATCAAATACTTGCAGTACGCCCTCAATGGACCCATTTAACTGTGCAACAGATAGATTCAACAAGCCGATTCAATCCAGGATTCTGTCAAATCTGCTCCCACTGAAACCCTGACTTGCTCTAAACCCTGAAAACCCCCTGAAATCTCCCTTTCTCAGGCACAAATCAACAAGTAGTCAGGGCACATTGCTTTTTCCCTATTAAATTGTTCCTAAACTCTGGAGTTTGCAAACCTGGCAAGGCGGAAGAACCGCCTTCCTAGCAGTGCGATCTACGAGGGCTAATGGGAGTCGTCAAGGAAGCCGAAACGTCCTTTTTACTCTGGAAGTTTACGGGAGTAAACGCCACTTACTGACTGCATGGCAGGCTCATTCCAAATTACACGCGGGAGAGCTCGCTTGGCAAATTGTCTATTACTTATGCATCTGCAAGCGTTTCTACAATGGTTGTTTCCAGAGTAAGAGCAAAGAAAATCCGACGTTTGAATTCTATTGTATAGCCTCATTCAGAGGCAGCGAACTTAGGGTATTTAATATTGGGACATAACGACTCCCAGACCTCAGGCAACACCGCGCCTGAGCGTCTTGGTCTTACTGAGTCCCTCCTGGGTCTTCCCGACCCATAATTTACTCCAATCTGTAACAGCTGGCTGTCGTCAGGGCTCCGTCACCCCTTTCTGTGTGTTTAAGATCAGAAAAAGGGTGAGTCTCGAGAGCCCACACCTCCCGGGGGCTCGAGACTTTCCCAGCTGGAACCAAAACTGCATAGGCAGCAGGCCTGGGGCGGGGGACAGGGGGTCTTGGAGAGGTCGTGACTGATACGGTGCGTGGACAGAGGGCCAGGGGCCAGGGAGCGAGTGGAGACTGGTAAGCACGACCCCCCAGTGAAGAAACGTACAAGGCTCCGGGCACAGAGGGAGGCGACGCTGCAAAATAAATATAAAGAACGGAAGACAGGGGGTGTGAAAGTCTAGGAGGAGAGACCTGCGGGTCAAGGTCTGGAGAAGCCTGGAGAAAGGGGACCTGTCGAAGGGCGGGCAATGCGAGGAGACGATGCGTGCCGGCCGTCTCTACAGACAGCGGTGAGCCCGGGCCCGCGGCGGTCCCCCGTCCCTCTCCTCACCAGTGTCAGGGCTGCGGCCGCCAGCGCCACGCCGAGCACCGCCAGCTGCAGCACCAGCGGAAGCATCCTCCATGCCCGGGTCGCCGCCCGCCCTACCCCGCGCCTACACACACGCGGAAGCGCCGCCGTGCAGCCCCGCCTCCAGCCGGCAGAGGGGCCGCGCAGGCCTGGCGCCCGCCGCCCACAGCGCCCCCTGGCGGCAAGACGAAGAACACGCAGCTCTTCTGGGGAGGCTCAGCCGTGGAGGCGGGCGCTCTGCGCCATTGGGTTGACAAAATCAGCAAGTAAAAACGCAGGATGTCCACTAACTTGAGTTTCCGGTGGGCAATGGACAGTTGTTTTTTTTTTTACAGACTTGTTAAAATACAATTCACACACTATACAACCCACCCACTAAAAAAGTTTTGGTATGTTACATGAGTTTTTAAAAAAACGATACAACATAAAATTTGCCATTTTCTTCCAATTTAAGTGTACAATAGTGTTATTTATTATATTCA
The DNA here is from genome assembly GCF_008692635.1 of Crocuta crocuta. Lineage (NCBI taxonomy): Eukaryota > Metazoa > Chordata > Mammalia > Carnivora > Hyaenidae > Crocuta > Crocuta crocuta. The sequence goes on from NW_027527955.1 coordinate 5,212,661, forward strand.
CAATTTTCTCTATCCATCACCACTATCTATTTCTAAAACATTCTTTCCTCCCAGCAGCCCCTGGTAACAACTAATAGCATGTGCCATTTGGGGTATGTACACTGAATGTTAGCCAATTTGACAACAAATTATATTTTTAAAAAATTACTCTTTATCTGACATTCACATTTAATTGGATGTTTTGTATCCTGTCTGGCAACCCTACCTAGCAGGGAGGGGGCGGTTTTGAGCCACTACACAGCCTGCAACACAAGCCGCTCGTCTGGAGCCTGCTCCGGACACCTGCCAAGTGTAAGTGGTGCTGACAGTGAGCGCACAGAAAGTTGATATAATTCTCCAGTAACTGGGGCAGGGAGCCCGGGCCCCGGGCCCCGGGCCCCGGGCCCAGGCTAAGACGGAGGCGGGAAAAAGACGCAGACGCTTTGCAAGAAAGCTCCACGCTCATCACTCAATTCTCGGCAGTAGGGTCGGTCTCTTAAACTACCGGACTGTTTCTGAACAGATACACGCGTGTCTTCTCTAACAGCAGATTCGTCAAGACGCGTCCGAGGAGAAGAAGCAGCAGCCTGAGGGGGTTGCCGGGACCCAGAAGGTCGACGCCAGGTGGGCCGGGAAGCACCTCGCCGCGCCGCGCCCGCTGCGTCTCGGGCACCGCGAGCAGGGCGCAGGCGTCCGTGTCGAAACTTCGGAGGCGGGAGAGGCGAGCGGCCCGGAGGCGCGGGGTGGCTCTGCGCAGGCGCGGGCGGGCGGGCGGGNAGGCGGCCGGGTTCAAGTGAGTGTTGGCGGCCCGCGGGCGCGTGTCTGGACCCTGGCGGATGGAGGCTTCCTTTAACCCTTCGCGGGGACTTTTTCTCACCTGGAAGCCACCCTGCCAGTTTCCCACTTCTTTCCCTCACGGAAGCAGGCGGCGGGCGGAAGGACCTGGAGGTGGAAGTAGTGAAAGGAAAGGGGGCTTCTTTCCCGCAGGGACACGGGAGATGCAAGGGACTGTGTACAGAGTTCAGGACCCGCTGCAAGCGCTTGTGGATTGGTGTGTAGTGGACGCGCGGCCCCAGGAGACGCCGTTGTAAATCTTTTAAAAAATGTTGTATGAGAACCGCGTGCCGCCCTGTTCTCCGTCTCCTTGATTGATTTCGGAAAGGACTGTGCCTTGTTCGGAAGGTTTTACTTGTGCCGCTCTGGTGAAGCCTGTAGATTTTTGTCCTCAGAGTCAAGTTTTTAAATGGACAAAATACGTAAGATTCCAAAGGAAAACAGTTATAGTGACACAGTTATCTTTCCATTTGTATAAACTCTTGAGTTCTTGAGTGATAAATCTATGCTTTTGCAAATTAACTTTCTTAAGATCTAGTGGGGTGTCTAGTAACAACTGGAATTTAAAAGTAACGAGCTTGCGCAAAACCTTTGACAACTCTAAAGTAAAACGAAAACGTTCAGTCTCTGTGGTTGTTGAAGTTGCAGGCACTAATATTTTATGAAGGCATATTGCCTGCGGTCATAATTGAAGAACATGCTAAATTTCAGTTACAGGATAGTGCGAATAAAGATACCTTTTTTTTTTTCTAAGTACTAAGAGTATCTGCTTCGAAGCGAACTTGACATTATTATTTTAGCAACTGAATGAATTCTTTTTAAAGGTGTCCAAAGGCTTTGGACTCCTACCTGTAATTGTTTAAGGTAGAGTTAAGGACAGGAGTTGGGTGTGATTGCTACGGGAAGAGTCCTAGGTGTCAAAGGAAACATCAGACTTCGTGAGAGAAACTTAGTTACAAATTGGGGAGATTTCTGCTGCATGATCACATTAAGATCTTTGCCAGTTTCGGGATTTATGTTAAGAGTCATTAACTCACCTCAGATGTATTTATACCATGTTTCAGAACTGTGGAACCTCTGGAGTATTACAGGAGATTCCTGGTGAGTGAAGGTGGTTATGTACAGATTGTAGGATAAATCTTTTGATAACAGTATCAGAGCTTCTTTTGAAATTGACTTATATGAATTAAGGAGGTTTAATGTGTTTTCCTTGTGCGTGTACAACACAAATGTAGATGTAATCTACTTTCATGTAAATATGTTTATTTAGAAAGAGAACTGCCGGCCAGATGGAAGAGAACTTGGTGAATTCAGAACCACGACTGTCAACATAGGTGAGGATATTTTTCAGTTCTCAAATAGAATGTTGAAGTTGCTTCAGCATTTTTTTATACTAGTTATTTTTATTTGTAGAGTTTTTTTTAACTCACTATTGTCTCAATTGATGTTTTTAAAATTTGAAGTTCCCCTTCATTCAAAATCTCCAAGACATGATTTTCTTTCTTTCTTTTTTTTTTTTTTTTTTAAATGTCTGAGAGAGTCAGGAGGGGCAGAGAGAGAGAGAGAGAGAAAACCCCAAGCAGGCTCTGCCCTGTCAGGCACTGTCCACACAGAGCCAGATGTGGGCCTCAGCATCTCATAAGATCATGACTGGAGCCATACCAGGAATCTGACGCTTAACCTACTGAGCCACCCACATGCCCCACAAGACATGGTTTCTTACGTCTTATGCTTACTAAACTTTCTGTCACATAGAAGTTTCCAGTTTAACCTGTATGACATTCCTAAGTCCTAGAGTATTTCAGCCAAATGCTACTATATCTAAGGGACTCCAGGTATTTTTTGTTAGGTTTTTATCTGTACAACAGTTCTGTGACTGAATGAAAATGTTTAACTCAAATTCAAGGACAGGTGAATAATTCCAAAAACAGTAATTTTAAATAGTTACATCATTTAAAAAAAGACTTGAGCTAGGAATAAATTTTAATAAGAAACAGATACATAGCAAGAAAAATTATATGTAGAAAATGAAAACTTTCTGTGGACTTTTTCATTTTGTTTATTATCTTTGCAGGTTCAATTAGTACCGCAGATGGTTCTGCTTTAGTGAAGCTGGGAAATACTACAGTAATTTGTGGGATTAAGGCGGTAGGTTTAATATATCTTACTGAGATTTGAATTCCAAATTAGCTTCATATACTTATTAGATGGTAATTTACACCAATAATTCTGTTGATCAGGCTGTTAGGTGTCAGTTTTTTAGTATTTTTCATTTTCCAAGAGCTTTCACCTTTGAGTAGATAATACTCAAAGTCTAATGACTTTTATGAACATTTGTCAGATGGACTGAAATGAAACTTTTTAAAATTTTGTTAAAATTTACTTTGAGAGGGAATGAAAATGAGTGGGGGAGGGGCAGAGAGGGAGAGACAATCCCCAGCAGGCTCCTCACTGTGATCGCAGAGCCTGATGTGGGGCTTGAATCCCACATCATGAGATCATGATCTCATGAGATCATGACCTGAGCTGAGATCAAGAGTCAGATGCTTAACCAGCTGACCCACCCAGGTGCCTCTGAAATGAAACAGCTTTTTAGTTTTTGGGTTTTTTTTTAAACTAAAACTACTTTTAGTTTTTTAAGAATTGGTTGAGAAAGGGATTTTTGGTGACCTCCTTTTAGCCATTTAATCTGTGCAAATATATAGGAAATTAAAATTGCTCAAAAACTTGAGGGAGTTAAGAGGTACTATTTACTGAGTACCTGCTGTGTTCTAGGCACCTTAAATTAGATCCTTTATTACAGAAATTACCAGTTTAATCCTGAGAACAATCACTTGAGGTATAATTTCTGTCTCTTGTTTTACATGAGGTTCAGTGACTTGTTCAGGAACATATTGTAACTAGACCTTAGATATAACTTTGACTCCAAAGCTTGTAGTTTTTTCAGTGACTTCTTGGTTATAAAATGACTGGAAGAGGGTGGTGCAGAAACTCAATACATTTTTATAAAGAGCCCAGATAATTTTGGTGAGTAGCACTAGGATGTAGGCAACTATGCCATGCTGCCTTTTTATCTTGCAGACCTAATATGAGGACTGGCGCCAGTGTCCATTGAGCCTGATAACCCCCTAAGCATAGTAGATGCTCTTGATGTAGTTAACTAGCTAAGATGCTCTTTGCTGAAGGATTCTCCCAAGTGACTGCAAAAGTGTCTTCACAGATTTTTGAGTACCATCTTTCACAGGAAGTTATTTGCTTTTATAGGAATTTGCAGCACCACCAACAGATGCCCCTGATAAAGGATATGTTGGTAAGTTAAACAGTTTTGTAATTTGAATACAAATACTTTAACACATTTAATTCTAATCTTAATGCTAATGTTAATTCCTAGTGGTGAGCTGAATAAAACTTATGATTCAAACATAAAATAGAAATGAAGCAGACATTGCTGAAGTTTTCTGTATTGTTACAAGGTAGTCTAATAGCAAGATAATTTTGTAAAATTTCAACTATAATCAGTTGTTTATACATTCCGGTATCAACCAAGAAAATAAAATCTCTTAGGAAAGGGTTGCAACTACAATCGGTGTTTCCAAAAGATTTCACTTATACCATTATGCAATTTTCTTCTTGCCTTGGACCATCTGTTTATGGTAGGAACAAACATTTTAAAAATGTAGGCAGCTGGGTATGAGTAGAGGGGCTAACTACTGTTACAGATTGAGGTATTTTGTTAGAAATCTTTTAAGGATTTAGGATGATTGAGGCCTTAATAGATGCTTTATAAATTTTTGATATTGTGTGGAAAAAAAAGTTGGAAAATGTAAATTTTATCTAAGCCTAAGAATCTCAGACCAAAAAAAAGGAATGTTGTGTTTTCCACTTGGCAAATCCTGGCTTTTAATAATATCTTTAAAACTTCTGTAAACCAGAGGTGAAGTTTAGTTCATAGCTGCAGAGTGTTTCTTTCAGTTCCTAATGTGGATCTACCACCTCTGTGTTCGTCGAGATTTCGGTCTGGACCACCTGGAGAAGAGGCCCAAGTGGCTAGCCAGTTCATTGCAGATGTCATTGAAAAGTAAGATCATCATGATAACACTTGACTGTCATTCATTTTCAGATAATTGTTGACCTTTAATTTATTGTACTTTATTATTAAATCAAGTTCACAGATAATTCAGAAAGAGGACTTATGCATTTCTCCAGGAAAGGTAAGATGAAGAAAGAAACTATGAAGTCTTATTAATTCTGAATTGTTTTTTGTGGGACGAGAACAAAGGAATTAAAATAGTGAACCACAGTGGCCTCAAATATGAATGTCTTAAGCTGGAATTCAGCTTAAAAAAAAATCAGGCTTACTCTGTAACTAACATCTAAATAAACTGTGTGNTGGGAGCTACTTTTTGAGCTGAGGTAACTTTTAACACATAATTAGTCCATTGTTGATTGCATATAGATTATTAATATCTGATCAGCTTATGTTTAGGGTAAATCCACACTATAAATTTTAAGTCTGTTTAAAAGTTAGAACTAATTAGGATGTAGAGGCTTTTTGTATTTGACTATTTACAGATTAGCATTTTAAAGCCTGTGGGAAACTACATTTTGGGTTTCATTTGAGACTTTTTTTTTTTAATGTTTTATCTATTTCTAGGAGAGAGAGAGAGACAGCGTGAGCAGGGGAGGGTCAGAGAGAGAGGGAGTCACAGACTGAAATAGGCTCCAGGCTCTGAGCTGGCAGTCAGCACAGAGCCCGACGCGGGGCTCGAACCCACGAACCGCGAGATCATGACCTAAGCGAAAGTCGGATGCTTAACCGACTAAGCCACCCAGGTGCCCCTCATTTGAGACTTTCAAAAGTATTTCCTTCATCTGCTAATTTCTAGATCTGTAGCCCTTGATGGAAATGTAGATCTTGTTACTTAACAGCTTGATAGTTATATGCCAGCTTTTGCCAACCTGTCTTCTATGTTTGGTTATTGGTTACGCACTTTTAAAGGTTACGTACTTTTAAAGTTTTTTTTTTTTTTTTAAGTTTTTGAGCCTTGAAGGTTATCATGCTGGTCTAACCAAGGGTTCTGTGTGGTTTTAAGTTGAAATGCCTTCTATCAGAAGGCTGTAATTTACACCTTGTGTAAACTTTGTTTTAGCTTTCTTGGGTTCTATACTGTGATATCATTTGCCTTGACTATGATGGGAACATCTTGGATGCCTGTACGTTTGCTTTGTTAGCAGCTTTAAAAAATGGTAAGCAACTTTAATAAAAGGGAAAATTCTTTTTTATATATCAGAATATTGCTAAACTTTATCAATAGATTTTTTTAAAATTTATTAATGTTTTATTTATTTCTAGGAGAGAGACAGCGAGCGTGAGCAGGGGAGGGTCAGAGAGAGAGGGAGTCACAGACTGAAACAGGCTCCAGGCTCTGAGCTGGCAGTCAGCACAGAGCCCGACGCGGGGCTCGAACCCACGAACCGCGAGATCATGACCTAAGCGAAAGTCGGACGCTTAACCGACTAAGCCACCCAGGCGCCCCTATCAATAGATTTTTTAAAGGTTTCTGTTAATATTTAGTGATGATCATTCATGTGTTTCTAAATTAAAAACCATGTTTATATCCACTAAATTCACCTTAATTATCCTAAGGTAATTTTTTTAAAAAGACTACTACTAGACAATTTAAAGAGGCAAAAGTGAATTAACAAAGCATAGAAAGCAGTACTTATTAAAATAACAGTGAGTTACTTCACATATTTGCCTTTTTCTAGTACAGCTACCAGAAGTTACTATAAACGAAGAAACTGCCTTAGCAGAAGTTAATTTAAAGAAGAAGAGTTATTTGAATATTAGAACTCATCCAGTTGCAACTTCTTTTGCTGTATTTGATGAGTAAGTTAATCAACTGTATTAAGAAATCGTGTATTCAGGGGAATTGCGGACTGTTACTCAGCTTTCTAACTTTTCAGAAAATGCCTAAGGTGACCATACATCCTAGTTTGTCCTGGACACCTAAGATTTATAGCTGTTGTCTCTGCAGGATTATCAGCTAATACTTATACTTTCAAAAGCATCCTGATACAAATGATGCATTTTGTGCTCTCCCTACCTGACCTGTTCCTTGGTTTCCTTATTCCTGTGTAATTAACCTTCAGATTTACCTTAGGCTATCTTCTGTATTAACTAAGGATAGTAAAGATTCTTATTAGTAGTAGAATATTAGGTGGCTGTTAACTTTTCTGGTTTCCTACCAGTTCTATTCTCATGCTTGTATCTGACATCAATACCTAAGCTAAAACGCAGTGATTTTATTCTTTGTAAATAAAATTTGTTCCATGGAATGATAATTTATACTTTTTTTTTAATATATTTTAAATAGCACTCTGCTCATAGTTGACCCTACTGGAGAGGAGGAGCATCTGGCAACTGGAACCTTAACAGTAGTAATGGATGAGGAAGGCAAACTATGTTGTCTTCATAAACCAGGCACGTTCCTTCCATTCAGTCCTTTAAAAACTGTGTTTTTTTTGTTCTGTTTTGATGTTTATTTTTGAGAGACAGAGTGTAAATGGAGGGGTAGAGAGAGAGGGAGACAGAGAATCTAAAGCAGGCTCCAGGCTCTAAGCTGTCAGCACAGAGTCCATTGCAGGGCTGGAACCCACAAACCATGAGATCCTGACCTGAGCTGAAGATCAGATGCTTAACTCACTGAGCCACCCAGGCACCACGCCCCCCTTCAGTCCTTTAACACGCAAAGTAAAAAACTCAGTGTGAGCTTCTTTGTATTAGAGAGGGCCAAATGGAATGTTTTGTTGATACCGATTTTTTTATAAGTAAAACAGATCTTAAACGTGTTGGCACAATAATTTTTCAGGTGGAAGTGGGCTGACTGGAGCTAAACTTCAGGACTGCATGAGCCGAGCAGTTACCAGGCACAAAGAAGTAAAAACGCTAATGGATGAAGTAATTAAGAGTATGAAACCCAAATAAACCACCACATTTTCAAAACGGATTTATAAAAACTGTATTTGTTACACTGTGCACAAACCTTTTATACTAAATAAATATCAAACTACATTCTTCTGAAAGATGTTTCTAGTATTTCTTAGGTCACTTCCATATGTGGTATGTACAGTGAAACCATTTTTAGAAAGCAGTGACTTAGGCAAACCAACCCTAATGGTTCATTAAACCATCTCCCTGTTTTTACTCAAAAATCCTAGGGTTGTGCTTCTGTATAAAGTTTGTACATCTAGCAATGTAAAATACTGACATTAAAAAAAACAAAACCAAAAATGAAGTAGAAACTCAGAATCCTTTGATTCGATGCTCTTATGGTTTTAAAAAAGAAAAACAAAAAAGCAAGACTCAGAATTTTGGAGTGGTTGGCGTGCCTCTCTTCATTTTACTTTTTGACTGGCTGCCTGTATGCCGATGACGATGTAGCTGAGCTGTTTGTGCTGCTGCTGCTGCCATAGCCATTTGATGCTGCAAGAATCGCAACTGCTGCAAAAGGGAGGGAGAAAAAGTCAAGTTACGTCAGTGTAGGCAGGTATGGAAAGGTGCTTTTCCTGAGAGATGAAAACAACAAAACTGAAAGGGAGAAAGCACCAAGATAACGGAGAGGGACTATACCACACTGAGACAATGCACAGTCAAACAGCACCAGTGGCACAGAAGCCTGTTGAGGGCTTTAAAAATGGTTCTTGGTAAACTTTAAAAATATTTCTGTTACTCTGCCCTGCCAGTCTATACTGTAGTAACTCAGCAACTTCAGTTACTATTTTGTTGTATGATAGTTTATAGCAATATAAAATCACACTGCATATCAGATAGTCAACTATAAATAAGCGGACTCCCTACAATCCTGGAGTAACATTTTCCTACAACAGGCACAACATTTACTAATAGGAACACTGGTATACTTGCCTTTTTCTGCAGTACGGTATCAAAAAGTTAACCTTTGGCACTTACAGCTGTCGATTTCAAAATCTACTGGAAACTACAAAATGTAGCTTATTGTGCCACCAGCACTTCATGAGAGCTTTTAAGTTAGGAAGAGTATGGCTTAAATGTACAAATTATGTTCAGTGCTCCAAGTTGACCAGCTAAAATGCCAGGCTTTCAAGATTTGCAAAATTATTTACCTACTACTGTAGAGTCTTAAAAGACAGTAAAATAAAACTGAAGTAAGTTATGTTAAGGTACTTTTGGAGCAGAGTATCTTTAAAAATGTAATCAGAGTGAAGTTGCTGGATTACTTGTATCTGTTGCTGCTGCTGTTGAAAGGCAGAGGAGAGCTGGAATCTCTGCTGAGGAAGGCTTTGCTCAGGTCTGTTCTCGGCAGAGCCAAGCTGAGACAACACTACAGAGAGGAGAAGGGGAAAGCAGGCCAGTCAAAAAGTTTGAAGGCTACCAGGGTTAGAAAAGGACAACACAGAAAATGAAATAATAGAAAAGTTATCAGTATGATTAATCTTAAGTATCAAATCACAGACATTTCAGAACAAATTTAGTATAGTCTCCTGTTAGTCCAGGGTACCACTGATTATAAAATCTCCTGCATATGAAAGGGAAGGGAGTGCCTGTGCGACAAAGCACTGTATCCCTCCTCTTAAATTTCAATGGAATTTGATACTAGTGTTATTTTGTTGAGAAGCCTTTCTTGCAAAATGTAAAATATAGTATGTTATTTTAAAATATAATCAGTGAAGTGGAAAACGGGTAGGAAAAGTCCAATCTACAATTACAACAAATGTGGTAAACCAGTGCTTTAAACAAAAGGTGCTACAGTTAAGTTTAGACTACACTACTGGCTACAATGGTGATGAACTGAGATGGCATTATTCCATTTCTTTTTAAGCTGAGTGGGGCCACAGTAATCAGTTCAGCCCTCTCAATGTACAGATGAAGAAATTACAGGCCAAAATGGTCTGAATGACTCAAAAGTAATCATTGGCAGGTCTCAAGCCAGAAACATTCTCTTGATTTTTTGGCCTAGATTCTTTCCACTAAAGTATAGGACAGCCATTTTAGGAAATTTATAACTTGGGTGATAAAGGTTTATGCTCACAAATTTCCATCTGGAAACTCACCAGCTTTAAATAAGACATTATGTAAGATCTTGCTTACTCTAAATTCAGACACTGGGAGTTGTATATAGTACGACAGTGAGCTCAGTGACAACTCAAAATGTTGATGTTATGTTCATTCACTCAATACTCAAACTCTATCATAGCTTATTTACTTATGTAGCTTAGTGATTTTAATTAAATGCAAAGTTATAATTACTGTCTTTAAGTGACAAGATATTTTCATTAGAGGTAAATCTTCCGTTTACCATTTATTGCCAGAAGTGGCCAGCAGTCACTTAGTATAATCTTTTTTTTTTTTAACTTATGGTTAAAGTGGCTTAAAAGTTATTTCTGACCATTAAGTCTTAATTCATGCAACCGTGAGCTACCAGAAAAATACAATAGATTATGCTGTCAAGAAAAATGTCTTAATAACCGAGAAGAACTCAAGACTTAATAGCTTTGGTAGCTTCGTAGTAAGCTGGATAATTGTATAAAATATTACCAACAAACTATAATGTGAATAAAACATAACTGCTGCTAATGTATGTATGTAGGTAAAAACACTTTTAATCAACTGTTAAATTAACAAAAAACATCTGAGAGGGCCATCAATCGACTTAATAGTTCATGCATTAAATAGAATATATTTTTTCCCCAGTCACTGACTATAAGAGAAAGAAAATTAAAATACTGAGTGATCCCTAAATGATCAGTTATTTTTAGTAAATTCAACATATGAAGGTATGAAGATACCCACCAGCTGCCTGTGATTGCATAAAACTTCCTACTCCAGCAAGGTTAATAACAGCAGCGTGCTGAGCAGATAAGGCCTGTTCTTGACTTGTAGAACCTTGTTCAGAACCCTGAATAAAAAAATAATATATCACTTGTACAGAAAGAAAAACAATTTTGAGTTGGTGAAAATTTCTTTTTCTTGTATGGGTAAAAATACCAATATTAGACTACATCTTATAAAAAGAATAACATAAAATATATTTCAAACATACTTAGAATTAGCAAGACTAAAGATGTGCTACTTTTTAATTTTCAAGTAAGCTCTATGCCGAACATGGGGCTTGAAATCACAACCCCGAGATCAAGAGTCACATGCTCTTATCGAATGAACCAGCCAAGCACCCCAGTATGTCATATTTTGAAAGCAAAAAAATAAAACCTAATTTTCCAGAATTGACTTTTTTAAATGTTCTTACTTATTTCTGAGAGAGAGAGAGAGACAGTGTGAGCAGGGGAGGGTCAGACAGAGAGACAGACAGACAACAGAATCCGAAGGAGGCTCCAGGCTCTGAGCTAGCTGTCAGCACAGAGCCCGATGCGGGGCTCAAACCCACAAACTCTGAGATCATGACCTGAGCCAAAGTCGGATGCTTAACTGACTGAGCCACCCAGGCACCCCCCCGGAATTCTTTATTGGTTTATTGTTTGATGCTGTATTAATTAATTCTTAAGCTTCACCAAAATTGTTTTTTAAAGCCTAAAACTCTTTGCAATATAGTACTAGAATTTCTTTTTTTTTTTAGTACTAGAATTTCTAATGATCTCAATAAATGACAAAAAGAAAATAAAGGCGTACAAAGAAAAAAAGAAAATTGTCCTCATTTGCAAACTGTATGGCTATCTAAAAGGAAAATCATTACAAAAGCGCTCCTAAAACTAATAAATGAATTAGTTCAGTAGGATTTCAAAATACAAGATCAGCATACAAAAATAAATTCTGGATACTATTTTAGTGACCATGTGAAAACCTGAATTTTAAAGCAGTACCTACCATTTGCAACTCAATAAAAGAAAAAAAACCCACTTGGTATAAATCTACAAAACCTACATAAGGTTTGTATGCTGAAAAGCAGCTGATTTTGGCTTGCACAGAGACACTTCTATGTTGATGGACTAGAAAATTCACACAGTTGGGGCGCCTGGGTGGCTTAGTCAGTTAAGCGTCTGACTTTCGCTTAGGTCATGATCTCGCAGTTCGTGGGTTCAAGCCCCGCGTCGGGCTCTGTGCTGGCTGCCAGCTCAGAGCCTGGAGCCTGTTTCAGTCTGTGACTCCCTCTCTCTCTGACCCTCCCCTGCTCACGCTGTCTCTCTCTCTCTCTATCCTAGAAATAAATAAAACATAAAAAAAAAACAAAAAAAAAAGAAAATTCACACAGTAAAGATGGTAAAGTCATTCTCAAACCTATTCTGTTTGAGAATTCAATTTCTTAAAAAAAAAAAAAAAAAAAAAAAANCCGCCCTCTATAGACAGGATGATTCTAAAATTTGTACGTAAAGGCAAAAGACCTGGAACAGCTAAGCAATTGTGAAAAACAAAATGGGAGGAAAACCTTTGCCTGATTTTAAGACTTCCCATATAGTCCACACAGATCAAGACAGTGTGGTACCAGCACAGGGGCAGAAACATAGATAAGTGGAAAAGAATACAGAACACAAAAAGCCATGCAAATAGGTCTTGACAAAAGTGTAAAAGTAATTACACTTATAAAGATCACTTTCTCAACAAACAGCATTATACCAATCGGACAACGTCCCTTCTCTGGCCCCACCAATGAACATGGACCCAAGTCTTATACCTTACACAAAAATTAACTGGAAATGGATCACAGATTTAAATGAAAAGCTCTAAAACTGTTTAGAAGATAACAAAGGAAAACATCTTTGGGGTCTAGGGTGGGGTGAGGCATTCCTAGACATAATACATAAAGTACAATCTATAAAAGAAATAAGTTGATAACTCAGACTGCACCCAAACTAAAAACTTTTGTCCTGAAAAAGACTTTGTTACCACCAAAAAATGTTTGAAATAACATTTTAGTAAACAACGTAAGTTAAACATTTCCAAAAAGTTGTAACACATTTATCTTGAATGGACTTCCCTAGATTCACTGCACGGAAGAGCACAGTCCTGATAGAAGAGGATACTCTTGAACTTGGAGCTCTGCTCATGTAATGAACAGGAATAAGAAAAGCAGATTACATTACTTCCATAACAAATCTATTTTAAAACAAAAGGAAAACTCCCCAAATATAATACCCTCCCCCAAATTTCCACCCAGCTGGCAGTATTCCTCCTAAAAACACCCTACAGTACTAAACATAACTGTAAGACAAGACTGCCAGACAGACCATCCAAAAGAAAAACTCAAAAAACTGAAGAGAAGTGAAAATACATGTTTTCACAACACAATGTAATTAAACTAGGAAGCAATTACAGAAAGCTATCTGGAAAATTCTCAAATATGTGAAAATCAAATTGCACACATCTAAAACCCCACGGATTTACGAGAAATTCATGAGGGACGTTAGCGAATACTCTCTGATGAATGAAAATAAAGGCACATACATAAAAACTTGTGGGAAGCAGCTCAAACACTACTGAGAAGGAAATTTATAACACTTTATTTTAGAAAAGAAAGGTTTCAATTCAATAATCTAAGCTTCTACCTTAGGAAATTCGGAAAAAAAGGAACAAATCAGAACTGCAAAGCAGGAAATTATTCCAGAAATAAAGATCGGAAACTACACGTTAAAAGGGCCCAATAGAAAAGACAGGGAAATATAAATTCTGACAGTTTCAGACTTTAAAGATAGAAACAAATTTTCAGGGTTTCTAGGCAATCTTCTGAAGTTAACTTACAACACGAAGGTATGTGTCAGACTTTCCAAAAACCTACAGAGAAGTGAACAGTGGGCAGCATTTTCAACTAATTAAAAAAAAAAGACCTAAAACTATAAAACTCTCAGAATAAAGCATAAGGAAAAAGCTTCACAACACTGGATTTGGCAAAGATTTTAATATGACATACCAAAAGCACAAACAACAAAAATAAAAATAAAGTGGGATTACATCAAAATTGAAAACTTTTGGGCATCAAAAGATAATCAGAGTGAAAAGCAACCCATGGAGTAGAAGAAAATATGTGCAAATTATATATTTCATAAAGGATTAATATCCAGACTATATAAAGAATTTCTGTAACTCAAGAACAAAAAAACTCCTAAAAAACCTGATTTGAAAAATAGGCAAAAGGACCTGAGTAAACATTTCTCCAGAGAAGATATATAAGAGACGAGCAAGTATATGAAAAAATTTAATAGCACCAATCATTAGGGAAACACAAATCACAATGAAAGATTACCTATCATCTGTTATGATGGTAACTATTTTAAAAAGCCCCTGAAAATAACTATTGAAACTTGTTAGGATGTGGAGAAACAGAAACTTTGTGCACTGCTGCAGAGAATATAAAACAGTATAGCCACATGGAAAATATATGGTCCCTCAAAAATTAAAAATCCTACTCTGGGGATTACCCAAAAGAACTGAAATCAGGGACTTGAAGAGCTATTTGTACACCCACGTTCATAGCAGTATTTATCACAGCCAAAAGATAGAAGCAATCCCAACGTCCACGGATAGATGAACAAAATGTGGTCTGTGTGGGTGTGTACAGATATCCAGAGTTCTATGGAATATCCACAAAGCAATTCCACAATGATTATTCAGCCTTAAAAGTACAGAAATTCTGACATATACTACAACACGGATGAACCTGGAAGGCATGATAGTTAAGTAAAATAAGCGAGTCACAGAAAGACAAATACTGTCTAGAATAGTCAAACACAGAGAAATAGGAAGTAGTTGTCAGGATTAGGGAGAGGGGAATTAGGAAATTATTGTTTAATGGACACAGAGTTTCAGTTTTGCAAGATGAAAATGCTCTAGAGACTGGTTGCATGGCAATATGAATATACTTAACACTTCTTGAGATGCACACTTAAAATGGCTGAAAACAACAAAATTATATGTATTTTACCATAATTAAAAAACAAGTGAAAATCAATTTAATACCCAGCCAAGTAATCCTTCATGAGTTAAAGAATTTCATTATTCAATTTCATTCTGTTTGACAACATACAAATATTCATTTGTGTCTCTTCCCTCTGCCTTAAGCTTCATAAATAATAGGAACATCTCTATTCCAATAGAGACAAAAAATACTGTACACAGAAGAATGATGACTGGGCAAAAAAATACATGGGCTTTAGGAGCAGAAAGAGAATCTGAAATAGGCACCCAATAACTGATCACTACTACTGCTAATAAAGAAAAGCAGAATAAGAATTGTTCGTGAGAACTAAAAAAGCATGTCAAATATGCTTGGAATATACAGGAAAATAAAAAGTGCTGTTCTGTAATACAAAGCAAATGGAGGGCTAGGAAGTACATACCTGCTCCCCTGGCTGTTGAGGACTAGACGTTGTGGGCTGCTGAGGTTGCTGTGCTGTAAACTGTGAAAGCTGCTGCTGCTGCTGCTGCTGCTGCTGCTGCTGCAGAGTGTTAAAAATGAGTGAACCACCTGGAAGCTATTAAAGAAGAACTAATCAGATAATTTCACATTATTTACATTTCTTTACTCCATATACTTTTGGAACACTCACAGTGTATCAGGCATTCTTCTCTGGCTTGAGGAAAACAGGGGAACAAAAACCAAACCACACCAATATCCTTACCCTTAAAGAAAATCTATTTAAAAACAATTTTTAAGTGCTATTGCTTTGGGCTCTCAAATATGTAAGTAATCTGAGGGGCGCCTGGGTGGCTTAGTCGGTTAAGCGTCCGACTTTCGCTCAGGTCACGGTCTCGCGGTTCGTGGGTTCGAGCCCCGCATCGGGCTCTGTGCTGACTGCCAGCTCAGAGCCTGGAGCCTGTTTCAGTCTGTGACTCCCTCTCTCTCTGACCCTCCCCTGCTCATGCTGTCTCTCTCTCTCTTTCCTCGAAATAAATAAAAAAAAAAATTTTAAAAAATTAAAAAAAAATATGTAAGTAATCTGAAACATAAATTTATCTGCTTCAAGTTAATAGTGAGCTATCCAAATGTACATTTAATCCTTCTTACACATCAATATAAAACAACATTAAATGATTACGAAGTATAAAAGAAACTAGTGATAATCAGAGACATACATTAAGAAAACTTCTGTAATTTGTTCTAGCTTTAAAACCCAGCAATGCATGGATTCTTATATAACATAGTAAGGAATTAGTAAGGAATTCCAAAGCTGTAAAGCAAGTGCATTAGATATCCATATTTTTGGTACTACTTGCTGCTCTGTCATTACGTTATCAAAATTAAATTACTTCAAAAACCAAACCAGACCAAAAACCCCAAAACACTTGTTAAAGCACCCAGAAAACTCCATGTTAAAAATTAAAACTGTGGTTTCCAAATGCATCAGGAAACAAATGGTTTTTCCATTTATTCTATAGAAATTTAAGTTATAGTAGTCTCCCTTCATGCACGGTTTTGCTTTCCCGAGTTTCAGTTACTACAGTCAATTGCAGTCCACAAGCAGATGATCCTCCTGACATGGTCAGGTCAAGAGAAGCCTAATGCTATGCCAGAATGCCTGCATTATTTACTTCCCTTCATCTCCTCACATAGGCATTTTATTATCTCAAATCACAAGAAGGGTGAATACAGTAGAACAGAATATTTTAAGAAAGGAACCATATTTACATAACTTTTACTACACTGTACTATTATAACTGTTCTATTAGTTACTGTTAATCTGTGTGTCTAATTCACAAATTAAACTTCACTGTAGGAACTGTGAAAATAAAGGGAAGCCTAACTACAGTTAGGAAGCTCAACATCATTTATAGGAAGATTGTCAATTACAGACCCCAACAAAAGAATCCTCAACAGGAAAGGAATGTGAGGTCCCAGCAGGGATGTATATACTGCATCTCCTACCAAGAAATCGACCACCCTTAAACTCATCCAATGAGAAGCCATCATCGCCTTGAACCCTTTTCTCATTTGGACTTCATTCACAACAACCCTTTCCAACTTCCTCCTCTGTCACAAAATAACATTCTTCTCCTGTGTCTGTTGAACTTGCCTATGGTTTTGCCATAGCTTGCTTGGCCCAAATAGCAATTCTCTATTATTCCCAAATAAACCCATTTTGCTGATAAAATACCTGAGTTTTATTTTTAAGGTTAATAGTATGATGTATAGGAAAAAACAATATATACAGGGTTTTGGCACTATCCATATTTTAGGGATCTTGAACATCTACTGGGGGTATTGAAACATATCTCCTGTGGATAATGGATAATTGGGGACTTATGTATAAGCACAATGAAGTCCTTATATTTAGAACTCTTAGGTATGTGTAGTCAAAAAAAAATTTTTTTTTAATTAAAAAAGAGGTCTGTAAGTCAAAATCTCTAATCTCAGTACAGCTCATCGTTAGATAAATTTGGAAATTTGGACATAGCTTAAGTCAACTGTTCCTTCCTCAGTCAGATAATAAAGGTTGCAAAATATAATTAATATATAAAGTGTCCTTATTCCTTATTAGTGCTCTTAAGGGATTCCACTGTTCCCTTCCAACAGCAATACGAAGGCTGGGAAGTTGGCTAAATAAACCAATGTGAGTACAAGATGTAAATACACTGCATCTTGCGTAAGAAATGCTTTCTAAGTTTTGGCTTAAAACACATTTCCTGATTTGTTTCTTATTCCTGAATACCAGGTTGGGTTGATTTGTCTGGTACTGTCATTTCCCAATAATCCAAAGCTCTGCCATTTTATGTCCAGACATTCATGTCTACTTTTTCTAAAAATTCTCTGTAGATAACCCCATCAATTTTCCAACCTGGTAGCTTTACGCTGGACTTCATTCTTAAAGTACTTAGCATAACACCAAAAATATTGTAAGTTCACAACGTGTACTAAATTCTCCACTTTCAACCTCTATATGTTGACACTGACAACACGTAAGTAACGCCTTATCATTAGACACAAACTAATCTGACATTTATTGAATGACTATTAAGTGCTTGGCACTGTGCCAAGCAATCATAATCTGCTTAGGAAAGAAAAAAATCGCTATTTTAAAAATCTCTCTTCAAACAAAAAAGTAATACGTATAATGTACACATAAAATGTCTGTTGAGAGGAATTATTTTCTAAGTATATTTATTACTGCTATTGTAGACAAAATGTAGTCCTTGGTAAGTGACTAGGCAGGGTGCTAGCACCAATGAGCAGGGTATACAGGACACGGATTCTTTCTCCTTAATACGCTTTTCATGTGCTCTTACAAAGAGAGCAATACTTAACCACATTTTTAGAAGGTTTTAAACAGACTTCAAAATTTCAAATGCTCATTTATGATCAGATATACATCATTAAAAAAGATATAAAGTAAAAAATTCAATCAAAAGCAGTGTTTCACATTTACCTGGAGTAGATTTAAGGGCCTGAGACTTGAAGTATTTTTTAAACCAAATGGAACACCTGTTAAAAGAAACTCATGGTTATAACAGGAAATTAAAATTTTATTACACTTCAAAATATTTTATATAATAGTATATATGAACACTAAGTATTTTCAGCATAGATGTGGTTATTTTTTCTATACTTCAAAATATATTAAAAAAAAAAATTCATTACTATGGAGTGCCACATGTACATTTTACAGCCATAATTCCGAGATATTGGGGGTTCAATTTCAGACCATTGCAGTAGACTGAATATTGCAATCAAGTCAAAATTTTCTAAGTTCCCAGTGAATAGAAGTTACATTTATATTATAGTCTATTAAGTGTGCAATAGCATTTTGTCTAAAAACACAACGTACAAACCTTAATTAAAATATTTTGCTAAAAATACATCAACCGAGCTTTCAATGAGTCACACTGATCACAGAGGACTATAACAAATGTAATTAATAATGAAAAGATTTGAAATATTTCAAGGATTACTAAAATGTGACCAAGAGGTATGAAATAAGCAAATGCAGTTGGAAAAAACGACATCAACAGTCTTGCTTAATGCAGGGTTGCCACAAACCTTCAATTTGTAAAAGAAAATGCGTATTTGCAAAGTGCAATAAACTGAGGTATGCCTGTAGTCTATTATTTCAGAAATGATAACTTCTTTATCACTGTTTTGACTTTTGGCTAGAGAAAGTAATGAGGAAGTATTGCAGACACCATGAATATAATAAAACTACCACTGCTGTGGAATTTTCCACATTTCAGGTATTGATATCTATTTAAATTCTTCCGTGCTAAGTAGTATACATACAATAATAATTCTATCTCTGAGAACCCAAATGCTCTTTGCTATTTTTTCAAGTATAAATGGTAATATTAATAATGTTAAAAGAACACGGAATTTTGTGTATAAGGCTCGAAACTGTTATCCTGAACTTATTCTCAAAAATCTGTGAGGCAACATAAAGCAGAAGTTGGCAAACTTTTCCAGTAGGCTTTGTGGGTCCCATACGGCCTCTGTGGCATAGTCTTCCATTTTTTTCCCTACACAAATCTATAAAAAAAGGTAACCATTCTTAGCTTAGACTGTGGGTTTGCTCAAGGTATGTGTATATTCTGCTAAGAAAATATACCAAGTTGAACACTCATTAAAATGTATCTAGTCCTCTAAAGCAGACAATTGCATTAAAAAAAAGACAAAAGGCACCACGATCACAGTTAATGGTATCAAGTATTGTGTAAGAAAATGAAGGTACATAATCATTCTATAATATTACAATATTGATATACTAATAGATTCTCATGAAGACATAGGACATGACTTCCTTTAAAAATGGATTACCTCCGTTATAACGCTTATAGCTTACCAAAAGCACTTTCAGATCACTAATTTCTCCTAAGTACCATCTGAAATTAGCTAGTTTCACTCCCATTTTAGAGCAAATGAAACTGAGGGAGACAAATTAAGAGACTTCTTTTAGGCCCCATGGTTAACATCTTGAGCCATGTGTAACTAATTGGTAGAAGTATATGTAAATATAAACATCCTAAATTCAACATTTGATTCCATCTGCAGGGCTTCTGCCACTAAAGGAACATTTATGAACACTAAAATGAAATCACCAGCTAGAATGAGGAAATCAAAGCAATATGTTATCTTGTTTATATTTTTTGGGTTCGATTTCTCGTAACCCAGAAAATAAAAAAAAAAAAATATTTCTTACTATGTCAAGTTTGTTTTTCCTGCTAAATTTTTTCTCAGCAGTAAGAAACTGGATTGTTCCAAAGTATTACAATACATTCTTTCAAACAGCACTAAAAATTAGTGCTTGGGGCACCTGGGTGGCTCAGTCGGTTGAGTGTCTGACTCTGGCTTAGGTTATAATTTCATGGTTCGCGCTGTCAGCCCAGAGCCAGCTTTGGATCCTCTGTCCATCCCCTCTCCCTCCACCCCCTCCCATATTTGCACCCCTCACACTCTGTCTCCCTCTCTCTCAAAAACAAATAAACATTAAAAAAAAATACTGCAAGTAATTACAACTATTTTCCAGGACATTTAACAGCAGTAACTATTATTGCAATAAAACTATTACTAATTATGAGGAGGACAGAAAATATTTTTGAATGCTTATGTGTCTCAGCCAGTTTAAGTACATCATCTGTATTTACTCATTTAATCTTCACAAGTCTGAGGCAAGGCTTGTCAATTATTATTCCCCATTTCATTCACAAGGAAAGTGAGATGACTTTCCCATGATTACACTGTTTATAAGTTGCACAACTGCGATTCAAACTCAGGCAGTCTGGCTCCAGCAGCTGGGCTTTTTATTGCCCTTCTGTGTTGCCTTTCTCATACAACCTATGTTTCCAAAATAGGTCTTTTACCTGGAATAAGACTACACTGACAATAATGCAACCAAAGTTAATTTATTATGTTTGGAAGGCAGATCTAATTTGTAGAAACTTACCAACTCTTTTCATAGAAGTTAACTGTTAAATGTTTTTTAATTCAAATATCAGAACTTCAAGGGCTTTTAAAATGAAATATCTGCGACATAATGCTTCAAGAAATAAGGACATTAAGTATATATAATATGCTTAAAATGACATTTTTATATTAGCATATACTTGAATTTTTTTAGCAGTTATTATTTCCAATATTCTGACCTGCTTGAGAAGCTGCCTGCATTGCACCGGGCAATGTATTTGGTAGCAGACCTCCTGAGGGTAGAAGGCCACTCAGGTTTATTCCTGCAGGAGTTATGGCACCAGTGTTACAGCCCAGCATAGGGTTTGAACCACTCATCAAAGCCTGGGCTCCACTGTGGGAGAATAAGACAAAGCATTAAACTTGCACTACAAAAGAAAAAATCAACTACACAGTCATTCTTTGGATTGAAAAACAAACAAAAGTAGGCACTTCTGGTCTTAAACATCAGTTTTGGGGCTCAGTTTTGTTTTTATGCTAGACAGTTGACAGTAAGACTATCTAAAATTAAGCACTGTATATTTATCAAGGTTTAAGATATAATTTGGAAGAGTAAAAGCCTTAATAAACGGATTAAAAGGTGAGAACACTGGGAATAAACATGATAATCTATGCTGCTGCCAATACGTACTAGTATCATGTTAGTGCATGTAATACATGCATTACCTAAAACTGAAACACTCTTGTTGAGATAGCATCTATCCACATCTAAACTTTTTGTTTTTCAGTTTCAGATATATGCAATTTGTTATTAATTTCACAAGAAATTATTTAGATTGGTGAAGAGTATCTTTAAAAAGAAAAGAAATTCAGAGCATCAATGCAAACTTACCAAACAGAGCCCACTACATTGATGAAGTTAAGTCCAGCAGAGTTTGCCATGACCTGGGTGGCCGTGGTTCCTGTAGTTATGGATGTTACCATGGTGGAAAGAGGAATGGTTGTTACAGGCATTGCCTGGCTCAGAGACCTTTGCTGCTGAGCAAACTGAGTTAACAAAGTGGGCTGAGGGGTGAAGCCTGAATCTTGGGGAGTAGGGGTGGCTGAAGGGGTAATAGGAGTTGAGCTCTGAGCATCAGGAGGGTGTGGGGTCGATGAAGGGGTTGGTGTAGGAGTAGATGGCTTAGGAGTTCCAGATCCTGCTCATTGAGAAAAATAAAAATTGCTAGTTTGTTATAAATGGCCAGTCCTTTTTAAAATAAGGTTAATGGAATCTTACTTAGCACTGACAATTTGTTCCAGTTTTTTTTAAGCAGTTAACTGCAAGTGTTAATTTCTACACATGATACATGAGTGTTGCTACACTCAATTACAATTAAGGATGCAGTATATCACCTAAAAATTCCATCAAAGATGCTATTACAGTAACAGTAAAATATACATTTGTATTCTACCACAATACCCATTTGAAAGTTAATTTCCTACATGCTACCTTTGGCCTAAGAAGTTTAAGAGGAATTAAAAATAACATTCTTTGTTATTTACGATTTCACTAATTTAGAACTTCATTTTAAAAATATTGCTTATTTTCTGAAACAGTCTGAGATAAACTTTGAACATATTTAATAAATTACATATGGTTAACCATCATATTTGGCCCCTAAATATACATGTTTAATTCCTAACACATCAAGTTTATCCTGACAAACAAATTTACAAAACACAGTTATAAAGCAAATATTTGATAGATAATACTGCATCTTTAACAGTAACTGTGTACTTCTGTTTAAATGTAAGAATGTATAGAAAATCTGTTGTGAATGAAGTATGCACAGTTTATCAACTTTTTAAAAAAAACAAAAACAAAAAACAAAAACCAAAAAAATAAAACCAAAAGCTCTTGAGGTGTTTTCTTTTTTAGCTTTCATGTCCTGCAGAAAGAAAGGAAAGAAATGTGAATGTCCAGAAGCTGTCACTCAACCCTTACTTAAAGTAACAACTGTGTGCAGTAGATTAACATAATCCATACCCACAACATAAGAAGTGTGAATAAGACTTCCAGGAAATTTATAAATTTTTCTTTGTGCAAAACAAGAAGGCAGAAAAATTACACCTTTTGAGCTATCAAGATGAAGATGTTTATATCTAAGGCGAAGACCACCCTATCACTGTGCAGTGTACTAAAACTTTCAGCACACTTTAGTTATCTATAAAAAAATCTAAAAAACTGGAATGCTGTTTTTGCAGATTGGTACCTAAATATCTCAGAAATCTCTAATATGAAGAAATTCTCCCAAATGAATGCTAATTCTTGCAGAAGTCTTCTTGATGTTAAAAAAAAAAAAGTATTCAGTAGTAAAAATTACATTTTAATATTTTCAGAATAATGCTTTATGATCATTACCACATTTTAGTAACTGATTACAATTTTTAAGAGTGTAGGAGTGTTTTTGAAAAATCGGTTTTCAGTTTATTTTATCACCACCTTGGACCTAGTTGGTTTTCTACATATACAAAGATAGGACTGCAGCAACAACTCTTATGACATTTTTTTCCATATCAGCTACATAGTTTCTATAAAATGTAACATGATCCTAGGGCACTGGAATAAAAAATATTTTGGATTCTTATTGCCATATTTAACTAATAGATTATTTAAGGAGATGTGTAGGTTGCAAGTCTAGAAGGTATACACACAGTGCATACATAGATACAGAAAAACAAATACAATAAACACATAATACATACAATCAACAAGAGATCTGCCTGAAGCTTCTCAAAACTTACACATTTTGGGTACATAGTACATTCAGATTTCAATATTTTACTGGTCAAAAAAATAACTGTTTTAAGAAACATTAATGCAAAAGCTAATGAAGTATTTAAGTTATAACTCACTTTGTGATGAACTGGCAGGTGACAAGGCAGCTGGAGAAAGCATGCTAACTTGATTGAGATCCACAGATGACTTCCGAGAAAGACTTGGTGGCTTGGAAGCAGGTGGAGGAGTTGGAGATTTAAGAAAGCTGCTGGCCTGTTGTGGTGTAAAATAGTTACCTGGAAGAATATGAAAGTTATTTCCCACATTTATAATTCAAAAATTCTGTGAATTATGTCAAAATATGAGTCAAGTTTACAAAATAGATTATGTCTGTATGACGCTTCTTACTCAAGATGACAGAAAACTAAAGAATGTGATACCTGAAGAACTATTTCCTGAGCTTGAGGGGAGTTTGATAGGTGGAGGTCGGTGTTTTACTCCTTTCCCCAATACTGAAGACTGAACTGATACAGTCTCGGGCTGCTGAGAAACAGGGACATTAAATATACTTGTTAACATTAAGTTCAAATAAGAAATTTATAAATTAATACCGCCATAGATTCTAGATGAGAACACAGGATTTAAAACTGGAAAGTACTCTTAGTGTTATAGACTGGGTAATATAGGTATTACAAAAAAGAAATAATTTTGCATAAGAACATCCACGAGATAAAGCATATATTTAGGATGAAAGAAAGATTTCTAAGTAGGTCGGGAGAAAAGAGTTTGAGGGAGAAGGGCAGAAAGGTATACTGAAGGCAAAGCTTCCATTCTTACATCTTTTTCAGGAAAATACACAGGTGTTCATTATACTTTTCTCTGAACCTTTGTGTATATTTGAAAATTTCCCATATATAAAGTTACATACTAATAATATATCCATCCCTCAAAAAATAGTCCTTACCCTTTCTTATATTCCTTGATAAATAATTAGGCACAAAAAAGTAGCAGTGCAAAAAAGTAATCAAACATACTTCTGTTTCTTTCCCTGGAGAAAGTTGACTCAAGCTGGCTGAGCCACTGGAGCTGTGTGACATTTTGACTGGACATTTGGCTTCATTCTGGACCAATTCCTGGTACTGATTCACTACCCTGGAATATGAGGAGTAAATGAGTAAAGATTAGCTGTTTTAAAACATAAATTTATAAGAGATGAATAATAACTGCTAATAAAAGATCCATCAAAAATTAACACAAAAACTTAAATTCGACAACTCATCTTTGTGCCAAAAGTATATTCTTTTAATCTTTTCAATGACAAGTTAATGCTCAAAACGTTTTGCTAATTAACAATCAAAACATAAACATACACATCTTCTTTTTAATACAGAAATTGCAGGGTTATTTAACCAATAAGCAGCCAAATAAATTACCCATTAACTTTTACTACATTTCTGACTGAAGTACTATTTTAGAAACTATCTTCCTTTGCTACCACAGTTATGTCTATGTTTACTTATTTAAAAAAAAAAACTGTATTTTAAACATTATTCTTTTACACACGATCCTTTTTTCCCTAAATCTATTAAAAAATCCTAGTAATATCTAAGGTATAACTGAAATCAAGGTTGTGACTCCTAGTGGAGTTCTCCCTTATCCTAAAAGTGAAGTTTTTCATATCTATCCAGATTAAAGATAAAGAGGAGAATCAAATATTTTTACCTCTCAGCATCAGTCTTTGATCCAATAATAAACCTGAAATGTTGAAGAAAGAAAAAAGTATTAGGTTAAGAGTTGTCTTAAGGAGCCCTGGGATTATTTTTGAAGGCTTCCATATTTTAGTGACTGTAGTTTTATAAAAGGAGTCAAATCTACTGAGATATTAAAAAAAAATTAAATATATTTAAACTTATGAAGCAATGACCAAGTTTTGCATGCATTATAAAATAAACCTGTGAATAATTTGGTTGATTTAATTTAAGGGAGATGTAGTTTTGCATAAAACTTATGTATCAAAACAAAATCCGGGCTGAAAATTACCAAATACTATACATCTTTGCAAGTGTCTGCCCTATAGTACAATTCACTGGACTACTCTGTGCAAGGCCTCTGGCCTTCCTCTCATTTTAACCTTTGATTTTCGAAGTCATTATTAATGTCTATACAGCAGCTCTTAGAAAAGATTTTAGACAAGGAAGGTAGTTTATTGCCAATTCAATAAAATGTCTTTACCAGATCTTTTTTAAAAAAAATTTGACATTTATATGATTTCTTAACAGATTAAAATAGTGAGTTTGTTTATTTTTTAATTACCAATTTGAATGGTCATCTGTGGAGGAGCTGAAATATAAAATGTAAAAAAAAAGAAAAAACTTGGTTAATGCAGCTCAAACTTTAACTTCATAGTTATTAATGCAAGTTATTTATGAATATGGAGGAATGAATGGAAGTAATAAATCATGCAGCATTTTTGCAGCAATTCCCTGACACAAAGGCAAAAAATTCAATTCTTGTTAGATCTAATCAGTAGGGTTCTGAACTGACTTTTTAATTGAAAAAAAGAATATTTCTTTGTATTTGAGAAAAGTCATAATTTAATATGACCAATGTATGTCTTTAAGGGGAAGATTTTTAAAAATACAGGTAATCAGAATATCTGATCTTTCTATAGAGTATTCAACAAAAGAAACTGCTAATGTGAAAAATTACCTAATGATTCCATGACTAATACTATTTCTTACCATTGAGTTTTACTTAGATACTGGTGAGGATGTTCTTTAAAATTCATCATTCTGTTATAGTTTCAATTAGCATCTTGTGTTAAAAGTAAAGACTTTATAAACAATTTAACATAGGCCTGGCCCCTGCTTTTTTCTGTTGAGCTCCTCCTGTTTGTAGTTTCTTCTCTTCAAAACCGCATCAACTTGGTTGAAAGACTAATAATCAAACTAACAATAAAAACAAAACTAAATACTATTAGCTTGTACTAAATATATGTAGTCCATAAATTTTGGACAATCAAACATACATGTGCTATGTATATAAATACAAATAAACATTTGATATATACATCAAATAAATATATACAGATTTCTAGAGCCAATTACTACCTTAAGCACAGAGTCTTTGCCCTTACATGCAGTACTACAATGACTAGTATCTTTAATACCTTCATCATTTATAGTAAACTTGCTTTCTACTTAAACTACTTCTTGGAAACACTTCATGCTCACAGGGTGAAGTCACAATGAGTAAGAAGGATACCAAGGGCATACCCTTCAAAGTATGAAAATATTTATACCATAGGTTTTTAAGAAGATATTTTATTTTAAGTAAGTCTTGGACAACACAGTAACTGTAATTTAGGTTTACTTAGGTCCACTCACAAATCTAATTAGAGTACTTAACAAATGAATCCTCAAAGGGAAATTTTTATTCATTAACAGTTTATCAGTAGTTGCTGAATAAATTCTGATGCCTAATTCTGTCAATTACATGTATTTAACAGAACTCACTGGGAAGGAGACATCTGGCTGTCATTTTCTTCGTCTTCTTTACATGGCTGTATTTTACCATAGTAAAGCGGATCACCAAGTGACTGCAAAATGGTCAGCTTTGTTTTCTGATACTGATTACCAGCTTCACATTCAAATACATAATCATCTTTTACATCCTGAAAAAGACAGAACACCCCAGATAAACACCTTCTTCAGTAAATATGTTATCAAAATGAACAAAATAAATGACAGATGAACTTATGTCTGGCAATAAGAAGGCACATAGCATGTTGGCTATCGACCAGGACTCTTTTTTACATAGCACTTTATGAATGAGCTCTAAGGGGGTAGTTAACTAAGCCCAAGTAAAATATGGCAGAATTTCATATACTGGACACATGAATGCAAATACTAAATATTAAAGGGATAAAACTTCAATATGCAACCAAAAGAGAAGTAAAAATGCAGTTATACATTAAAACTGCCCTTTAAAATGGAAACCATACTTTGTGAAGAAGAAAACTGAACACCTATTATTTAATTCACTAAATCCCAACACTTCCTATAAATTAAAGAAAAAAAAATCCTAAAGGCACTTCATGTTTAATAAATTCAGATCCCAGATTAGAAACTGCTTTATTAGAAAGGAGACTGCTGCAGTGGTTACTTACATGGGCTGGCCAGACTGTTGGTTGTGAGTCATCAGACTTGATGGACTTTTCCACTTTAGCATATTTCTCCACCTAAGCAATCAAATCGGTAACAGCAAATGTAATGGAATCAGTATTGTGATGAAAGAGAAAAACCGAAGTAACTCAACAATATAGTTTCAAGCACAAAAATTCAATTGCTAATATCACCAACTATTTATGCTTGGTTCAAAACTCTCCTGATATGTTAAATTCCACCAACTGGTTTTAAAAAAACAAAAAATCAGAATCTCTTTTGTCATTAAGTAGGTGTAATAAACACAGCTGTTTTTCTGGAGAGTGCCTCTTCTGTTTATTCCATTAGCTGGTATCACATGCATCCTTTAGGAAAGTTGCAATACCAGAGAGAAAATCAGAAGCAGGATCTTTCCCTTTGCTGGGCTTTAAGGGAACAGGAATTGTCATATAACAGTGGAAACAAAACTGGAGGAAAACTAGGGAAATTATATTAAGTTGGTAAGATTTTTGTGAACCATTTCCATTTTCTAGTTAGAGATGGACCATATTACCTCCTACTAATCTGTGTGAATCAAATATACTAATTTTACTGGCAACCATGATCTTAAGGGTAAATCAGACTCGCCTGGGAATTCAGATTTCCATGTCCTTCCCCTGGAGACCTTACTCCACTGGAAGGTCTGAGGTGGGGCGTGAAGTCTACATTTTCACTGGTATTCTAGATGACTCTTCTGATTGATTCAGACTAGAAAAATTCTACATCTGGGTTTTGTTACTCCAAGTGTAGGCTGCGGACCCCAGTTATCATGCAACTTGGGAGCCTGACAAAACTGCAGCATCTCAGGCGCTAGCCCATACTTGCTGAATTAAAATCTGCATTTTAACAAGCAAGCCAAGTGACCAGGATGTATATTAAAGTTTGAGAAGCACTGCTTTAGATATCCAATCTACCCTTCAAAGCTAAATCTCACTCTTTGGTATTTACATTAACATCTCTTCTCAAGCTGTGGTCCTCCAGAAAACATAGCAGTTATCAACACAGGAGAAATAGGAAAGTGAAAAATATATGAGACTAATCATCAAAAGATCTTTTCCGTGTTTTTGATCATTTGTAATTTACAGCTCATGATTATTCTGGATTGGTAATTCCTAATTTGGTCAGTGCTCCAGTATGATTAATTTTTAAATTTAACCAATTTGAGAAAAGAAGTATTATCAGGAAATTATAAGGAAGTATTTTAATGCATATTTTATATATATATATATATATAAAATTTCCCCCCACGGTTCAAAATTCTTTGGTTATATTCCTAAACACAGGCCTTTTACAGCAATACACAGAATGTGTTAAGGAGCTATATTCTTACATAAGTTAATGTGAAATAATATTCTAAAATATTCTAAAAATGAGCAATTGATTAAAAAAATCATTATCTTGTTTTTAAAACAAGTAAGAGTCTTTGTTTTCCCAAAGTATCAGCTGCTATTAAACTTAGGAACCTTGTATGAAAATAAATGCAAATCATGAACTGACTTACATCTACTTCAGAAGGTATGGCCAAATTACAGGGACTCCGTTTCCACATATCTACACACTGAAAAATTAAAAACAGTATTAAAATGCTGAGAAATTAAAAATAAGCAAGGCTTTTGAAATAAGCTTTATTTTAAAAACACACTTACATTCCCTGCTTTAGAAATCTTGAGGTCATAATGTTGACCTGCTTTTCTTTCCTTCCTTTTTTGTAAGAAATCAAGTAATTTTAGCTGAGGCGGAGGTGGACAATGAGACAGATCCTGCTGCCGATTCAGAGAAGACCTGGAATACCTCTTGAAACACCTGAAATATGAAGAGAATTGAAAATAAAAGAAACTCAGAATAAATCTGCGTTTAAATCAGTATGCATTATAATGTAATTAAATGACCACTATCATTTATCAAGCAGAGTCCCAGGCACTGGTAAAATAAAAACAAACAAGACAAAAACATAAGTCCTGCTACCATGGAGCTGGTAGTCCAGAGGAGGAAAAAGACATTCACAACTAAACAGATAACTGCAGAAGAGCATTATGTCGGGGGTGGGGGTTGAGTAAAAACAACAAAGCCAGGGTTCTGCAGTGAGTCAGTGATAGAGAGGACAGCAGGAGGTAAGAGAAAGGAAGGACCAGACTCCTAAATGGCAAGAAGGAATAGACCATGGTAAGATCAGGGAATGAGTATTTGAAGGAGAGAAAATTTAAAAAATAAAGAATTAAAAACTTCCTTTGAAAACAGAAATAGGTGTGATTAGAGCACGAAGAGTCCACATGAGATGAGGTCAGAGAGTGAGGCAGGGCTCTTACAGACCAATGGGAATGTGTTAATGTGAAGTTCAAGGGGATGCTTTATGGAAATCAAGCAAGTGGTGGCATACTCTGCTTTGAAGTTTTTATTTTTATTTATTTTTTAAATGTTTTATTTATTTCTAGGAGAGAGAGAGAGAGCATGAGCAGGGGAGGGTCAGAGAGAGAGGGAGTCATGGACTGAAACAGGCTCCAGGCTCTGAGCTGGCAGTCAGCACAGAGCCCAACACGGGGCTCAAACCCACGAACCGCGAGATCATGACCGAAGCGAAAGTTGGACGCTTAATCGACTAAGCCACCCAGGCGCTCCGTCTGCTTTGAAGTTTTGTTTTTTTAAATTTTTTTATAAATGTTTTTATTTATTTCTAGGAGAGAGAGAGAGACAGTGTGAGCAGGGGAGGGTCAGAGAGGGGGTCACAGACTGAAACAGGCTCCAGGCT
Organism: Crocuta crocuta; assembly: GCF_008692635.1. NCBI lineage: Eukaryota > Metazoa > Chordata > Mammalia > Carnivora > Hyaenidae > Crocuta > Crocuta crocuta. Next base: position 5,242,997 of record NW_027527955.1, read on the forward strand.
CTGAGCTGGCAGTCAGCACAGAGCCCGACGCGGGGCGCAAACCCACGAACCGCGAGATCATGACCTAAGCGAAAGTTGGACGCTTAATCGACTAAGCCACCCAGGCGCTCCGTGTGCTTTGAAGTTTTTAAAAGATTACTCCAGTTTGCTTATGTGGCAAATGGACCAAAAAGGAGCAAAGGTGGTAGCCAGAAGACCAAACAAAATTTACTACAGAAATCAAGATAAAGACACTGCCAACTTGAAGATTTGGCAGTGCGGCATGGAGATGTGAAGATACAAGGAGACTTTATAGGACTGTTGACAGATCTTATATGGACTTATTTCACCATTCCCAAAACTGTACCTTTTTCCTTAGTGTTTATTGTTTACATAGTAAATTAAGGAATTTAGAAAATGGGTATCTTTTTAAACTCCTTCAAACCTGAAGACAACCCAAAATGGGAAACTCAAACAATTGTCAAGAGTATCTAATGATGAGCCAATTAGAACTGTGATCCAAATTAATATGCATTCTTTTATTAAGTAGAAAAGATAGCTAAAACATGTAAAGATAAATTACAATGTCATAGGGGCGCCTGGGTGGCTTAGTCGGTTAAGCGTCCGACTTTCGCTTAGGTCATGATCTCGCGGTTCGTGGGTTCGAGCCCCGCGTCGGGCTCTGTGCTGACTGCCAGCTCAGAGCCTGGAGCCTGTTTCAGTCCATGACTCCCTCTCTCTCTGACCCTCCCCTGCTCACGCTGTCTCTCTCTCTCTCCTAGAAATAAATAAAAATTAAAAAAAAATTAAAAAAAAAATTACAATGTCATAAAAAGGCATTTGGTTACAAACTGACTTCTCAAACTGTTATTTTATCAGATATCAAAAATAAATCATGAATCATTTCTTTAAAAGCAATATTAACAAAACAAACAGGTTACTGGTACTTAGTAAGTATAAATTATTCTTTCTATTAACACTTGTGTCTTCTCACCGTCTGTTTTTGGTAAAGACTCTAAATTTATAAGCTTGTTCTTTCACAAAATGCAGAGAGTAAGTCACTCTAATATAAAGCAGACAGTAGTAAAAAATCATAATACACAAAAAAAGTAACTTATTTTTAAAAAGTCACAGTATTTGGGGCGCCTGGGTGGCTTAGTCGGTTAAGCGTCCGACTTTCGCTTGGGTCATGATCTCGCGGTTNAGTCACAGTATTTATATACAGAGAAGACACCATAAACAGCATAATTTATTTATTTTATTTTATTTATTTATTTTAATCTTTATTTATTTTTTAAGGAGAGAGAGGGGGACAAGAGCGTGAGTGGGCAGGGGCAGAGAGAGAAGGAGACACAGAATCTAAAGCAGGCTCCCGGCTCTGAGCTGTCAGCTCAGAGCCTGATGGAGGGCTCAATCCCACCAGCCAGGAGATCATGACCTGAGCCGAAGATGGGACACTTAACTGACTGAGCCACCCAGGAGCCCCCATAAATAGCAAAATTTAAAGCTAATTCTCTAGGAGCATCTTTTGGCTTACCCAACTACAAAGGCACTTACCGTTTCATTGGGCGTGTGTTCATCTTCTGCTTGTTATAAAGCAGTCTGTTTGCAGTACAGGTTACTGCTATAGAAGGATCAAGACACAGTGGTTCAGCTGTAGCGAGGATCAGTTGGCTCTCAAGCAAAAGTTTATCTTCCTGAAATGTATGACATGTATCAGTACCAGATTGAAGTTTTTCAAATCATACATATTTCTTACTCTAGAAATATTCCCTGGAACTCCATGTACTACCATAAGACATAGTATTTCAAGTTCCAACTTTGTAGATTTCAGAAACTTGACAGCATAATGAAATCACTAATGTAAATTCAGTAATTTGTAGTGTACAACATGGTCAAGTTGTAAGAGTGCCTATTCATTAATTCAATAAACATTTACTGAGCACTTACCATGTGTCAGCCTCTGTTCTAAGAGTTGAGGATAAAGTAGTGAACAGATAAAATCACCTGCTCCTTCAAAGCTTACAAGAAAGATGACGATGGATCGTAGAACTTTTAATATCCATCCTATTCAATACTCCGTTTAACTTCATTACAAGAATAAAAACGATTACACTAACATTGTGTAAACTCTATATTCTCAATTCCAAAATACATAGATCTACAGGCTTTACTTTTTTTAAATTAAAAATTTTTTGCTTAATTACTGAAATTTTTTAACAGCAACAACTAAATACTTTACAGTCAAATGAGTCAATTAACATTATTGGTAAGAATTTTTGCAAAGAAAGAAACACTGTTTCTTTCAACAGTTCAACTCCTTATTATGGATATTTTCAAACATAAACAAAAGGGGAAGTGTAGTGACACCCATGTACCAAAACTCAATTTAACAACTGCCCCTTAACTTCTTATGCTTTTGTTTTGCTGATGTAATTTAAAACACATCTTTGATGTTGTATTATTTCATCTCAAAATACTCTAGCATGCATTGCTGACAAAAACCTCTAACATCCAGTCTGGATTTAAATTTCCCATTATCTCAAGAGTATTTCAATTGGTTTATTTGAATTTGAACTCAAACTCTACACTTTGTATTCGGTTTTTATCTTTTAAACATTTTTATTCTTTAACGATCACTTCTTCTCCCATCTTTTTCCCATTTCGCATGTAACGGATTTGTTGAATTTGACCCAATTACTTCCTGGCTGATTGTTGCACACTGTGTCATTCAACAGTTTATTTCCTAAATTCCCTATAACTTGTTAGATCTAGAAGCTTAAGTTAATTCTGGTTCTATTTTTTTTAGACAAGCATTTTTTATTGGTATTATACACTTTCTCTTGCATCAATCACATGACTGACTGTCCCATTTTTACACTAATGGGGTCAGATCTCTGCATTATAAAATTTCCCATAAACCTATAACCTAATGGTTTTTACGCCTAAGAGTTACACCCGTCTAGATTCAAGACTCCCAAAGGGATATTTTAAAAAGTCCATCACTTATTTCCTTTGTATCTATTAGCAGGAATTCTTTTTTTTTTTTTTCTCCTTTCTCTATTGAGGCTGTATATGTGCTAAGTAGTTGGGCGTGTCACTCTCTCAATTCTGGGAAGATTACCTAAGAAGTAGGAATGCTATGAAGTCTATGTCAACATCTTAACAGTTATGTTATCAAGAATATCTGTAATATGTTAAATCACAAGTAGAAATTTCTATTTGGAGTCCTTAATTACAAAAGCAGCATTTATATGCCTCTCATGCAAAGAAATTACATGTTTCACCAATATCAGAAATGTTAATTCTAAACTGTCTTCTATACTTCCTGATTCTTAACTGGAGCCCACTTAAAATAGATTATTGAAGCCTATTTGAATGTATTCTATTCTTAAAAGTTAACTCTAAATTCATGTTTATAAAAAAGCAAGTTAAGAAAATAAACTTTTGTGCATAGAGGCAGGTGATATTTTTCCAAGACAAGAACCATGGATCTGCCTGTAAGAGATGTCCTCCACTAACATTTACTCTATACTAGGATAATTGTCTGCTTTTACTCTTTTCTATTGAGGTGTAACTGACATAGAACATATTATTTTCAGGAGCACAAGTGATTTGGTATTCCTGTACACTGCAAAATGCTCACCACTGTAAGTCTAGTTAACTTGCATCATTACACACAGCTACAAAAATTGTTGTTTCTTGTGGTGAAAACTTTCAAGATCTAATTTTCTTAAAGAACTTTCTCTTAGTTATTATTTGGCCACCTAACATACAGTTCACACAAGAAAAGCAGAATAAAATGCTACCGACTCTCCCTTTATTCATCAATCTTCAGAATAAGAAACTGATACCCTGGCCAATAATTTTTTTTTTTTTTTGGTTTTGAATATTCTTTCAATTGATTTTAACCTTAAAGATGAAGATTATAGCCCAAACTAAAACACAATACTTGACAGTTACTGATGAATCATAACCGTTATTTTGCAGATAATTTTCATTATTGATATTTTTTTTTGGTTTAGTTAACTTTTCCTCTCTAAAGCAGCAGAGAAGTGAACGCTATTTTGAGTGGGCAACTCATATATACTGAGCGACCAGTGGAAAGTTACTTGCTATTCACAAAAGTAGTAAGAGTTCCCCTAGTGTTGCAAATGGTATGAATGGCAAAGACAGGGTAGGCCTGCTTTAGAATCCTAGATTACAGAAAATCTGTATCTATTTGTATCCATGGCATAAAAAAATATTTTTCTTCTATTTGAGAAGCCAATAAAAACTAAATTTCACACATTGGGCAGATCAGGTCAGCCTGACCCTATTTCACCATGGTCCTAAAACAAATGAGACTGAATTGCTTACTTCCTAGAAGGGTTATTGCATAGCTGAGGAGACCCGTTTTTTTTTTTTAAGTTTATTTTATTTTTCTGAGAAACAGAGAGCAAGCATGGGAGGGGCAGAGAGAGAGGGACACAGAAACCTAAGCTGGCTCCATGTAGTCAGCACAGAGCCAGATATGGGGCTTGAATCCACGAAGTGTGAGATCATGACTTGAGCCAAAGTCAAGAGTTGGACGCTTAACCAGCTGAGCCACCCAGGCACCCAAAGAGACCCGATTTTTAAAGCTCATAAAGAATCCCAGAACTTACTCATGAATAAAATTACAAATAAAATATCTTTTGCTTAACTTAATGTTAATTTTATCCCCTCCTGTATTTTTCCTGTTTGGAATTAAAAAACAACCAACCTGGGTCCATTTATGATTATCACTTGTTATTGAATGCACATCACAGATTAAAGTCTAAAAGAAATAAAAGTTTTAAAAAACACATTAATGTACAGACATACAAACATATGAAACTACTAAAACTCCAAATACAATAGGAAATACATTTTTTCTTTTTAAATATTTTATTAAAAAAATTTTTTTAATGTTTATTTGTTTTTGAGAGAGAGCAAGTGAGGGAGGGGCGGGGGGGGACAAAGGATCTGAAGGGGGCTCTGTGCTCATAGCAGTGAGCCCAATGTGGGGCTCGAACTGCAGATATCATGACCTGAGCCGACACTGGATGCTCAACTGATTGAGCCACCCAGGTGCCCCTTAAAGATTTTATTTTACTTAAAAAAATTTTTTTAACGTTTACTTATTTTTAAGACAGAGACAGAACACCAGCTGGGGAGGGGCAGAAAGAGAGGGAGACACAGAATCTGAAACAGGCTCCAGGCTCTGAGCTGTCAGCACAGAGCCTGATGCGGGGCTTGAACCCACAGACTGTGAGATCATGACCTGAGCCGAAGTCAGACGCTTAACCAACTGAGCCACCCAGGCGCCCCTCAAGATTTTATTTTTAAGTAATCTCTATATCCAACATACGGGCTCAAATTTGCAACCCCAAGATCAAGACACACACTCCACTAAGCCAACCGGGAGCCCATAAAACACATAATTAAACATTCCTTACCTGCATTGTTGGACGTAAGAGAATGTGCCTACTTTGGTAACCAGGAGATTTCATATTACTGGACTGCCTGTAGTCACGTATTTCTGCTATGACACATCCACAATGAAAAATATTAACCTGTTTTGAGTGAAAATATTTAAGTAAATTTCATCTTTCAAAAGCCTACAGAAGTGTGCTTATATTGAATATTTCAGGTTCTTCACACACTTATGCAATACTTATGGCCACTCATATACTCTTCACTTTATCTTAGCCAAAAAGCCGAGAAGCGATGACCACTCACATACTCTTAAGTGGACTTCCTTGATGGATTTACCATTACATAAACTTTTTCAAGGAATTATTTTATGTTCATCACTATGACTCAAGAAGCACTTTAAAACTGTTTAATGGCTTCTAGTCATAGACTGGGTTTTAACATTTATATACTATTAATGTTACAAATCACTGGAAATGCTATTCCTGATGCTCAATGGCCAACCATCATACTTTGCTAACCTTGTCATTGTTATGAAGTTTGTCTTTGTTATAAACGGTCAATCAACCCTGTCAGTTTCAGCTTCTGGATAAAACTTCTATTTGCTCTGCTAAGATATCCAGAAATATGACTGTCTTTATTAATAAAAGGAAGAAAGCTAACTATAAATTCAAATAATAATGTTCAGTTAAAACTATTGTTTTCTGGTCCTTTTCTAAGTCCAAAGATAAGGACCTTTATCATTCAAGTCTTGGTAATTACAACCTACCATAGTCATTTATATAAAGTATTATGTTTTTCATGCTTTCAGAACTTTTACTAGAGACTGTGACTTTCTATGCTATGAGTCATTATTATGCCCACGACAACGTGAACTATATGCCAGGCACTAAAGCAGCAGCATCACAGATATACTGGTGGTGGGACAACATTTGCTCTCAGTGTGGGAAGACAGGCAATAAACATGTACAGAAATGAAAAGATAATCTTAGTGATGAATGCTAAAAAGGAAATAAAATAGGGAGAAGTTAACTGAAATTGTGTGCTCAGATAAAAACCTGAGGAAGTGACTTTTTAGCTGAGGTCTGAATCACAAAAGGGCTGGACACCTGGCACAGATCATTCCAGACAGAAGGAATAGGATATGAAAGGCCTTAAGGTAGGAATATGCCTGGTGTGTTTTAGTACATAAAGAACAATGGATGGCTGGAGTATAAAGACTGGGATGAGAATCAGGAGATGGAGACAAGAAGACAAGTGTTTTGCACAGGGGGGGAAGACACTGAAGAATTTTAAAGCCTGGGAACTTTTTTCTCTCTTGTTTATTTTATAATCTTATCTAGGGGTCTGCAGAGAACTGATTCCTGGAGTTCTAGAATGAAAGCATAAAGTTCAGCAAAGTAACTACAGCAGATCATGATCATACATATTTTGAAGGTACAGCGGACCTTTGCTATTGGATTGAATGTAAAAGGTCAGAGCAGGGTCTGAGATTAGAAGGACTAGAACTAGTTTGGGAGGCACAATCAAAAGATGTTTTTGTTAAGTTTGAGGAACCTATTATATATCCTATAAGTAGAAGTTTAGAGCTTGAAGTAATAGTCATGGAGATATAAGGAAGGGATTAAATGTCACTTTCATTTAATTGAAAAAGTTTTTTAAGTATTTATTTATTTTTGAGAAAGAGACATAGTATGAGCTGGGGAAGGGCAGAGAGAGAAGGAGACACAGAATCTAAAGCAGGCTCCAAGCTCTGAGTTGTCAGCAAAGAGACCAACATGAGGCTCGAACTCCGGAACCAAGAAACCATGACCCGAGCCAAAGTCGAATATCCAACCAACTAAGCCAACCAGGTGCCCCTAAATGTCACTTTTAAACTCCTGACACTGGCTGAGATCATCCAGAAATAGTGTGTTACTAAAGAATAGAGGGCCTAGGATTGAACCCTGATACCTGCACACATTTATGAGAAGAGAAATGATAGTAAAGATGACTGAATAGAGACAAGAGGAAAACCAGAATGTGATGTCTCAGAAGCCAAAAGAAGGGTGTTTCAAGGAGGTAAGTTCATTTGCACTGAATTTTGTTGAGAGACCAATTAAAAGAACAGAAAAGTGACCAACTGATTCTGTGTCATGTAGATCATTGGTGACCTTGACAAAACTGCCTCTTGTAGAATGGTGATGTTAATAATGCTGAAAGAGGTGGGTAGAGAAAATAATGGGATGTGAGAAAAAAAGAATGATTAGAGACAACTTTGTGAGTAGCTTTGCTGACAAGAAAAGCAGAATTATACAACAGTAGCTAAAGAACGACATGGGGCCAAGGGAGGTTTATTTGAGATATAGTAAAACATACTTCTATTTTGTATCTAGTAGAAAGAGGTAAATAGATGGTAGAAGAAGAGTATTATAGTTGCAAGTCCTTGACAAGGAGGACCCAGAATACAATTTTAACAGAAAGGCAGACAGAAAAGTGTGGACAGAGCTCTAGCTGACTAAGGCAGAAGAAAACGGAAGTTCCCATCAGATGGCTTTTTCCTAAGTATATAGTATCACTGGAGTGAAGCCAGAGTCAGGAGTTTCTCCCATAATCTTTGCGTAGGTACAGGGAAATTTCCAACAAATGAGCTAGTTATTAAAGCAATTTTAGACGAATCAACTAAATCTACACATTTCAATAAAATAAAAAACTAAATCTACACATTTCAGTACAGCCTAAAGGGTAAGTATCCCACAATAAAATGATTACCACCTAATTATGTATAAGGTCTCATTTCTTGTTCTAAAAACCATTGAGAACTTAATATCATTTAAATATAAATATCATTTATAACAAATGCCACATTTGTCAAATCTAATGACATTAAAAAATTTTTTTAGGGGCACCTGGGTGGCTCAATTGGTTAAGTGTCCGACTTCAGCTCAGGTCATGATCTCGTGGTTTGTGAGTTCGAGCCCCACGTCAGGGCTCTGTGCTCCTCCCATGTTCATGCTCGGTCTCTCAACAATACAAAAACGTTAATTTTTTTTTTTATTTTTTAAATATTTATTTTTGAGAGGAGAGAGAGACAGATTGCAAGCCGGTGATGGGGAGAACAGAGAGAGAGGGAGACACAGGATCTGAAGCCGACTTCAGGCTCTGAGCTGTCAGCACAGAGCCCGATGTGGGTCTTGAAATCTCAAGCTGGGAGATCATGACCTGAGCTAAAGTCAGATGCTTAATCAACTAACTGAGACACCCAGGTGCCCCTAATGACATTTTAAAGAGAAAAATTTTGTACCTGAGATTTTTCTAGGAGATCAACCAAAATTGGAGGTAATTCTTCTGCATCCAAGTATTCAAGCAATTCTCCTTCTTCATAAGGCAGTCGAATGGTCTCAGAATCTTAATTTTAAAACAAAGTTTCTGAAAATGATGAGGCTCACCGCAAACCTTAGGTGCATAATTTAAATGAGTTCTCATAAAAAAAAATAAAGAGAATAAATCCAAAAGGTTCTTCTAAAGTTCTTCTTTATTTAAGTCTTACAAATAAATCACTTTACATACTGCTGTAAGACTTGGTAAACCATATACAATTTTAGGTTAGAAAGGGGAAAACCTCCAACATATATTGAAAAGAATCTGGCATAACAACATAATGCAAACCACAGCCGGCAGTGCTATGAGAATATGATAAAATTCCAATGCTGGTAACTGAAAATTCCTTGAAAACAACTTAACCTAATCTGAAAATAAGAGTGATTAATTTGGTACCTCATCTGAAAAATGGTCATTACAGAACAAAATTCTCTGGCTGTTACATTTTATTATAAATTATCAAAAAAAGAAATTAATTCCTATATAGGTGATTTCCTTATAGAACCCATATCATCATCACCATGTCACTTTTCTAGAGGTCTTTAGTGAAATCTAATAGTGCTTATATTTCAAAACTATTTTCAAATTTACATTAAAAAAGTGTTAATATGAAAATTATTCAAAAGGCAGTGAATCTGCTTAATTTTGAAGGTTTTAGATTCAGAGTACAGTCAAAATACAGAAAAACATAAAACACCTAGGCTATCTTAAAGTACAAATAAAAATAGAAAATTGTGACAATTATTTAAAGGTTAGGTCTTTTACAATTTAACTTCCAAATCTATCTCAATCAGAATTCTTTACAAATGCATATTCATGAAGGCTAATCATCTTATAGATAATTTCTAACAAAACACAGTAAAGAGGAAAGTCTGGGCTCAAAGTCTTCCTTTATCAAGTCATCAATGACCTGACGACCAGACCTAATATCTAGAAGATATTACACTCTGCCTTGCAGAGGGATTTCTGTGGCTGTAGCACTTGGAAGGTTCATTTCTGTGGCTGTAGCACTTTGAAGGTTCTTACCTGATCCATTTTTTCCCCTGAGCATCAGAGAATATCCCTCATTTCCCGGGTAGAGGTTGACCACTAAACAGGATAATGTCTCTTGCATAACAAGCTTCTCTAACAAATTCACATTTCTTCTTAATTTCTGCTTTAAAAAGAGGCAGCACTCATGAAAATAACCCAGCATAACCTTAACAAAAATGCTCTAAGTTAACAAAGTTATATTTGAATTATCTTTTGGTGCTCCTTCCACATTATGATCCTGAATATATGGGGAAAATGCACAAACACTACAGCTACCAAATATAGAACATTTATGTAAGCTTAATTTGATTACTACATTTTATATAAATTAGCTCATACCACAAAGAAAAAAGTTGTCTATATGTGAAATAGGGATCTTTGAGTACATAAGCAGAATATAACAAAAATATTTAAGTAAAACATAAAAACATCAAATACAAATATATAAAACACAGATGCCATATAATTAGTTTCTATGAAATTTAAGTCTACAGATAAAGAATTTGGGGTATTATGTTCAGTTGTACTATTATAGGTATCCACTTCTTAAACATTTTCTGGCATGAATTAGATCTAAATGAGTCAACAGCTCTAGTCAGTTATAATGTTAGGCTCAAAGATACCTAGCTGGTAAAAGGAAATAAGGAAACTGGGGAGCCTGGGTGGCTCAGTCAGTTAACTATCTGACTTCAGTTCAGGCCATGATCTCACAGTTCTTGAACTCAAGCCCCATATTAGGCTCTCTGCTGTCAGTGCAGGACCTGCTTCAAATGCTCTCTCTCTCCCTTTACAATCTCTCCCATTTTTCTCTCTCTCAAAAATAAAAATTAAAAAAAAAAATTAAAAAGAGGAAACAAGGAATTTAAGCAATTTCCAACAAATTCAGTTTAACAGTTCCTTAGAAACCACTTTGTTAAAAAACAAAAACACAAGTACAGACACTAAAATTTTAAAATATTTTCAAGTGTAAAGAAAATGTCGTAATTTGACACATGACAAAATAGTCAGAAAAACTATGACAGGGGCGCCTGGATGGCTTAGTCGGTTGAGTGTCCGACTTTCGCTTAGGTCATGATCTCGCGGTTCGTGGGTTCGAGCCCCGCGTCGGGCTCTGTGCTGACTGCCAGCTCAGAGCCTGGAGCCTGTTTCAGAGTCTGTCACTCCCTCTCTCTCTCTGACCCTCCCCTGCTCACGCTGTCTCTCTCTCTCTCCTAGAAATAGATTTAAAAAAAAAAAAAAAAAATTAACTGTGACAGTATCCCTTCAAGAAAATAAAGTTGGTTTTCACTTAGTTCTTTGGTGAATATACAAATCAGAGGTCAGAAAATTTCTTTCCTTCTTAAAGAGCCAGATAGTGTATTAGGCTTGTGGGCTATCTGGTCTGTGTTTCAAACACTCAACTCTGCTGTTGTACCTCAAAATCAGCCATAGACAAGACATAAACGAATGGGTGTGGCTGGATTCCAACACCTCATTTACAAAAACATGCAGTGAGCTAGATTCAGCTGGCAGATAATGGTTGCCAAACCCAATTTAGAATCTTCATCTCTCCTACTTTAATTCTGTCTCAGAGGTGATGGATATGTTTGTTATATTGTGATGATGGGTATATGTACATGTCAAAACTTACCAAATATATTCTTTAAGCATGTCATTTATTGTATGTTATGCCTCAATGAAACTTATAAGAAACAGACACTAAAATTCATTTAATATTTAACACTTAATCCTATTGAAGATTTTAAAGGCAGGATATTATTGGAATTCCACTAATTTTTTGTCTAAAAGGTAAAATGGCATTTAAAAAATTTTGTTTTCAATGTTCATTTATATTTGAGAGTCAGAGCATGAGGAGAGGGGCAGAGAGAAAGGGAGACACAGAATCCAGAGGCTCCAAGCTCTGAGCTCTCAGCACAGGGCCCGACACGGGTTTGAACCCATGAATTGTGAGATCATGACCTGGGTCAAAGTTGGATGCTTAAACAACTGAGCCACCCAAGTGTCCCAAAAGTGGTACTCGTTTTTTTAAAAAAAGTTTATTTATTTATTTTTTAATTTTTTTTTAAATGTTTTATTTATTTCTAGGAGAGAGAGAGAGAGAAACAGTGTGAGCAGGGGAGGGTCAGAGAGAGAGGGAGTCACAACACTCTGAAACAGGCTCCAGGCTCTGAGCTGGCAGTCAGCACAGAGCCCGATGCGAGGCTCGAAGCCACGAACTGCGAGATCATGACCTAAGCAAAAGTCGGACGCCTAACCGACTAAGCCACCCAGGCGCCCCAAAAAAGTTTATTTATTTTTTGAGAGACAGAGACAGACTATGAGCAGGGGAGGGTAAGAGAGAAAGGGAGTCACAGTATCCAAAGCTGGCTCCATGCTCCCAAGTGTCAGCACAGAGCCTGATGCGGGGCTCGAACTCAAAAAAAAAAAAATGGTATTTATTTTTAAAGAAGGCTACAGAGCTTTTTAAGGCTCTTATACCCTAAGAGTCCAAAAGATCTCAAGAAATCAATTTGTTATACTTCTACTGCCCATACCTTTATGCTATGAGTTCCATTAATCTAATCTTGAATATTTGTGACCAAATTCATCTTTTATTATCATACCTGAATGTCCTACATGTCATGTAATAGCTTTAACTTTACCGTACAAATCACTATGAGGAAATAGGTTACTTTCTTCCTCCAGTCTTCGGTCTACAAATCACTTCTTAGGGGGAGAAAGAAGCAAAAGATAATATATATAGGGGCTTTGCTTCTTTGGACTTCTCAGTGATTTTCTATTACTCAATAAACACTGGTCGCCTCTCCTACCTAAGGAGGTGATCTGTACCTGACGCCATATTAGCCAAGGCAATGGGTGAGCTGTAAAACTGGCGAGAGTCTAGCTAGGAAAGATGTTAGTTCTCTCAAAACTGTAAATTATTACCTGCTTCAAGTGTAAAGCTATCAAATGTTCCTGTTCTTCTACATTTCAAAAGCAGTAAAAATATAAAAAATTTATACTTACCTTAACCTCAGGCTCTTTTTCACATTCTTCAATATATAAGTCATAAAGTTTTTGAAAGACAGATTTTCTAAAATTTAATGAAACAAAAACATGAATATTCTAATCATAAAATGAATGTTATTTTGCATTTTTCCATAATTTTTCCCCAATTTCCCCCAAACTGAGAGTGAAGTAAGCTGCATATAGTTGCTAGTATCAACTGAGAAATTTCAAATACACATAAAGTACCTATAACATTTCCAGCACAGTGCCTGGCAGGAATGCAATAAATAGTATTTTAAATAATCTAAGATAACAATAAAATATTCATACCTTCCACTAGACAGGTATTTCCTTTTTGGAGGTCTCTGTCGGGCACTTTCAATAACATACTAAAAAAGAAAAGTTTATGAAAACAGCTTGCCTTTTGCTTAGTGCATGAACAGGTATATTAAGTATACTTAAAATATGTGTTAAGTCTAAACAGACTATTTAGTCACTTCAGTCTCTGATTCATATTAAAATATATCTTATAGGAAAAACTACTTAACTTCTAAATATATGTTACAAATAAGTGAAATTTAAACTGTACTAAAATTAACACAATATTTCACTGTCATGATATTAAAAAAACAGTTTCAGAACTGAGGTTTCACAGGTCAAAGTTATTCTCAATATGTTTTATGGTTATTTAGGATATGAACAGCATATCCAAGTGCAAGAACTCTATATGTTTTGAACTATCTTCCCCATTAATTGAATTAGAAAAACTTCTCAAAACAGGAAAACATAATTTTGGAAATTCTATGTCTTTATTCAATTAATTTTTATTCCATAATAAATCAGACATTCTAAGTAAGAGATGATCTAAACATCATCACAAAGTATTTTTATATATTCATAGCAAAATTATATGCATACTTGCCCTAACATGTTAACATACTCCTTTGACAACCACATATAAAAATCTCTTAAAAATAAGTTCGGTTAATTAAGACAAATTAAGACAACACTATTTCATACATAATTTAGTCATGCCTCACCTCAGCACGATCCAAAGCTAGTTCTAAAGCTTGTTGCTGTAAAGAGTAAATAGTGTATTTGGTATTATTCTCACAAAAAATTTAATATACATATAACATTTCTAGTTAAGTGTTTAAGTATGTTTATTTCCTAAGATACATCTAACATATTTTCCTTAATTTTTGTACCCTCTACCCACCCCACTGTATGTTGGAGATATATTACAAAGAGAAAACATGGCAATCCTGGGCATCTCATTATGACAACCAAGTATATCAGAAATGTTAAAATGGTTTTCTCTGGCTACAGAGCTAAGAGTAGGATAGAGGAAACTACTTCAGCTTTATAAACTTCAATTTCTTCAACATTCTGAGAGCACCATGCAGGAAAATATACAGCCATCAAGTATGCAATTAAAGTAAACCAGCTAGGAATCCTGATTATTGGGGGTGCTGTTATAATGGTACCTAACACCAATATAGAAATTTTTAGTATCTTAATGCAGAGAATCTATAATATAAGGTTTCTAGGTCAGTGTCTACTAGAAATACATTAAATGATGGCTATCATTATCATGCTTCAATGACTTTAAGATACCATCAATTATAAGCATCTCTCTGTAATCTATTAAATTTTTTTTTTTTTTTTGAGAAGGAGCAAGCAAGTTGGTGGAGAAACACAGGGAGAAGGAGAGAGAATCTTAAGTATGCTCCACACACAGTGCTGGGGCTTGATCTCACAACTGTGGAGATCATGACTTGAGCTGGAATCAAGAGTCACATGCTTAACTGACTGAGTCACCCAGGTGCCCGCTCTTAGGTAATATTAAGAAATACCAACTATAACTGGAAGATGCCATTAATTATAAACTTATCATTAACTCAATATTAAAATAATAGTTTTAGTGAAATAATAGTTTTATTACTGCACGTAGGGTTTGAGATCTTATAGTAGATTCCCACCCTTCATCCATTTCTTAGAGACCATTATTTGAAGCCAAGAGAAGATAAATTCTGTCTTCTCGTTTGTAAAGCTTTCTTTTATAAGAACATCTAAGAATAAAAAGTACTAGGTTTTAAATAAGCAAATTTAACACCAGTATAATATCTCTTTCTAGTTTTATGGTTTGGTTACCATACAGGGTTACGTTATTTTTCATTTACAATGATAGTCCTCTTTAATTTCTAATTCCATCAGGGGGCAGAGAACTTTCCTTTTTAATATACAAGGACCTAAATTTTTGTTTTATTTTTTTAATTTATCCAGTAATTCAACCTACCAAATTCCATATAGTAAAAGCTATCACAAAATCCCAAGAAAGAAATGGAAAAAAGAAATAGCCAGCCTTTGGAAATTGTGGAAAGGTTTAAGTGACCCTGCCACCCTAGTCCTAAGGATGAAGAATTTAAAGGATTACAAAAATAGGTCTTTTTTTTTTAGCTGCAATAAAAAACAAAAAACACATTACAAAACATCTAAAATGTAAAAGTAAAAAAAGTCTGAAATATGCCATCATTTCAAAAGTTCAGTTAAAATAAATTTATACAAATTTATGAAAAAAATCTTATGAACAGCAGATTCCTAATGAAATTGGTTCCCAGGATTCAAGATGAGATTCTTGAGTATAAATCATTTCCCAGATAAGTACTCTGAACAAATATATATGGTTCTTTTAATTATTTTGTTAAAACCTTAAAGTAAATTTATATGAATTATAATAAACAATCAAATGTACACATGAGAACAACTAGCTATTGTTAGTCTTCTCAAGTAAATATCTCATCTTCTGAAATCAAAATTCAAAAAGCTCTCGGGAGATAAAACTGCCAATGTAAACATAAGCCATCATTTATTCACTACTTCCTTCTAAAATTTAAGAGGGAAGTGATAGCTAATATGGATGCAAATATAAGTCGAGGTCAGCACCTCACTGTAATAGCTCTATTTTTTTTTAAATTTTTTAAATGTTTGTTTATTTTTGAGAGAGAGAGAGAGAAGTGACAGGGTGGAAGCAGGGAGGGGGAGACAGAAAGGGAGACACAGAATCTGAAGCAGGCTCCAAGCTGTCAGTAGAGCGCAACTAGGGTCACAAACCACAGGATCATGACCTGAGCCAAAGTAGGACACTCAACCGACTGAGCCACACCAGCGACTCAACAGCTCTACTCTTCTGTAACAGGGCAGTGGTGGAGAGGCAAGATACGAAGAGAAGTATTTTCAAAGGTTTATTCAACACAGTGGTATGTGTTTATTTTTTCATTGTCAAATGCTGGTGATTCTTTAAAACATAATAATTTTTTTCCGTGTGTTTATTTTTTAATTTTTTTTAATGATTTATTTGTAGGAGAGAGAGAGACAGCGTGAGCAGGGGAGGGTCAGAGGGAGTCACAGACTCTGAAACAGGCTCCAGGCTCTGAGCTGGCAGTCAGCACAGAGCCCGACACGGGGCTCGAACCCACGAACTGCGAGATCATGACCTAAGCGAAAGTCAGACGCTTAACCGACTAAGCCACCCAGGCGCCCCCGTGTGTTTATTTTTTAATGGCAAAAGGTAAACACCCAGTCTCAAGTATGTTTAATGGCTGCAAGTCAGTGAACAGAAATGTGCCATTAGAAGGCTAACATGGATGCTGCTTAAAATGTTATTTGCCATAAACAGGTTACATTTGTTTTTAAATTACAAAAAAAAAAAAAAACAACAACCCATTAAATTAAGAGGAATTAAAAGGAATCTTAAATTAGAAGAAAACTGTGCCCCCCAAAGCCATTTGTATTTATACCCATCCTCCCTGCCAGTGATTTGATTATGGCAGAAAGAAGTAAATATTTAAGAAAAATTTTTTTTAATCTTTATTAAAAACAGAGAGTGAATGGAGGAAGGGCATAGAGAGTGGGAGACACAGAATCCAAAGCAGGCTTCAGGTTCTGAGCTGTTAGCACAGAGCCCAATGCAGGGCTTGAACCCACAAGCAGAGCCGTGAGATCATGACCTGAGCAGAAGTTTGAGACTTAACCAACTGAGCCACCCAAGTGCCCCAGAAGTAAATATTTTTTAACGCTTGGCAAAGATCAGGACAGATAGTTTATCTGTGTAACCTGGACATAATTCTAACACTGATTTGAGAGATGAGCCCCCTGTTTTCTAAGAGAAATTGCAGGTGTTTGCTAAGTATTACATTAAGTATTTCTGTACCTGTAATACAGTACTTTTATGGAGATGAAGAAGAGAACTTTCTAAAATACAACCATGAACACAATGAGCTGTAACTTACCATTGTGGTATAAAATAGGGGTCCAAAATGAAGAGAAAACTTAGGTGTGTTGATGAAGAGAGGTGAAAACCATGTCTTTAATATCAATCTTATAGCACTAAAAAAGCAAAAACAAAAACCCCCATATTAACATAAAGCTATTAAGAGCAATGAGATTATTTCATTAACAAGGAAAACCATATGGAAAATATAAATTTTTGAGCACATTTAAAAATAATCAGCAACAATAAAAATCACCACAATCTTTTCAATTGTTGAAACGTCCAGTTTTAATTAGGTAGGGTAAAAAAAGTTTGTAAGTTAAAACCAGTACTTGCTTTCTTCAAAATACTTAAGATCCAGGAGAGAAAAGAATGTTTATTAATCTCTCCATCACCACTGTTGCTGCTGTCATTGTTCCTATGATTTTTCTAACAACCTATCCACTGACTTCGGTCACTCTACAGTTTACTTTACAAACCATATGTTTCATCATACCTGCGGATAAAAGTCCCCTAAAGATATTCCCCTAAATGCTCCAAGCTACATTTTCCAGATGCCAGATGCAGCATCCTTCCAGCCTTTCCTTCCTCAAACTGGATACACTGCTGAAGAATCTCATTCCTCTAACACATGGATTCTCATGCTGCCGGCACAACACAATAACCGGGGGGAGCTTTAAGAAGTGGTATACCCATGTCCCACCTTCCGATTAATTGGTCTAGAGTAGGGACCAGGGATCAGCTTTTATTTTATTTTATTTATGGGGGAAGGGAGGAAGAGAGAGACTATTTTAAGTAGGCTCCACACTCGGTGCAGAGCTTGAGGCAGGGCTTGATCCCAAGACCCCAGGATGGTGACCTGAGTAGAAATCAAGGGGGCAAACACTCAACTACGACACCCAGGCACCCCAATATCTACCGGGACTAGCATTTTTGAAACTCTCCAAATAATTCAAAGTCTAATTCTATATCTAACTCCCTCTAACTTGTCTGTCTACACACCACTCAGGTGAAAAGCACATCTTTGAGTGACAGAAAGCAGTATCTTCCATGTAACATGGTTTTGGTTTGTTTTTGGTGAACCCAAAGCTTAGGTTTTGCCACCCTGGGCTCAAGAAACAAACAAAAACAACAAACGACAGGCATCATCCAAGTTCCAGGAATAATAACTTAAGGAGTAATGCAGCGATTTTCAAATCAAATCTTCCACGAAATTGGGGGAGGCAGGATGGGAAGAGGAAGGCTCAGTAAACTTTATTTAAGTACTATAGACAAAAACCATTAACTGTCTACAACTTACAAATCGAACATTATGATTGTATAGAGGATTTACCAGAACCCTGTGAGAAAACCATTGAAATTATCATTTCCATTTTACAGAATAAGGCCCTCAAAACGAAGGACTTTCCCAGATCACACAACAGACAAATTCAGTCCAGACCTCTCAATTTTTACCCTTAGTTTTTTTCTACTAAAGCTTACGATCTTCAGGCTATTCAATCCAGCATGTGTTTCTAGGTTTTTAAAAGCAACCTCTCTATATAAAAAAAAAAGGCCCAATTCTGCTCAGACTAATAAACATCTTTTCCCTTAATTTTGATCTAACTTTACTTCACGGTTCTCAACATGTACACGGGTACAACTGTACCCGATCTAACTCCGAAAATTCTGTTAATCAATTTCTATTTTCCTACCCGGAACTTTAACGTATTGTACTTAGGAAAACGGAGCCCCTCCTCAAGCGAAGGTTACAAGAGATGGCTTCCAAGAGCAGTTAGCTATTAAGTTAATTTCTGAAATCCCGGTAACCACGGCGAGAACCAGTAGTTAATCCAATTGTAAAACTCGCAATCGGTTCCATCGCTTTTCCTCATCGATCTGAGTCTTCAACTGTTTGAATTGTTTTCCTTCCTCTTCTTTTCAACAACTTAGGCTTGACCAGCATAACGCCGCAACTCAACATCCAGGCGAACAGCCTTTATTCAACATGGACACCAAGAAACCCTCCCCCCACTCCCCAGAAGCGCCACGCGAAATCCTTGGGAATTTCCCGAAATACTCACACCTGGACGCCAGAAGGGAAAACTACAACGAAAAGCGTCGCTTGTTAGCACTTCCGAGAGGCAACCGAGGTGACTACCTGGAAGGTGGGGGGCCGAGGGGGTGTGCCGCTCGGCTCAGCCCGCCCCGCCCGCGGGTGTACCGTCCTCCTCCTGCGGGATCCGGGCTCTGGAAAGCCGCGAAAAGCCACTCGGGAAACCGCTCGCTCACCTCTGACCCCAGCCAAGATCTCGCGCGCCTAACCGCCCGCAGCGGACACGCCTCTCCCACCCGCCTCCGCCCACCTGTGCGGGAGGCCGGCGCGCTGGACGTCGTGACGGCGCCGCTGGCTTTGCTGGAACGAGACATGCGGGACCGGGCCCCGCGCAGGCGGCTGCAGGCTCGCTCCAGGCTCGCTCCGCACGTACCTCACGGGCCAGCAGCAGCTGGGCTGAAGGCCGGTTCCGGCGTCCGCACTTCCGACTCGTGCGGTGGGCGGGGCGAGCCTGGAGGGCGCGGGCGGAAGAGGTGGAGCTAGGCCAGCCCGGCGGCGCTCAAGAGGCCCGCGACCTGAGGGGGTGGTGTCGCCAGGGTGGGTGCCCACAGGCTCCCAGGG
>NW_027527955.1:5262808-5337620 GCF_008692635.1 Crocuta crocuta
TGCCCACAGGCTCGCGGGGACCGAGGTCCTGCAGGGGGCGGGCCCACATTCTCTTTCGCTGGCCCACCTTCCAGTACAGTAAAATGCGAGTTAGGATGTGGCTATCTGATGGGTACGGTGTCCTTTTGAATTTCTAGAATGAAGAAACTTGGTATGAGCTTTTATTGCCTACGCATGCGAATGGAAGGAAACATCACCGTTCCTACAATTATGAGTCCAAGCCCTTCGGCCCTCGATAGTGTATTATAAAATGCCAATGAACTTAATGCTTAAAAAATTTCAAAACCCAAAAGTAACCCCACTGGGGAGTTCTGACAATTCAGAAAGGGAATAACCAGCATACATTGCAATGTTTGATTGCAGTTCTGTACCCGTAAACAGCTTTGGTTGTTGGGTTATAAACGTTATTATTATTGACGTGAAATTCACAGAATTTAAACTGAAACATTTTAAGGGTACAATTCAGTAGCATTTGTTACATTCACGGTGTGCAACCAACGTCTCTTAATTCCAAGACATTTACATCACCTCCGTTAGGGACGTACTCTCCATTTTTCCCTCTCTTAGACTTTAGCAGACACCGGTTACTTGGTGTGTTTACCTAATCTGGATAGTTCACGTAAATGGAGTGTCTGACTTTTTCTGGGTCTTTCACTTAAGATAATGTTTTCCAGGTTCACCCACCTTGTAGCAAGTACCAATAATACTTCATTACTTTTTATGGCTTATATTAGGTTCCATTGTATGTAAATACCACAATTTTATATATTCATTGATTACCATTTGGGTTATTTACACCTTTGGGCTATTGTGCTTTAGTGCTGCTCCGAATGTGCGGAAGTATTTGAGTCCTGGTTTCAATTGGGGGTGGGGGTGGGGCGGTATATACTGTTAAGGAAAACCGGAGCCTGACAGAGTTTAAGTGGTGAAGAGATTTTGTTCAGGAACTATTGCAAAAGAGGGAAAGAGACCTCAGTATAGAACTGAGCTCAATTCCTAATACACCATGAACAAGTGGGGATTTATAGCCAAGGAGCACAGTTAGAAGACAGTGGGTGGAATTTCTCTCTCTCTCTCTCTCTCTCTCTCTCTCTCTCTCGTTGGGAATTCTGGCTACATTGATTTGACAAGATTCTGACTGAAGACAGATCAGAGTGATCAGAAGCCAAGGGTAGAGATTAAGAGTTTAATCAGATATTGAAGGTAATCAGATATCTACGTGGGAGTTCTTTATCAATTGACCTAAGATTCTTGCTACAGCTGGTTAATACATGCCCCACAAGGCTGACCAAAGTCATGGAGAGAGTCTTTGCCAAATACCTAGGAGTGAAATGGCTGGGTCATATGGTAATTCTGTCCATAAATATTTGAGGAGTTGATAAACTTTTCCACAGTGGCTGAGACATTTTACGTGCTAACATTTACAATGTGTGGTGGTTCCCATTTCTCCACATTCTCACCAATATTTCTCCACCTCCTCCTCCTCTTCCTTCTTCTTCTTTTTTTAAATTATAGCCATCCTAGTAGATATGAAATAGTATCTCATTGTGGTTTTGATTTTCATTTTCCTAAGGCTAGTGATGTTGCACATCTTGTCATGCCCTTGCTGGCCATGTATATATTTTTGGAGAACTGTCTATTCAAATTCTTTGGCTATCTTGTTTTTTTCTTTTCAATATAATTTATTATCAAATTGGCTAACATGGTGTATACAGTGTGCTCTTAGGCTGTAAACGGCATGAGTTCATTCTTTCTCATCACCAAGTAGTATTCCATTGTAAATATAAACCATATCTTCTTTATCCTTTCATCAGTTGATGGACATGTAAGCCCTTTCCATAATTTGGCTATTGTTGAAAGCGCTGCTATAAACATTGGGGTACATGTGCCCCTATGAATCAGCACTCCTGTACCCTTTAGATAAATTCCTCATAGTGCTATTGCTGGGTTGTAGGGTAGTTCTATTTTTAACTTTTTGAGGAGCCTCCACACTTTTTTTCAGAGTGGCTGCACCAGTTTGCTTTCCCAGCAATAATGCAAGAGGGTTCCCGTTTCTCCACATCCTCACCAGCATCTGCTGTTTCCTGAGTTGTTAATTTCAGCCACTCTGACAGGTGTGAGGTGGTACCTCAGTGTGGTTTTGATTTGTATTTCCCTGATGATGAAGTGATATTGAGCATCTTTTCATGTGTCTGTTGGCCATCTGGATGTCTTCTTTGGAAAAGTATCTATTCATGCCTTCTGCCCATTTCTTCACTGGATTTTTTGTTTTTAAGGTGTTGAGTTTGGTAAGTTCTTTGTAGATTTGGATACTAACCCCTTATCCAATATGTCATTTGCGATTATCTTTTCCCATTCTGTAGGTTGCCTTTTAGTTTTGTTGACTGTTTCCTTTGCAGTGCAGAAACTTTTTATCTTGATGAGGCCCCAAGAGTTCATCTTTGCTTTTAATTCCCTTGCTTTGGAGGTGTGTTGAGCAAGAAATTGCTGCAATTGAGGTCAAAGAGGTTGTTGCCCACTTTCTCCTCTAGGGTTTTGATGGTTTCCTGTCTCATATTTAGGTCTTTCATCCATTTTGAGTTTATTTTTCTGTATGGTGTAAGAAAGTAGTCTAGTTTCATCTTTTTGCATGTTGCTGTCCAGTTCTCACAGCACCGTTTGCTAAAGAGACTGTCTTTTTTCTATTGGATACTCTTTCCTGCTTTGTCAAAGATTAGTTGGTCATACATTTGTGGGTCCAATTCTGGGCTCTCTATTTCATTGGTCTATATGTCTTTTTCTTGTACCAATACCATACTGTCTTGATGATGACAGCTTTGTAAAAGTGGCTAAAGTCTGAGACTGTGATGCCTCCCGCTTTTGTTTTCTTTTTCAATATTACTTTGGTTATTTGGTGTCTTTTGTGGTTCCTTACAGATCTTAGGATTGTTCGTTCTAGTTTTGAGAAAAATGCTGGTGCAATTTTGATTAGGATTGCATTGAATGTGTAGATTGCTTTGGGTAGTATTGACATTTTAACAATATATATTCTTCCAATCCATGAACATGGAATGTTTTTTCATTTATTTCTGTATTTAATTTCCTTCATAAGTTTTCTATAGTTTTTAGCATACAGATCTTTTACATCATTGGTTAGGTTGAGCCTAGGTATTTTATGGTCCTTGATGCAATTGTATATGGGATCAATTCCTTGATTTCCCTTTCTGTTGCTTCATTATTGGTGTATAGAAATGCAACTGATTTCTGTATGTTGATTTTGTATCCTGCGACGTTGCTGAATTCATGTTTCAGTTCTAGCAGCTTTTTGGTAGAGTCTTTCGGGTTTTCCATGTAGAGTATCATGTCATCTCCTTTGCCTATCTTTTAATTGGGTTGTCTTTGTTTAAGTTATGAGTTCTTTTATATTCTGGACACTAGGCTCTTACCAGATGTATGATTTGCAAATATTTTCTCCCATTCTGTAGGTTGTCTTTTCACTGGCTTGCTAATGTCCATGGATGCACAAATTTAAATGTTTGAACAAAGCCTAGTTTATCTATTTTTTCTATTATGGCTTGTGCTTTTGGTGTCATACTTAAAAACTCATTACCAAATCCAAGTTCATAGGGATTGTCAAAAACCAAACTCTGTACACTGAGTAAAATAAGGCAAAAGGATGAGTTTATTGCAATTGTGTTGACCTATAAGCCAGGAAAGTCAAGGCTAGAGAACAATGAGTTTCAAGTTGCTCATAGACTCAAAGGTGTTTATGGGGGTAAATGTGGAAGTTACTTGCCTTTTTCTGTTGATTGGTTGCTTGGTCTTCTTTCTTATTTGTATCAGTGTAGCTGAGTCAGAGAAACAAGAAAGTCCAAAGATGATATGAACAGACTTGGCATTTGAGAATTGTCTAGCATCATGTGTTGATTTCTGAGAAGAGCCATAAATTACTGCAATTTGTCAGCTAAGGCTAAGTTTTGTTTCTCTTTAATGTGCCTGCATTGGCCAACACCATCTTATTCCCATGATAAGTGACTGCATTTTAGCTTTGATTTTATAGGATTTAACCTTGGGATTTCTTATAATAATTTTATGGTTTTTAGCTCATATAATTGAGTCATTGGTTCACATTCAGTTAGTTTTGTACATGTTGTATAATCAGGTTTTCATTTCATTCTTGTGTATGTTGTCCCAGGACCATTTGTTAAAGAAACTATTCTTATTAAGAAGGAATGATTTTGACTTTACCAAAAATCAATCTGCCATGCATGTATGGATTTGTTCCTGGACTGTTAATTTTATTCCATTGGTCTGTATGTCTATCCTATGTCAGTACAGGTATTCCTTGCTTTCCAAAATTTTGTGTTATGCCACTTTGCTTTTACAAAAGACCTACATTACTACCTATTTTTGCTGACTGGAAGAAATCTGAAAAGGATTTTCACTTTTATGACGAAAGGTAAAAAGGGAAAATAGCGTTCAGCATTTCTTTTACAGTGAGTCTTTATAGAGGCAGTGTATACCCTGAACCACAAGAGAGGCACAGCCAAGGTCTTTCCCTGGGAACTATATCTCAGCACCAAGCCATCATAGCTTTGAACTGTGCCTGTGAGCATCTGTGCTTAATCTTGATGTATGTTGTGCATCCATTAGCAAGATGTATTTTAAAGTATCAGAAAAATGTACAACAAATTATAGGGTCTGGGGGTGTTCAAAAATTTTTTCCATGTAAATTAATGGTAATTGCTTCTTCACTCCTTGCCATTTCAGCTTATGAAAGGTTTCATAAGAACTCATTTTTGGATAGTAGAAAGAAACCTGTGTCACACTGTTTTGATTATGGTAGCTTTGTAGTAAGTTTTGAAATTGAGTAGTGTAAGTCCTCCAGTTTTGTTCTTCTCTAATATTATTTGGCTATCCTGCAACTTTTATATGACTTTGAGGATCAGCTTTTGCATTTTTGCAAAAGTGGGTTTTAGTACACAAGCTTTTCACCTTCTTAAGTTTATCCCTGAGTATTTCATCTTTTTGAATGCTGTATTGGTCTGCTTAAGTTGCTGTAACAAAATACCACATCCTGGGTGCCTTAAACAACAGAAATTTCTTTCATACAGTTCTAGACACTGGGAATCCAAGATCAAGGTGCTGGCCATTGTGGTTTCTGATGAGAATTTTCTTCCTTGCTTTTAGACAGCTGCCTTCTCACTTTGCCCTTCCATAGTGGGGAAAGAGAAAAAGAAAGGGAGACAGAGTATACTCTTGTGTCTATTCTAATAAAGCTATTAATCTATCAGATAAGGGCCCACCTTTATGACCTCACTTAATCTTAAATTACCTCCTTATAGGCCCTATCTCCAAAAAACAATCACATTGGGGATTAGGACTTCAACATATGGATTTGAGGGGGGATATGATTCACTCCGTAACAGAGAATATTATAAATGCAATTTTTACTTACTTTCCTTTTTGGATTATTCATTTTTGGTGTATTAAAAGAAAACACAGCAAAAGTTTTTTAAATACTGATCTTGTACTCTTCAAATTTGCCAGATTTGTTTATTAGCTCTAATAGTTTTGTGTGTGTGTGTGTGTGTGTGTGTGTGTGTATGTTCTTTAAGATTTCTATGTATAGGATTATAGCATCTGTTAATTGAAATAGTTTTATTTCTTCTTTACAATTTGGATGCCTTTTAATTCTTTCTTTTGCCTAATTTCTTTATCTAGAGTCATTCTTTCATATTAAGGAATTGGTTCATGCAATTGTGGAAGCTGAAAAGTCTGAAATTTGTAGGGAAGACTGGTAAGCTGAAAACTCAGGCAGTAGCTGATGCTGCAGTCTTGAACAGAATTTGTTTTTTTCTAAGAAACCTCAGTTTTGGCTGTAAAGGCCTTCATATATTATCAAACTTGATTGAAAAAGACCTACTCATATCATCAAGAATAATCTCCTTTACTTATAATCAGTCAATTGTAGATGAAAACACATCTACAAAATACCTCCACAGTAACACCTAGATTACTGCTTGATTGGGTAAGTGGGTACTGGGGCCTAGCAAAGTTGACACAGAAAACTAACCATCACATCCAGTGATAGTTTTACTAGTTAATAATTTTTTTTAAATAAGAAATCACTTTTCTCGTGGCTTCAGTTTGGCTAAAGTATAGTTCCCCATCCTAGTGACTTTGCATTTTGCCATAAGACTTACTTTAGCCAGTGGAATGTGAATGGATATAACATATGTTCACTAACTGGGAAATTAGCTGGGGTCTTGGAGAGAAGGGGAAGGCATGTTTATTCTGAATCCTTTGGCTTTGCATGTGCAGTGTGTGTTTGTGTGTGTGTGTTTCTGCACTCAATGATATAGTGTCCAGCTTGAAATGGCCCCTACTGGCAAAAGAACTAATACGTGGAGCACCAAGGATAATTAAAAAGTTTTTACTGCACTGGATTGAAACGTATTAAATATGTTAAAAATACATGAATTCTTTTTCCTTTTTTAAAAATGTTTATTTATTTTGAGAGAGAGAGTATGTGTATGTGTGTGCACACGTGCGTGATTCGGGAAGGAGCAGAGAGAGGGAGAGAGACAGAGAGAGAGAGAGAGAGGGAGAGAGAGAATCCCAAGCAGGCTCCTTGCTGACAGCACAGAGTCCAATATGAGGCTTGAACTCACAAAGTATGAGTTCAGGAATTGAGCCGAAAATAAGTGTTGGCTGCTTAACTGACTGAGCCACCAGCCATCCCTAAAGTTCTTGATATTGCTACATGAATTCTTTATATTGCTTAAAAAAAAACCTCACTAGTCACATTGAAGAATGCTAGGACACCAATTCATTATTCTGAAATTGGTAAATAAAGGTTGAAAAAACAAAATAATTGCCCTGCTTTTCCTACACAAACTGAAATTCAGAGTAACCAAATCGCTGATGAAGAATAACTAATAGAAAATGTCCAATGAATAAATGAAGGAAGAATGATAGAGTGTCACTATTTTGCAACCCATAAGAAAATAATTCTTCTAGGAAACAATAGGTCCAGTTCCACGTGTAAGGAGCTCAGAAGTTGCCACTCCATCCTAATAATAAGGATAAAGATGAAACTGAAAAATCAACAACTCTTTTTAGATCTGCAAGAGAAGTGAGGTCACAGGGCACACACTGCCCCCAAATTAGAGACTGACAGATGACTATAGAATCACAACTTATTGGAGAGGCAGCCTCTGCGAGAACCAGCGCTGGGTAGGAAAACCTGAACTGCAGTAGAATTCCTGGAGGTTCAGTGAGGACAACTCTGAGAGTTACAAACTCCAGGGGGATCCAGTCATGAGGCAGCCCCCATGCTTGTAGGTTTATACCTCCAAGCGCTCTACCAAGTTCTCACAGTAAATATCAGAGAAAAATCTTGTGCTTCAGGCAGGAGGAGCTGACGAGGAACCATTAAACAACAACAAAAACAACAACACAGAGAATTCTATTCTTAGTAAGTCCTGCCTTCAAGGAAACCAGTTAGTCAGAGCCTAACTTGATTAGGAGTTTTATCAGAGCCTAGATGACCTGGGGGAAAGGAAATAACTCAACTCTAGCCCACTGTAGCCATCCTGTCCCACCTGGGGAAAGAGTGGGGAGGAGGCAGAGAAGCACAGTTCAGAGGCATAGGCTCACTGAAAGACTGAGACCTACTTATGCAACTAGAATGCTTCCCTCCCCAAGCCTCGCCATTATATTACTAAAGGCCTATTTACAGCAGTTCCTTTCACTCAGTGCATCATGTCCAGCTATCAAGAAAAAAACATAACCGAGTTGGTTATGTTTTCCTTTTGTTTTTAGAAACTGATTTTTAAAAATAATTTACTTTCATGAGAATGTGAAATAAATATACAGTTATATATCAAATCTACAAATTAGGTTAAATTCAGAAATTCTAGCTTCTATTCCAGTTCCCTCATCCTGTTCTTTCCCTATGTTGGTAACAAACCTATTTTAGGGTTTTTTTTTGGGGGGGGGGTTTATTCTATTTAATATGGTTACTATATATACATGTATGTTAACTATGCATGTAGTTACTGTATATTATATATGTCTGTGTATATATGTGTCTTTTGTTACTAATAGTAATGGAAACTGGTAAACATGGTTAAAGCATTTATTTTGTTTTTGTCATTTTTTGCACAGTAATGGATTCTATTAATTTATGAATAAAAGTTTCTTTTTAAAGAACAAAAGCTAATAGAACTTCCAGGAAGGATGGCAGAGTAGGAGCACCCTAAGCTCACCTCCTCCTGCAGGTACACCCAGATAACACATCAGGGAAAATAACTCAGAAAACGACCCACAGACTGGTAGAACAGACTCTCCACAGCTAAACACAGAGAAAGCGCGCGCACACACACACACACACACACACACACACACAATGCTAGGAAGGGCAGAGATGCAGTTAGGAACAAAACTGACTTACCAGACTATCCACAGTGGGGGAGGGACACTGCAAGCATGGAGAAGGGAGAGGAGCAGAGCCCACACCAGGCACCCCAGGTGTGGGGGACTTGCACTGGGAGGATGAATCCCCATAACATTTGGCTTTGAAAACCAGAGGGGATTAACATCACCAGTTTTTGTAATCAGTGGGGTTTAACACTGCTTAAAAAGCATGGACTCATCTCTGGGAGAGGGGAGGGTGATAGAAAACTGAGTTTTCACCTTTAAAGAGGCAACATAACAGAATACAACATTATGCATAAGTTGAGCCGCAGAATTTGGCAGGTATGTGGTACAGAGAAGTGAACTGGGAGAGAGAGAAGTTGTGGAGGGTAGGGATCTGTTTCTGCAGAGAGAGGACAGAGAAAGAAGGAAAGAGTGCAATACATCAGGAGAGTACAGGAAAAGCACTCCCCCCGAAAGTAGCTGGAGAGAAAGAGAAAGATTGGAAACAGTTACAAGGGACTCAACAAGAAATCTGTTCCCCAAAACCATTGACAGGGAGAAAGGAGAGGGTTTCAATACAATCAGGACTCTATAAACAGGAGAGCACAGAGTCAGAAATGTCAGAGCTCAATACCTGGCCATGCCCTTGTAGGGAGGAAGTTCAGATCCCCAGGACTAGGCAGAGAGGTTTAAGGGTTCTGTGGGCTACAAAGGGAGAAGTAGTTTTGCTGCTTGGAGGGCATTTGGTAGAGGTCATATGGCCTCCCCACAGACAAAGGTCTCAGGGGACCCCAGAGAATATCTACATGTTGGTATTGGAACAAAGATGCCAGAGTGTGGTAAAGCTGTATGTTTCTAATGCCAGCTGCACGTTGTGATTTGCCATAATCTCTGAACCTTTGCCATTGTGTGATCGCATGAACCTTTTATGGGACTAGCTGGCGCCCTTCACAATCTCTGAACCTCTGCCATAGGGAAATTGCACGAATGTTCTCTGGGGGCACACCAGCACCTGACCATTGTTCAGCAAGACCCTCCCCTAGAGGGTCAGAGTGGGTCCAAGACTCAGGATTCTCAGAAGTGAGGGGTTTGGAAACACAGTCCCATCTGTGATAAAATTCAGGAGGGAGGTGCTGCCTGGCAGGATGACAGCTTGGACATGGACACTGTAGAAGCAGGGAGTGGACAGAAGCCTGAGACAAAGGAGGGGTGCTTGATTGTGAGTCAGTGAAAGTGCAGAGTTCCTGTGCCAGAAACTAGGAAGCTGGGTGATGTCATTTTCTACCTCTTCCACGCGTGTGCATACATCTGCATGGGCAAGTGCAGCACACTGATCCACCCTAGTAAGCTAAGCAGGGTCATCTAGTGGAGAAAGGAACCGGTACACTAAGCCCCGCCCAACTGTGCACTCTAAGCACATCCCCCAGCAGACAAGCACAAGTCGCTCCACCTGCTTAGTGTATGGAGCATAGAATACTTCATAGTTTGAGTTCTAGGGTAAATTGTATGTAACTTCATTAGAGTTTCATTCTGTTTGCTGGTTCATCTATTCTTTTTTTTTTCTTTTTTCTTTTGCTTTTGTTTAATTTTTTCTTTTTCTTTTTTCTTTTTCTTGGATACAGAAAGAAAATTTTAATTCTTATTTTCCTTTTTAAAATTACTTTTACTATGTTTTTAATTTTTTGTAAATTTTTTATTCTATTTCAATTTCTTCATTTCACTTTATTCTATTTAATTGTATACTTTTTAAATTTTAAACTTTTTCTTACTTTTTCTCTTCTTTCCCTTTTTTCTCTATTTTATCAAACTTCTTTCAATGACCAGATCAAAACACACCTATATCTAGCTTCCTTTATTTGATTTTTCGTGTTGATATATTTTTTAAATTTTATTCTTTATTATTTCTTTTTCTTTCTCCAAAATGACAAAACAAAGGAATTCACCCCAAAAGAAAGAACAGGAAGAAGTGACAGCCAGGGGCTTAATCAACACAGATATATGCAAGATATCTGAACTAGAATTTAGAACCATAATAATAAGGGTACTAACCATAGAATCCCTTTCTCCAGAGATAAAAGAAGTAAAATCTAGTCAGGACAAAATTAAATATGTGATAACCAAGATGCAATCTTGAATGGCTTCCATGGCAGCAAGGATGGATGAAACAGAGCAGTAATTCAGTGATATGAAAGACAAAATTACAGAGAATAATGAAGCAGGAAAAGAAAAGAGGGAAACTAAGGCAAAACAGCACTATACAAGAATTAGAGAACTCAGTGACTCACTATAAAGGAATAACATCCGAATCATAGGAATTACAGAAGATGAAGAAAGAGAAAAAGGTGTAGAAATTTTATGTGAGCAAATTATAGTGGAACACGTTGCTAATCTGGGAAGACACAGGCATCAAAGTCCAAGAAGCAAGGAAATGCCCAACAAACTAAAAAAGAAAAAAAAGAAGAAGAAGAAGACCATCAACAGGGCATATGATAAATCAGCTTAACAAAATACACAGACAAAGAAAGAACTATGAAAACAGCAAAGGAAACAAGTCCTTAACCTACAAGGGAAAACAAATCAGGTTCACAGCGGACCTGTCCCCAGAAACTTGGAAGGCCAGAAAGGAGCGGCAGGATATATTCAATGTGCTGAATAAGAAAAAAAAAAAAAAAAGGCAGCCAGGCATTCTTTATCCAGCAAGGCTGTCATTCAAAATAGGAGAGATAATGAGTTTCCCAGACAAATGAAAACTAAAGGAGTTTATGACCACTAAACCAGCCCTGCAAGATATTTTAAGGGGGACTCTCCAAGGGGAGAAAAGATGAAACAAAGCAAAAAAGACCACAAGCAACACAGATTAGAAAGGACCAGAGGACATCACCAGAAACTCCAACTCTACAGGCAACATGATGTCAATATATTGATATCTTTTGATACTCTTATCAGTACTCATTCTAAATGTCACTGGTCTTACTGCTCCAATCAAAAGACACAGGGTAACAGAATGGATAAGAAAACAAGATCCATCTATATCTCTTTACAAGAGACCTATCTTAGACCTAAAGGCACCTTCAGATTGAAAGCAACGGGATGAACAACCACCTCTTATGCAATTGGTTGCCAAAAGAAAGAGGGAGTAGCGATACTTAGACAATCTATATTTTAAAAATAAAAACTATAACAAGGGATGAATAAGGGCATTATATCATAATTAAGGGATATATCCACCAAGAGGAGCTAACAATTGTAAACACTTATGTCCCCAATGTGGTGGCTCCCAAATATATAAATCAATTAATCACAAACATAAAGAAACTCATTGACAATAATACCATAATAGGGGGACTTCAACACCCCACTTACGGCAATGGACAGATCATCTCAGCAGAAAATCAACAAGGAAACAATGGCTTTGAATGACATATTGGACCAGATGGACTTCACAGATATATTCAGAACATTTCATCCTAAAATAGCAGAATACACATTATTCTCAAGTGCAGATGGAAAATTCTCCAGAATAGATCACATACTGGGACACAAATCAGCCCTCAACTAGTACAAACAGATTGAGATCATACTGTGAATATTTTCAGACCACAATGCTATGAAACTCAAAATCAGCCACAAGAAAAAATTTGGAAAGACCACAAATACTTGGAGATTAAATAACATCCTACTAAAGAATGAGTGGGGTAACCAATAAATTAAAGAGGAAAAAGTACATGGAAGCCATGAAAATGATAACACAACAGCCCCAAATCTCTAGGGTGAAGCAAAGGCACTCATAAGAGGAAGGCATATAGCAATCCAGGCTTTCCTAAAGAAGGAAGAAAGGTCTCAGATATATAACCTAACTTTACACTTAAAGCGCTGGAAAAAGAAGAACAAATAAAGCTCAAAACAAGCAGAAGACAGAAAATAATAAAGATAGAGCAGAAATTAATGATATTAAGATTAAGAAAAAAAACAAGAACAGTAGAACAGATCAATGAAAGCAGGAGCTGATGCTTTGAAAGAATTAACAAAATTGATAAGCCCCTAGCCATATTGATCAAAAAAGGGAAAAGACCTAAATAAATAAAATCACGAATGAAAGAGGAGAGATCATAACCAACACTGTAGAAATACAAACAATAATAGAATATTATGAGCAATTATATGCCAATAAATTGGGCAATCTGGAAGAAATGGACAAATCCCTAGAAACATATAAGCTACCAAAGCTGAAACGGAGAAATAGAAAATTTGAACAGACCCATAACCAGTAAAGAAGGTGAATTAGTAATCAAAAATCTTCCCCAAAACAAGAGTCCAGGCCTGGATGATTTTTCAGGGGAATTATACCAATCATTTAAAGAAGAGTTAACACTTATTCTTTTGAAGCTGTTCCAAAAAAAAAGAAAAAAAAGGAAATGGAAGGGAAGCTTCCATACTCATCCTATGATGCCAGCATTACTTTGGTTCCAAAACCAAAGACACCACTAAAAAGGAGAACTACAGACCAATTTCCCTGATGAACATGCATGCAAAAATTCTCAACAAGATACTAGCCAACTGGATCCAACAATACATTAAAAGAATTATTCACCATGATCAAGTGAGATTTATACCTGGGATGTAGGGCTGGTTCAAAATGCAGAATCAACCAATGTGATACATCACATTAGTAAAAGAAAGAATAAGAGCCCATGATCTTCTCAATAGATGCAGAGAAAGCATTTGACAAAATACAGCATCCTTTCTTGATAAAAACCTTCACTAAAAGGATAGAAAGATCATACCTCAAGATCATAAAAGCCGTATATGAAAGACCAACCGCTAATATCATCCTCAATAGGGAAAAAAATGACAGCTTTCCCCCTAAGGTCAGAAACATGACAAGGATGTCCATTCTCACCACTATTATTCAACATTGTGTTGGAAGTTCTAGCCTCAGCAATCAGGCAAAGAGGCAGCCAGTTGGCAAAGAGGAAGTCAAACTTTCACTCTTTGCAGACAACATGATTATGTAGAAAACCCAAAAGATTCCACCACAGCACTGCTAAAACTGATCCACGAATTAAGCAGTCGTAGGATATAAAATCAATGCACAGAAATCGGTTGCATTCCTAATACAGCAATAATAAAGCAGCAGAAAGAGAAATCAAGGAATTGATCTCATATACAATTGCACCAAAAACATAAAATACCTAGAAACAAACCTAAACAAAGAGGTGAAAAATCTATACATTGAAAACTATAGAAAGCTTATGAAGGAACTTGAAGAAGACCCAAAGAAATGGAAACACATTCCATGCTCATGGATTGGAAGAACAAATATTGTTAAAATGTTGATTCTACCCAAAATAATCTAAACATTCAATGCATTCCTATCAAAATAACGCCAGCATTCTTCACAGAGCTAGAACAAACAATCCTAAAATTTGTGTGGAACCAGAAAAGGGTTCCACACAAAGCAAATCCTGAAAAGCCAAAGCAATCCTGAAAAAGAAAACCAAGGCTGGAGGCATCACAATTCCAGACTTCAAGATGTATTACAAAGCTGTAATCATCAAGACAGTATGACTGTCACAAAACAGACACAAATCAATAGAACAGAATAGGGAACACAGAAATGGACTCACAAACATATGGCCAACTAATCTTTGACAAAGCAGGAAAGAATATCTAATGGAATAGACAGTCTCTTCAGCAAATGGTGTTGGGAAAAATGGACAGCAACATGCAAAAGAATAACCTGGACAATTTCTTACATCATACACAAAAGTAAACTTAAAATGGTTGAAAGACCTCAGCTTAAGACAGGAACACATCAAAATCCTGGAGGGGAAAACAGGCAGAGATTTCTTTGACGTTGGCCACAGCAATGTCTCCCTCAACATGTCTCTGGAGGCAAGGGAAACAAAAGCAAAAATGAACTATTGGAATCTCAGCAAGATAAAACTTCTGCATGGCAAAGGAAACAATCAGCAAAACTAAAGGGCAAGCAATGGAATGGGGAAGATATTTGCAAATGACATATGCAAAATGACAAATCAGATAAAGGATTAGTATCCAAAATGTATACAGAACTTACCAAACTCAACACCAAATAAATAAACCATTGAAGAAATGGAAAGAAATGGGTGAAAGACATGAATAAACATTTTTCCAAAGAAGATATCCAGATGGCTAACAGACACATGAAAAAATGGTCAACATCACCCATCATCAAGGAAATACACATCAAAACCACAATGAGATACCACCTCACACCTGTCAGAATGGCTAAAATTAACAACTCATCAACAACAGATGTTGGTGAGGATGTGGAGAAAGAGGAACCTTTTTGTACTGCTGGTGGGAATGCAAACTGGTGCAGCCACTCTAGAAAACAGTATGGAGGTTCTTCAAAAAATTAAAAATAGAACTAGCCTTCAACCCAGCAATTGCCCTACTATGTACTTATACAGAGGATACAGGTGTTCTGTTTTGAAGAGGCAAATGCACCCTAATGTTTATAGGAACACTACTGACAATAGCCACAGTATGTAAAGAGCCCAAATATCCATTGACTGATGAATGGATAAAGAAGATGTCAAATATACATATTCTATTATGTATATAGTAATATTCTATTGTGTATATATATCAAAAAGAATGGCAATCAAAAAGAATGAAATCTTGCCATTTACAATAACATGGATGGAACTATAGTGTATTATACTAAGCCAAGGTAAGTCAGAGAAAGACAAATATCATATGACTTTAGTCTTATATGGAATTTAAGATGCAAAGCAGATGAACGTAAGGGAAGCAAAAACAGTATAAAAACAGGGAGGAGGACAAAACATAAGAGATTCTTAAATTCAGAGAGCAAACTGAGGGTTGCTGGAGTAGTTTTTGGTGGGGGATTGGCTAAACGGGGAAGGGATGTTAAGGAGATCGCTTGTTGGGATGAGCAGTGGGTGTTATATGTAGGTGATGAATCACAGGATTCTACTCCTGAAATCGTTATTGCATTATGCTAACTAACTTTGATGTAAATTAAAAAAGAAAGAGGAAGAGAAGGAGAAGGAGAAGAAGAAGAAGAACCAGCAGTTTGGAAAACTCGTGGGGTACAGGGGAAGATTTATTTACTAATCTTAGAAGATATGCTGGAGGGGCAGGAATCATTAGGAGACTTCTCCAAGGAGAAAAGAGCTGACAGACACCATTTCCCTTCCCTGCCCCCAAATTTCATACATCTGTGGGAACAAGTGCTAACACTTTTCTACTTAGCTTGCTAACCACATGCCCTGCCCCTGCCCTCTCTTGAAGACCTGCCCCCTCCAACCTGCCCTTTGCAGGAGTTTTCCGAAACTATTCCAATTCTTCTCCCACAGCAGACTTGCACATACCTTGCTAACACCAAGTTTCACACCCTCACGTTCCCCTGTGGATCTGCCCCATCTAGCACACCCTTGGCAAGAGTCTGTGGAAAGCCACTCCTGCCCTGGAGAGATGGGAAGAGAACGAGTTTGACCGTGGCCCCAGCAGTTGGCTGGGGGACAGACATCTGGTCTGACTGCAGACCCTTCCTGCCAATAAAGGTTATCAAAGCACAAACAGGATGAGTGCTCTTCAGTTAGGTGTGACTGAAGCTCTGGCAAATGCTTGGTCTGACCCAAGCTCAAGGCAGCCCCAGATTGGCCCATTAACAACACAGAGACCAAACCCTGCCCATAACAGATGAAAGAGTCATTGCAGATCACTGGACTGAAAGCAAATGTGTCTTAGCTACAGTGGTAGGGTGCACACAAAATACATAGGGGAGAGACATTCCTGAAGTGTTACGGTAGGGACACATTGTTACTGCAAGGCAATGTAGGAGCTCTTCTTCATAAAGCCACTGCTTTCAAAAGCAGGAGTCATAGCTGACTTTCTTAGCACATAGAAACATATCCAGATAGTTAGACAAAATGAGGAGACAGAGGCAGAGGAATATGTCCCAAATGAGAGAGAACAACAAAATCACAAGAGACCTAAAAGAAACAGAAATGAGTAATATGAGTGATAGAGAATGTAATGTTCATAAAGATATTCACTGGACTGTGGAAAAGAGTGGAAGATATCAGTGAGACCCTCAACAACGAAGTAGAAAATATAAAGAAGAACCAGAGATGAAAATCTTTTTTTTTTTAAATATTTTTATTTATTTCTAGGATAGAGAGAAACAGCGTGAACAGGGGAGGGTCAGAGAGAGAGGGAGATACAGACTCTGAAACAGGCTCCAGGCTCTGAGCTGGCAGTCAGCACAGAGCCCGACGCGGGGCTCGAACCCACGAACCGCGAGATCATGACCTAAGCGAAAGTCGGACGCTTAACCGACTAAGCCACCCAGGCGCCCCCAGAGATGAAAATCTTAATAACTGAAATTAAAAACATACCAGAGGGAATAGGTAATAGACTAGAGGAAGTGTAAGAATGTATCAGTGATCGGAAGTACAGAGTAATGAACAGTAATAATGCTGAAAAAGAAAAAATAATAAAAACTGAGAAGCAATTAAGGGAATACAGTGACACCAAGTGTTAACATTTGCATTATAGGGATCCTGTTAGGAGAAGAGAGAGAAAAGGGGGAAGAAAATTGATTTGAAGAAATAAGAGCTGAAAACTTTCCTAACCTGGGGAAGGAGACAGAAATCTAGATCCAGGGGGCAGAGAGCTGCCAACAAAATAAATCCAAGGAGGTCCACACCAAGATACATAGTAATTAAAATGGCAGAAGGTAATGATAAAAAGAGAACTCTAAAAGCAGCAAGGGAAAGTAAAACAATTACATACAAAGGAAGCCTCATAAAGCTATCAGAAGAAACTTTGCAGGATGTAGTGATGGGTATGATACATTTAAAGTGCTGAGAGAAAAAATCTGCAGCCAAGATTACTCTATCCGGCAAGGCTATCATTTAGAATAGAAGGAAGGACAAAGAGTGTCCCAGACAAAAATTAAAGGAATTCATCACCAAGTCCACCCTATACGAAATATTAAAGGGAACTCTTTGAGTGGAAAGGAAAGACCATAAGTAAGAGTAAGAACATAGGAAGCATAAAAACAGCAAAATTAAGTATATCTATAAAAATCAGACAAAGGATTCACAAAAGAAAAGAATGTAAGTTATGGCACCATGCCTAAAGCATGGTGAGCGTGGGGAGAAGGGTAAATATTTAGTGCTTTTAGAATGGGCTCAAACTTATGTAGCCATCAAATTAATATAGACTGCTATATGCATACAATGTTATTTGTAAACCTAATGGTAATCACAAATCAAAACTGGTAATAGATATGCAGAGAGAGGGAGAGAGAGAGAGAGGGGAAAAAAACCCCGAATCCAAGTATATCACTAAAGAAAACCAGCAAATCATAACAGAAGGGAGCAAGAAAAGAAAGGAACAGAGAAGAGCTACAAAAACAACTATAAAACAATTAACAAAATGGCAACAAGTATATACCTATCAAGAATTACTTTGAATGTAGGGGCAGCTGGGTGGCTCAGTTGGTTAAGCATCCAACTTTAGCTCCTGTCATGATCTCGCAGTTTATGGGATTGAGCCCTGCATCAGGCTCTGTGCTGACAGCTCTGAGCCGGGAGCCTGCTTCAGACTCTGTGTCTCCCTCTCTGCCCCTCCCTCACTCATACTCTGTCTCTCTCTCTGTCTCTCTCTCTCTATTTCAAAAATTTAAAAAAAAAACTTTTTTTAATAATTACTTTGTATATAAATGAACTAAACACTCCAAAAGACATGGGGTTATAGAAAGGATAACAAAGTGAGACCCATTTATATGCTGCCTGCAAGAGACTCATTTCAGACCTAAAGACACGCACAGATTAAAAGTGAATGGATGGAAAAGCATTTATCATGCAAATGTTAGTGGAAAGAAATCCAGGATAGCAATATTTGTATCACACAAAACAAGCTTTAAAACAGAATTTAACAATAGACAAATTAAGGACACTACATAATCATAAAGGGGAATATCCAATAAGAAAATAACAATTGTGAATATTTGTTCACTTAACATGAAACACTCAAATACATAAAGCATCTATGAACATACATAACGGAAGTAATTGATAGCAATGCAATAATAGTAGGGGACTTTAACATTCTACTTACATCACTGGATAGATCATCCAAACAAAATCAACAAGGAAACAGTGACTATAAATGACACATTGGACCTGATGGATTTAACAGATATATTGAGAATATTCCATCCTGAAACAGGAGAACACATATTCTTTTCAAGCACACATGGAACATTCTCCAGAATAGATCCCATGTTAGACCACAAAACAAGCCTTGTTGAGGCTACAGTTCAAAAGATTGTAGTCGTATTATGTATCTTGTCCAACCACAACACTTGAAACTAGAAATCAACCTCAAAAAGTCTGGAGAAAACACAAATACACAAATACATGCTATTCAACAATGAATGAGTCAACCAAGAAATCAAAGAAGAAATAAAAAATTACATGGAAACAAGTGAAAATGAAAACACATTAACCTAAAGTCTTTTTAGGTTATAACAAAATGGTTCAAAGAGAGATATTTATAGCAAAACAGGTCTACCTCAAGAAGCAGGAAAAATCTCAAGGAAACCTAATCTTACACCTAAAGGAGGTAGGAAAAGAACAAAAAACAAAACTGCAAACCACCAGAAGGAAGGAAATAATAAAGATTAGAGCAGAAATAAATGATAGAGAAACTAAACAACAACAACAACAACAAAACCAACCAAACAAACAAAAAACAATAGAACTGATAAATGAAACCAGGAACTGTTTTTTTTTGAAAAGATCAACAAAATTGATAAACTTCTATCCAGACTAATTAAAAGAAATGAGAGAGGTAGAGAGACAGAGACAG
This sequence comes from Crocuta crocuta, assembly GCF_008692635.1. NCBI lineage: Eukaryota > Metazoa > Chordata > Mammalia > Carnivora > Hyaenidae > Crocuta > Crocuta crocuta. The sequence continues at coordinate 5,282,105 of NW_027527955.1, forward strand.
AGAGAGAACCCAGATAAAATACAGGCAAGATCAGGGTGGTATGGCCATAGTAAGAAGGAAAGAGAGAGAGAAAGAGAGAGAGAGAGAGAAAGAAAGAAAGAAAGAAAGAAAGAAAGAAAGAAAGAAAGAGAGAAAGAAAGAAAGAAAGAAAGAAAGAAAGAAAGAATCCAAATAAAAATCACAAATCAGAGGGGAGAAAAATAATAACCAATACCACAGATATACAAACCATTGTAAGAGAATATTATGAAAAAAAATATATGCCCACAAATTGGACGACCAAGAAGAAATGGATAAATTCCTATAAACATAGAACCTACCAAAACTGAAGTAAGATAAAATAGAAAATTTTTAGAGACTGATTACCAGCAATGAAGTTGAATCAATAATCAAAGAAATCCCAACAAACAAAAGTCCATGACCAGACACCTTCACAGCTGAATTCTACCTGACATTTAAAGAAGAGTTAATACCTGTTCTTCTCAAACCATTAAAAAAAAATAAATGAGGAAGGAAAACTTCCAAATTCATCCTATGAGGCCAGTATTACCCTGATACCAAAGCCAGATAAAGACACTACAAAAAAAGAGAACTACAGGCCAATATCTCTCATGAACATAGATAAAAAATCCTCATCAAAATCCTAGTAATCTGAATCTAACAATTCATTAAAAAAATCATTCAGCATGATCAAGTGGGATTTATTCCTGGGATGCAAGTGTGACTCAATATTCACAAATTAGCCAATGTGAGGGGCACCTGCATGACTCAGTCAGTTAAGAGCCCGACTTCGGCTCAGGTCATGATCTCACAGTTTGTGGGTTCAAGCCCCAAGTCGGGGTCTGTGCCGACAGCTAGCTCAGAGCCTGGAGCCAGTTTCAGATTCTGTATCTCCTTCTCTCTCTGACCCTCCCCTGCTCATGCTGTCTCTCTGTCTCTCTCTCAGGAATAAATAAAAAAACATTAAAAAATTAAAAAAAAAACAAATTAGCTAATGTGATACATCACCTCAATAAGAAAAATGATCAGAAACCACATATGATCATTTTAATAGATGCAGAAAAAGCATTTGTCAAAATATAATATCATAGATGATAAAAACCCTCAGCAAGTAGGTCTAGAGGGAACATACCTCAAAATAACAAAGGGGAAAACCCATAGTGAACATCATACTCAAAGGGGGAAAACAGCTTTTCCAGTAAGGTCAGGAATAAGACAAGGATTTCCACTCTTACCATTTTTATTCAGTATAGCGCTGGAAGTCCTAGTCACAGCAGACAACAAAAAGAAATGAAAGGCATCCACATCAGCAAGGAAGAAGTAAAACTTTCACTATTTGCAGATGACATAATACTATATACAAAAAACCTAAAAGGCCCCACGAAAACTTGCTAGAACTGATAAACAAATTCAATAAAGTCACAAGATACAAAATCAATGTACAGAAATCTGTTGCAATTCTATAGAACAACAATGGAGCAACATAAAGAGAAATAAAGAACAGTCCCATTTACAATTGCACCAAAAATAATAAGGTACCTAGCAACGTGTCTAACCAAAGAGGTGAAAAGCCCATATGCTATGAAAACTGTAACACACTGCTGAAAGAAATTGAAGATGACACAAAGAAATGGAAAGCCATTCCATGCTCATGTGTTGGAAGAACAATATTTTTAAAATGCCTATACTGCCAAGGAATCTACATATTTAATGCAATCCTTATCAGAATACCATCAGCATTTTTCACAGAAGTGGACCAAACAATCCTATAAATAGCCAAAGCAATCTTGAAAAAGAACAATTCCAGACATCAAGTTATATCACAAACCTGTAGTAATCAAAACAGGATGGTACTGGCATAAAAAAAAGAAAAGAAAAGACACATAGATCAATGGAACATAATAGAAAACCCAGAAGTAAACCAACAATTATATGTTCAATTAATCTTTGACAATGGGGAAAAGGATATCCAATGGGAGCCAGACAATCTCTTCAACAAATGGTGTTAGGAAAACTAGAGAGAAATATGCAAAATAATGAAACTGGATCAGTTTCTTAGAACACTCAAATATAAAATCAAAATTAATTAAAGACCTAGTTAGATCTGAGACCTGAAACTATAAAGATCCTAGAAGAGAATACAGGCAGTAACATCTTTGATAATAGCTGTAGCAACATTTTTTCTAGATACATCTCCTGAGGCAAGAGAAAGAAAAGCAAAAATGGACTATTGGGACTTTATCAAGATAAAAAGCTTCTGCACGGGGCACCTGAATGGCTCAGTCAGTTCAGTGTCTGACTTCAGTTCAAGTCATGATCTTATGGCTCGTGAGTTCAAGTCCCATATTGGGGCTGTGCTGACAGCTTAGAGCCTGGAGCCTGCTTCAGATTCTGTCTCCATCTCTTTCTTCCCCTTTCCCACTCATGCACTGTCTGTCTCTCTCTCTCAAATATAAATAAATATTTTAAAAAATTTTTAAAAAGTTCTGCACTAAAAGGAAACCTACGGAATGGGAGAAGATATTTGTAAATGCCTATGTGATAAAGGTTTAATATTCAAAGTATATAAAGAACTTTTACATCTTAACACCCCAAAAACAAATAATCCAATTAAAAAGTGGACAGAAATGAGCAGACACTTCTCTAAAGAAGACATGTGGGTGGCCAAAAGACAAAAGAAAAGATGTTCAACATCAATGATCAACAGGGAAATACAAATCAAAAGTACAATGAGGTATTACCTCACATCTGTCAAATGTCAAAAATCAAAAACACATGAGACAACAAGTGTTGGCAAAGAAGTTGAGAAAAAGGAACGCTTGTGTGCTGTTGGTGGGAATACAAACTTGTAGAAAACACTATGAGCTTCCTCAAAAAGTTAAAAATAGAACCATGATCCATTAATTGCACTGCTGGGTATTCCCCCCCCCCAAAAAAACAAAAATATTAATTCAAAGGGAAACATGCACCCCTATGTTTATAGCAGCATTATTTATAACAGCCAAATTATGGAAGTAGCCCAAGTGTCCATTGATGAAGGATTAAAGAAGTGGTATATATATACAATGAAATATTACTCAACCGTAAAAAGGAATTAAATCTTGTCATTTACAATAACATGAATGGAGTTAGTAAGTACAATGCTAAGTGAAATAAGTCAGTTAGAGACTAATTTGACTCATATGTGGAATTTAAGAAACAAAACAACGGAACAAAGGCAAAAAAGAGACAGAGAGAGAGCAAGAGAGAGAGAGAGAAACCAAGAAACAGACTCTTAACTACAGAGAACAAACTGATTAGTCACCAGAGAGGAGGTGGGTGGGGGACTGGGTGAAACAGGTGATGGAGATTCAAGAGTACACTTATCATGAGTGAGAAAAAAATTCACACATACAAATAAGAAAATAGAAGATAACAAGTATTGGCAAGGATGTGGAGAAATGATAATCCTTATACATTACTGGTGGGCATGTAAAATGGTATATAGCTAATATGGAAAGCAGTATAGTGGTTCCTTAAAAAGTTTAACAGAATTACTGTGTGATCCAGCAATTCCACTTCTAAATATATTCCCAAAGGTATTGAAAACAGAGACTTTAACAGATATTTGCACACCATTGCTCGTATTTGTTCATAGTAGCATTATTCACAATAGCCAAAAGATGGAAACAGGATATCTGTCAACAGATAAACAAAATGTGTTGTATTCATGCAATGGAGTATCTTTTAGCCTTAAAAAGGAATTAAATTCATATATATATATATACACACATACACATATATATGTAATTTATTGTCAAATGGGCTAGCATACAGTGTGAAAAGAAATTAAATTCTGATACATGCTAACATAGACGAACCTAGCATCTTCTGCAAAGTGAAATAAGCTCAACACAAAAGGGCAACTATTCTATGATTCCACTTAATGAGGTACCTAAAATATCAAATTCATAGAGACAGAAAATAGAAAAATTTACCAGGGATTGTGAGGAGGAAGGAATGGGAAATTGTTGCTCGATGAATATAGGCTTCCATTTTGTAAGATGAAAAGGTTCTGGAAATAGAGAGTGCTGGTGATTGCACAACATTTGTGAATGTACTTGCTGCCATTTAATTGTTTATTTAAAATAGGTTAAAATAGTAAATTTTATCTTATGTATATTTAACCATAACAACAAAATACTGAAAACGCCTCTAAAATAACTCTCCCATTTTTTGTTTCAGAGGGGTTGAGTTCAGACTGTGTTTTGATCTTTCTTATTTATTTCAGTAGCTTTGTGTAGTCTTCCTTACCTTTTTAACTTTGGGGCAGTTTTTGCTTTGACAATTCATATTTCTGGCATGGTGCATTGTATGCCGCATGTATTTTATTTAGCTACTGGAGTACACATCTTTTCCTCTGTGATATTTAAAGCCCTTGGAGTTTGAGAAGCAGGTTAGGGCTTCAGAAAATGTTTGCTGGAAAGAATTAAAATAGTTTCTATTATACATGGAGAATTGTCTTGTGTATAAGTGACATCTTGTGGCACCAAGTGGAATAGTCAGTACTGTATTGGTATTTTCTTTGAACAAATTTTTCTCTTTTAAAAAGTCCAGATTCCATATATCTTCTTTAAAGTTTACCTAAAATAAGAATGATTGCAATTAGAGGGTAACAGGTGTAACAGCATTGCTGAAGGATGCTTTTTATACATGGTTGGGGCCTACCTGGGACAATTCTGGCTAGATCACCACAGCCTCTGCCATGTCTGAAACTCAGCACACATTTAAGAGATTCCCTACAACAAAATTACCAATTTCTAAATAGTAGGCTGAAAGGTTTTGATAGTTGCAACCAAAGAAAAGGAGATGCATGCATGTTGGCTGTTGTAATCAAGAGGATTTGCATAGAACCCTGAGAAATGTCTGTTGTATTATTAATTTTCTTGAGGGAAGATTTTGGGCTTGAAAAGAATATTTATAGTTGCTAGTCTTTTAATGAGTTTTCAGTTTATTACAAGTGTAAAATTGTAAATGTTTATCTTTCAAGCCTTTAAGTTCAATGTATTAATTTTATTATATTGTTAGTAAATTTTGTTTCAATTAAAAAAATCTCTTTTTATAATTCCTTAGGGAATTAAAAAAAATATTTTTGAGAGAGAGAGAGAGACAGAGAACAAGTGGGGGAAGGGCAAAGAGAGAGGGAGACAAAGACTCCAAAGCAGGTCCAGGCTCTGAGCTGTCAGCACATAGCCTGATGTGGAACTTGAATTCACAAATCGTGAGATCAACCTGAGCTGAAGTCAGACACTTAACTGACTGAGCCACCCAGGTGCCCCAAATTCCTTAGAGAACTCTTAGGTGCTCTGAAGTTTGAGAACCGTAAGAGGGATTTCTAAATTGCAACGAATGAATCTCTAATTCTTGAATTATTGTTGAATTATTGTTTCTTGAGGCCATCAAGAAGAAGTTTTATAGATTTGACGTGAGATTCTACAGCATGTCCAGTTGCCACTGACAGGGTCTAAACTCAAGTTTCCTTTAGCCATCACTGTTTTCAAAAGAATGTGTCTGACTTTCTTCCGAGGATGGTCATAATAATGAAAGAAAGCAAAGAAACACAAAATAAAGCAGGAATAAAAGCACAGTAACATACCAGTCCCCAGTGCAAAATTTGACTTACTGTCTGTGCTGTTTCATCCTTCCCCCCGGCAAACTTATTGAACCAGTATTGGTGAAACTAGGCCACTACCCTGAAAATCTCAGGGACTTACTCTGATTCACATTTGCATCTCCAATGCCTGCCGAAATCTGAGTGCTTAATGTTCATTCATTCACTTAGCAATATTTATTGAGAGCCTATAATATACCAGGCATGATTCTAACTGCTGGGAATGTTAGTGGTGACCAAACAGACAAAAATTCATGTCTTCATAGAGATACATCCTAGTGGGAGAGACAGACACTATACAACTAAACAAGAACACATAGTATGTTAGATGTGTCAGCATCCTTCAGGCAAAGAGCGGCAGAAACACACTTGTGGTTGAACAACTTGGGTTTATTGTTGCAGTGAGGGACAACTGTCACCATGGGGAACTGTGGGGAGGCCCAGTAAGAGTTTGAAGAACCTATTACAGGTTTAGGTTGGGTAATTTTGGAAAGGGTCGAATGAAGGGGGAGATCTGCTGTGGATTTGATGTTATCATAAAGCAGGGAAAATTCTACAATCAAGTGTGCTTGTCTATTTTTAATATTCTGTGAGTTGTTTATGTCCAACAGGAGACCACCATGGCCTAGCTGTAAGTATCAGGCCAATTTCCAGATGTCGGAGACTCTTGCTTTCTTAGATGATAATGAATACCATAATGAAGAAAAAAAAATCAAGGAGAGGGAGGGGATAAGGAGTGATGGATATAGATAGGCAAGAGTGCTTTTGATTTAAATATTTTTTTTAATGTTTTATTTATTTCTAGGAGAGAGAGAGACAGCGTGAGCAGGGGAGGGTCAGAGAGAGAGGGAGTCACAGACTCTGAAACAGGCTCCAGGCTCTGAGCTGGCAGTCAGCACAGAGCCCGACGCGGGGCTCGAACCCACGAACCGCGAGATCATGACCTAAGCGAAAGTCGGACGCTTAACCGACTAAGCCACCCAGGCGCCCCTAGAGTGCTTTTGATTTCTAGAAAGTATAGTCAATGAAGGGCTCCATGAATACCTAACGTGTGCAATGATCTGAAGGAGGTGAGGGAATGAACCTACAACAAGTGAAAAGGTGAGGAAAGGAATGGAGGCAGTGGTGGGTGAGTCCCTGACACATTCTAGGAACTGTAGACCTAAAAATGATTAGTTAACAAAGGTAAAATAAGTGACCCAAACTAAGATATTGCTGCCAGATATGTAGTGTCTAACCCAGTTACCCAGCATTGAGCAGAGTTCAAACTGACTTCAGCAGGGCCTGGGTCAAGACTGGACTACCTTTTGTTATATTAATGAGGGGTATTGATCTGGAGTTGGATTAGTCTCAACTAGGTTACTTTAAGAAGCATATTTTGACAGACTATCTCCCCAGCATTGTCTAAGAATAGCTGCTCAAATAGGTGTGGAGCTCTGTGTTGGCACATAGGGAACACTCCAACATTTGCGGAATGGATTTTCCCAGTTACAAGGCCTCTTCCCTAAACAGATTCCACATGGATAGCCTGAAATCGTCTTCAAATGTATATTTTATATGTGAATGAATTCTGAGTTATGAAAATGCCTCTTCTAATTTATCACTAGACAACCTCTTTCATAACAGTGCTTTCAACATTTACTTTGTCAATTTTCATATGTGGTTATCTTATTTGAACATTTTAACGGCCTTGTGAAATAGGGTAGGAATTTTCCTGTTTTATATTTGGTTGAACCATATGAAATTTCTAATATTTTACCATTTTTTACCTACAAAAATGGCAGTTACATGTGACCCAACCTAATAGGTGAGGAAATTTGAGAGGTTAAGATAGACAAAGGAGAGTTAGGGGTCGAGTTTTAACAACTCCCATATTTATGTGTCAAACTTGGACTACTGCCCTAAACTCTAGACTCAATATCTCCTCTTGAACATCTAATAAGCATTTCAAAGTTAGCATGGTAAAATCTGCTTCAATACAAAGACATGGTGTGACTGAATGGATTAAAAAAATCAAGACTCAAGTATATAATACCTATGAGAGATACTCTAGCTTTAAGGATGTACACAGACTGAAAGTGAAGGGCTGGAAAAAGATATTCATGCAAATGGAAGCCTAAAGAAGTAGGAGTAACTATACTTATATCACTTCAGTGATATATACTGATATATACTGACTGATATATACCGACTCAATATACTTCAGTCCAAAGCGTGTAATAACAGGTAAATAATGGTAAAAGGGTCAACTCAACAAGAGGATATAACATTTGTAAATATGCACTCAACATATGAGCACCTAATTTTATCAAATATTATCAGATATGAAGAGAGAAGTAGTCATATAATAATAGAAGACTTCAACAACACATAGATCATCCAGACAGAAAACAAATAAGAGAACATATGACTTAACCTACATATTAAACCAGATGGGCTTAACAGAGATAACTATATAAGTATATATATAACATATCTATATATAGGTAACTAAATAACTGTATTTAAGGTATATCTGCCTCCCTCCAATATTCATTGGAGAATTATTTACAATAGCCAAGACATTGAAGCAAACCTGAATGTCCATCAGTGGATAAAAGAAAGAAAATGTGATATATATTTATAACGGAATATTATTTCACCATAAAAAAGAAGGAAATCCTGCCATTCACAACAACGTGTTTAGACTTGAAAGCATTATGTTAGGTAGAATACGTTATATAGAGAAATACAAATGCTGTATGCCCTCAGTTATATATGGAATTAAAAAAACCAAACAACCGAACCTATAGAAACAACAGATTGATGGTTCCTGAAGGAGTGTTAGGGGGGTGAGGGAGATGGGTGAAGGTAATCAAAGTTGGTCACAAGGTATAAATTGGACCTTATAAGTTCTGGGAATGTAATGTACAGGATGGTGGGTTTTGACTATGGTTAATAATACTGTATTGTATATTTGAAAGTTGCTAAGAGAGTAAGTCTTGAAAACTTCATCTCAAGAAAAAAGTTGTAACTTTGTGAGATGATGAATGTTAACTAGACTTACTGTGGTGATTATTTCACAATACATACTTATATCAAATTTATTATGTTGTACACCTTAAGCAAGTAAAATATTATATATATAATATATGTCAATTATATCTCAATAAAAATGGGGGCAAACCATGGTAAAAACTGAACTTCAAATTCCCCTCAAGTTCTCTCCGGCCATCTTTCCCATTTCCTGATGGCATCTCATTCTTTCCAATAGATCAGCCTAGAAAACTGTGGCCATATTGGACTCCTGTCTTTTTCTCATAGTTACATTTAGTCCTCACATTTGCTCACATTTACTAAACCTGTCAGCTCTACTTGTGAAATAGGACAGAATATGACCACTGCTCGCTGTGCTGTCCAAGCTACCATTACCTCTATGATGGCAGCAGCTTTCTGACTGGTTGCTGTGTGTTCACCATGGCCTGTCAACGAAGTGCTTTCTATGCAGAATTTAATATCTTAACCTGTTTATATAACTCCTCTGCTAAAAATACTCTGATAGATTTCCATTTCAGATAGCCAAAGTCATTAAAACTCCTACAAATCTCTCTGTTATCCCATGCCTCCATAACCTTTTTGATTTTACCTTCTCAAACACATTTCTGCCTTTGCATCTTTAGTTCTCTTTACTTATAATTCTCTGATATTTTAAAACATTCTAATTATAAATACTTCACTATATCTAAGAAATCATGTAAAAAGTAATCATAATATCAATATCACATCTTAAGCTATAATTCCACAATGTCATCTGATGACAGAGTTGACATTTCCCTAGTTTTCACAATTTAGAAGGAAATTTATTCAGATTAAAATCCAAATGAGGTTCATACGTTGCATTTGTTTAATATGTCTCTTTTTTGTATTTTATGCATATATATGTTTGAATTTGATTTACAATGTTACATTAATTTCAGATATATAACATAGTGATTCAACTTGTCTGTATGTTATGTAATGCTCATTACAATTGTAGCTACCATCTCTCACCATACAATGCTATTATAATATCATTGACTGTATTCCCTATTCTGTGCCTTTTATTCTCTTGATTTATTTATTCTATAACTGGAAGCCTGTATCTCCTACTCCCCTTCGCCTATTTTGCCCATCCCTCTACCCCACTTCACTTTGGTGGCCATCAGAGTGTTTTCGGTATGTATCGTTCTGATTCTATTTTTTGTTTGTTCATTTGTTTTGCTTTTAAGATTCCACATAGTATGTCTCTTAAGATACTTTTAATCTATAAGAGTTTTGTCTCCCGCCACTTTTTTCTCTTTTTAAAGAATGAATCTTAGTTGGGATAGAATTTCCCACATTCTAGATTAGTGTTGTTTACCTTGTTTATCTAGCTTTTTATTTCCATGAACCTGGTTGTTATGTTAGACGTAGAGGCTGATTCAGGCTCAAGTTAGATTTTTTTTTTTTACAAATATTTCGTAGGTGGAACTGTATATTCCCTATTGAATTACATTAGGGAGGTTATAATAGCTGTCTGTTTTTTGATGTTAAGAGTATTCAGTAGATTCAATTATTGAATTAATTCAATTTAGCCACTAGAGGTCAGGACTTTATTTTTAAAATACGTACTGTAGATCTAGACTTAGGTTTTGTAAAAGAGTGGAAAAATCTTTGTTAATGAGGTGTCATTATTAGGAATTTCTGGGTAAACTTTTTTTGTCTCTTAAATATAGATTATGGCTGTCTTAGAAGGTTAAATATAGTTTTGCGATATAATTTTTCCATTTGAAACCATTTTCACTGTATTAAAATTATATGTTTCCCAGATTTAAACACTTCTGTACCCTAGAAGTTTAAGTCAGTTTATGTGCTGCTGTATACCGTATACAGTATTCTGCTTAAAGTGGTAAAACAGGAAAGATAAGACAGTAGGAAAAATATTCGTGAAACCAAGCATGGAAAAAGGAAATGAGCAGTAAAGGTGAGGAGGAAGTTAGGCATGACTGTGGCTACTGTGGGAACCTGCAGCTGTGCTTCCTCCCTGAGACTGTGCGCAGGTCTGTTTCCCAGTGCTGTCTCCAGAACTTTCTTTGAAACATGCAGCTATTGAATGGGTGGCCTGGAGGATCAAAGAAGCTCTTCAATTTAATAACAGTAATAATTTTTATTAGAGATGCATGCTGANTGAATGGGTGGCCTGGAGGATCAAAGAAGCTCTTCAATTTAATAACAGTAATAATTTTTCTTAGAGATGCATGCTGATAGATGTAGATATCTGTTATTTTTGTTTTTTACAAGTGAGAGAAATTGAACTTTATATAGTTTATAAATTTTAGTTTATATGTTGGTTAGATAACTAATTTCATTCCATCCATATATTTATTCATTATTGAATGAAAGAGAAACCATATTACATTGATTTTTTAAATTATTTTATTTTTATTAATTTAAAAATTTTATTTAAATCCAAGTTAGTTAACATATAGTGTAATAGTGATTTCAGGAGTACAATTTAGTGATTCATCACTTACATATAACACCCAGTGCTCATCCCAAAAAGTGCCTTCTTAATGCCCATCACCCAGTTAACCCATCTCCCCACCCAACACCCCACCAGCAACCCTCAGTTTGTTGTCTGTATTTAAGAATTTCTTATAGTTTGCTTCCCTTTCTGTTTGTATCTTAATTTTTCCTTCCCTTCCCCTATTTCATCTGTTTTGTTTCTTAAATTCCACATATGAGTGAAATCATGATATTTATCTTTCTCTGACTGACTTATTTTGCTTAGCATAATACACTCTAGTTTCATCTACGTTGTTGCAAATGACATGATTTAATTATTTTTGATCACTGAATAATATTCCATTGTGTATGTATGGGTGGGTGTGTGTGTGTGTGTGTGTGTACCACATCTTCTTTATCCATTCGTCAGTTTATGGACATTTGGGCTCTTTCCATAATTTGGCTATTGTTGATGGTGCTGCTATAAACATTGGAGTGCAGGTGTCCCTTCGAATAAGCATTTTTGTATCTTTTGGATAAATACCTAGTCATGCAATTGCTGGATGGTAGGGTAGTTCTATTTTTAATTTTTTAAGGAACCTCCATACTGTTTTCCAGAATGACTGCACCAGTTTGCATTCCCACCAGCAATACAAGTGTTTCCCTTTCTCCGCATCCTCACCAACATATGTCGTTTCCTGAGTTGTTAGTTTTAGCCACTCTGACAGGTGTTAGGTGGTATCTCATTGTGGATTTTTTTTTTAATTTTTAAAATGTTTTTTAAAATTTATTTCTGAGAGAGAGAGAGCAGGGGAGGGTCAGAGAGAGAGGGAGACACAGAATCTGAAACAGGCTCCAGGTTCTGAGCTGGCTGTCAGCACAGAGCCCATCATGGGGCTTGAACCCATAAACTGTGAGATCATGATCTGAGCTGAAGTCAGACACTTAACCGACTGAGCCAATCAGGCGCCTCTCATTGTGGTTTTGATTTGTATTTCCCTTATGATGAGTGATGTTGAGCATCTTTTTATGTGTTCATTAGCCGTCTGGATATTTTCTTTTGAAAATTGTCAATATGGTACTGGCACAAAAACAGACACATAGATCAATGGAACAGAATAGAGAACCCAGAAATTGACCCATAAATGTATGGCCAACTAATCTTCGACAAGCTGGAAAGACTATCCATTGGGAAAGAGACAGTGTCTTCTGCAAATGGCACTTGGAAAACTGGACTACAACATGCAGAAGAATGAACCCGAACCACTTCCTTACACCATACACAAAAATAAATTCAAAGTGAATGAAAGACCTAAATGTAAGACAGGAAACCATCAAAATCCTAGAGGAGAAAACAGGCAACAACGTCTTTGACCTTGGCTGCAACAAGTTCTTAATAGACATGCCTCTAGACGCAAGGGAAGCAAAAGCAAACATGAACTGTTGGGACCTCATCAAGATAAAAAGCTTCTGCACAGCAAAGGAAACAATCAACAAAACTAAAAGTCAAGCAGTGGAATGGGAGAAGATATTTTCAAATATTGGATAAAGGGTTATTATCCAAAATCTATAAAGAACCTATCAAACTGAACACCCAAAAACGAGAGCCCAGTGAAGAAATGGGCAAAAGACATTAACACTTATCGAAAGAACACATCTAGATGGCAACCATATTATATATAAAGTAACATGGTGCCTGGGTGGCTCAGTTGGTTAAGTGTTTGACTCAACTTCGGCTCACAGTTTGTGAGTTTGAGCCCCACTTTGGGCACTGTGCTGACAGTTCAGAGCCTGCTTGGGATTCTGTCTCCCTCTCTCTGATCCTCCCCCGCTTGCTTTCCATCTCTTTCTCAAAATAAATAAAAATAAACTTCAAAAAATAAAAAAATAAAGAAGCATGGTCCTCGCTGTCATGAAATTATAGAGTTGAATTAAAATCTCTGCTTATAAAGATCAAATGAGTTTTGTCAGTCTCTTTGGTCTAGTGAAGAGGCAGATCATCAATCAGGGTTCATAGTTCAATATAATTATCGTGTGTACAGTGGAGGAGATGAAATCAGATAGGGGTAGGGAGGATATATCTTTTCTCTGGGCACATGAAAAGCACCAATATGAGTGCCCTAAGAAAACTGGGGACTGATGGGTCATGCATTAAAAAAATTAAAAAAAAAGGAAAGAATATTCCGTGTCTATTAAAAAGAACGTTCAGGGAAATTGGTTTTAAACAATAGGACTATTTTAAAATTTAAAGAAATTTGAGCGTGTTTGTGTTCTGCCAATTGCAAGAGAGAGATTCCATATTCTAGGAAGAGAAAATCTTTGCTCTCATTTAATAGGGTTCCTGAGTATTTTGAAGAGAAGGGATTACAATAAGCAAACTAAAGTGGGAAGTAAAATAGCCTTTGAGGGGTATTTGGAGTGACTGATGGATAAACACTCTGGCCTGTTTATATTTGGGTTGAGTAATATTTTAAGCACCTGGATTTTAGTTAATCCTGTTTCCCAAAGCAGTACAGTTCTCTGTATTTGTATAGCAGCCCAAGGAAAGCAAACAAAGATAGATTGCCAGCACTGAGGCTAAATCAGGTGTTCTTTTGTGTCAGGGTTACAGAGTTAAAGTTGTCTGTATTGGGATTTAGGCAGCATATCTTCCCCCTTTAATTTTCCCTCTTAGGAAATGTTAATATGAACATGGAAAACTTAATCTAGAAGTTATAAAATATTCCATGTTGAATTTTTTAAGAAAAGGGACATTCATGTGGTAAGTAAAAAGAACTTTGTAAGTAAGAGTAAATGCTGTTAAATGCTGTAAAGCTTCCCAAGAGGTTGTAGAATTTTCTTGTTTTAAGAACGTTAAACTTGCAATGTAGATCCATTTAGATAGCATTTTAGAACAGCCTCTGGCTTTCAGTACGTGGTTATACTAATGCATTTTTTTAATAAAATTTTTTAATGTTTTACTTATTTTTGAGAGAGATATAGAGACAGCATGAGCAGGAGAGGGTCAGAGAGAGAGGGAGTTACAGAATCTGAAGACAGGCTCCAGGCTCTGAGCTGGCTGTCAGCACAGAGCCCGACATGGGGCTCGAACCCACGAACCGTGAAATCATGACCTGAGCCGAAGTTGGACGCTTAACCGACTGAACCACCCAGGCGCCCCAACTAATGCATTTTCTGTGAACTAACTCAGTCACTGCTTTTCCCAAGAAGCCTTTCCTTAGCTATCCATTCATATTTGACAATTTCTTCCTTGGTACCCTCGTGTGACACAATCACAACGCCTATAAAATTTGAGGACAGTTCTTTAAGTATCAGTCTCCTTTCACGAGACTATAGTTCTCTGAGGGCAGAGTTATATTTCAAGTTTCTAGTTTAGTGCTGGGGAAAAACAATCAATATTACATAAATCATCTACCTCTTATTTTAGCTAAATCTGTCATTTCATTGTTCTAGGAGCTGGCCATGAGCATTCCGATTTCTTTGTTTACGCCATTTGCCTTATTTTGGGGTACACTTTCCTATTCTGTATTTGTATGAGGCTTATGTGTTCTTCCAGGCCCAGCACAAGTCTCACCTCTTTCATAGAGATCCGATGAGATTGAAGGTTTGTGTGAACATTCTTACCTTGGAAATTCTATAGCATTTATTTACAGATTTGGTAAATATGAATGCATGTGTTATGACCCCTCAATTAATGTGTGAGCGTCTAAAACACAGGGATCGTGCCTTATCTCTACTGCCCCAATGTCTAGCATAGTGCTTTATTCAGAGTAGCTGGGGTAAGGAGAGAAGTATGAAAATGGCTAATCTCATCACTTACGGAACTTTCTGTTGAAGACACTGTTTCTAAAATCTGTACACAATGGAGAAAGAGGAGCAACATTTCTAATAGTGCAAAATAACGATATAGCTTCCCATCCATCATCCAGAACCCCTGGGACCAGATTTTTTTGGAAATTAGAATTTTTCCTCTTCACTGGGGTAGTACTTACCATTAATGATTCATAATAAATGAGTAAATAAAAACAATAAAAACTATAAATATCTTCATGTCTGTTCAGATCAGGTTTCAGTTAATAAAGTGAACCTTGATAATCTGAATTGCATACATTTGTGAAGTCAAATTGTTTGTCCGATGATTAATCAGTAAATCATATTCTTGACCTTGTAAATTGGTCACAGTCTGAAATTTATCCTCTGCAGTTCATTTAGTATTCTTTTTAGTTTCAGTAGGGAGTAGCCATGTTAATATAAATGTCATAAGAAGACTATAAATCAGGACTTCACTATTCTACGAACAACAATTCTTAGGGTTTGGCTAACTCAAACATACAGAGTCATATGTATGTCTTAGCTATTTTTTTGGTGAGAATTCTGACAAGAATTTTTAAGGCTCAAAAGACACCCACTACCTGTTCAAATAGAGTGACCCTGAAAGAGAATAAACTTCTAAAGTGGGAAAAACGTTTTAATAAATTGACTCAGGGGCACATTGCTGCTTTTCTATTTTTTAAATGTTTAAAGAGGATTTAGGAATTAACTGCATTTCTATTTGACCTGAACTGTATACAACATTTTTAACTTGCAACCTCTACTCTTGGCTAGAGTTTAATATCTTTTCTAATCCAACATTTATGGGTTTAGTTGAGCAATCTCTCTTGGCATGTATTTAGGTCAGTTTATTTATTAACAAAAATGAAGTCACTGTCATATGGAAGTATTTAGCGTAGTTTTTAACTAATAAATTGGAACAATGGAACCTAGAAAGCATTTTTATCAAGTTAAAGTATCTAAGCACAAAGGTTTTTTCTTTTCATTTTTATCATAAAATCGCTCCTAGGAATTTGTGGTATAATATAAAATTTGCTTTTTCAAACATGGAAATTTTATTTTAAAAAATAAAAAAAAATCAAACTTTGATAGGGTGGACCCCATACAAGATAGTGACTTAACTGGATTAAAAAAAAAAAAAACAACTAAAAGAGGATCAACTGAAAGAATGGAAGAGAGAGATTAGAGGTAGTAGATTAGGAGGCGGAGAAGGAGGTACTGAGTGGTGAGGAGAGATGGTGAGGAGTCTGGCAGTGGATTTGGGAATACATTTTAACACATTATTAGGAGCCCCATGATAAAGAGTGACTGAGGACTGTTTTAACAGACGTATGAAAGCCAAACTCTTTTAACCTGTGACTGTGAAAACAAAGCCAGCATCAGGTTCAAGAGGCCCTGTGAACACGAGAATTAACAGATGATGATAGTAGATCAAAGATAGTTGTTAAGGGAGAAAGGGACAGTTTGATAGAAGTGGGAAATTGGGAAGAGATGAATAGGAGATAGGTGATAGGTACTATGTTAAGCCTTACTGTAAGTCTCAGGCTGCTGACAGTAATTCACAATAGGTTTTGTATACATTTCGTGGCCTAATCACGAAAGAATAAGACGGACCATGTTAACAAACACAAGGTGGCTTTACTTCTATATTAGGACCTGAACAGTCACAATGCACATCTGTGACCACACCTCTTCACAAGTTACTTGAAGGCAGCATAGTGTTTAAAAAATGTTGACTAACTGGGGGGTTCCTAGGGGGAACTAACTAGGGGGGGCTCAGTCAGTTACACGGCCAACTTTGGCTCAGGTCTTGGCTCAGGTCATGCTCTCATGGTTTGTTGGTTTGAGCCTTGTGTCAGGCTCTGTGCTGACAGCTTGGAACCTGGAGCCTGCTTCGGATTCTGTGTCGCCCTCTCTGCCCTCCACCACTCACACTGCGTTACTCTACTTTCTCAAAAATAAACAAACACTAAAAAGAATGATGATTACTTGAGAATCTTATCACAGTTATTTAGCTAGTTTAGGTAAAAAAAAAAAAGAAGGAGAAGAAAGAACATAATTTCTGTACCACTGTAAAGTATATAATGGTGGGAAAATATCTTCCCTTCCTTAAAAGTAACTACGGACTTATTGTATGAGAATGTAGGTAAATTGGCCAGGATTCTTTTCCTTACAAATGATAGAAATCTAACTTGAATCAGCAGGCAAAAGAAGAAAGTTTATTGGTTCACATAACAAAAAAGTACAGGAATTTACTGTTTTAGGCATGGCTGTCTCCAGGTGCTTAAATGATATTCTCAGGTGTCTGATTCTTTTTTTCATCACCTGGCTTTCTTTTCTTTTTTTTCTATTTTCTTTTTTATAATATTTTTTTATTGAGGTAAAATTGGTATTTAACATCCTGCTAGTTTCAGGTATACAACATACTATTTTGGTATTTGTATTTACTACACAGTGATCACCACAATAAATCTAGTTATCATCTGTCATGATATAGTAATCTCTTTCACTCCTTTTGCCCCCCTCACAACCCCCTTTCCCTCTGATAATCACAAATCTGTTATCTCTGTGAGTTTTGATTTGTTTTACATTCCACATATAAGGGAAATTATAAAGGTATCTGTCTTTTTCTGTCTGACTTATTTTACTTAGCATAATACCCTCAAGTTCCATCCATGTTGTCACAAATGGCAAGACCCGTCTGTTTTTATGGCTGACTAGTATTCCATTGTGTGTATATATCACAACTTCTTTATCCATTTATCTGTTGATGGACCCAGGTTATTTCCATATCTTGGCTATTATAAATAACACTTCAATAAACATAGGGGTACATATATTATTTTTGAATTAACGTTTCTGTTTTCTTCAGATAAATACACAGAAGCAGAATAGCTGGATCATACGGTAGTTCTCTTTTTAATTTTTTGAAGAACACTTATACTGTTTTGCATAGTGGATGAACTAATTTTCATTCCTATTAACAGTGTACGAGGGTTCTCTTTTCTCCTCCTCCTCATCAACCCTTGTTGTTTCTTGTGTTTTTTATTTTAGCCATTCTCACAGGAATGCGGTGATATCTCTTAGTGGTTTTGATTTGCATTTCCCTGATGATTAGTGATGTTGAGCATCGTTTCATATGCCTGTTGTCCAGCTGTATGTCTTCTTTGGCAAAATGTCTCTCCCCATTCAGTCCTGTGCCCATTGTTTTAAAAGCGTTTATCTTGCCGCAACAAGCATGCTCCTTAATTCTCATCATCTATTTTTACCCGTCTCCCCCCTCATTCCCTCTGGTAACCATCAGTCCTCTATATCTAAAAGTCTGTTTCTTGGTTTGTCTCCATTAAAAAATATAAATAAATAAATAAATAAATAAATTTTAAAAAAATGTCTGTATTACCTAAAGCAATCTACAGATTTGATACAATGCCTATCAGAATTCCAGTGGCAATTTTCATAGAAATAGAAAAATATGATCCTAAAATTTGTGTGGAATCGCAAAGGATCCTGAATAGTCAAAGCAATCTTGAGAGACAACATTGCTAGAGGAATCATCTACCTTGATTTTAAACTATATTACAAAGCTCTAGTAACCAAACAGACTGATTGGCATAAAAACACACAGAGATCGAGAAACAGAATAGAGAGCCCAGAAATAAACTCATGCATATATGGTCGATTCATTTTCAACAAGGCAGCAACAATATGGAATGGGGAAAGGATTGTCTCTTCAAAAGATTGTGTTGTGAAAAATGAATACATGCAAACGAATGAAACCGGACCACTCTTTCATCATACACAGAAGTCAACTCAATACGGATGAAATACTTGAACATCAGCTGTAAAATGACAAAACTCCTAGAAGGAAAAAAAAATATAGGAGGTAAGCGCATCAACATAAATCTTTCTGAGTTTGACATTAAAACCAAAGGCAGCAAAAGATATAGTTTGACTATGTCAAACTAAAAAGCTCCTGCACAACAAAGGAAACCATCAATAAAATGAAACTCAACCTAATAAATGGGATAAAGTATTTGCAATCCACTTATCTGTCATGAGATAATATCCAAAATATATAAAGATATAATTTACAACTCAATAACATAAAAAGAAATAACCCAATTAAAAAATTGACAAAGACCATGAAAATGCATTTTTCCAAAGAAGACACGTAGGTACATGAAAAGATGCTTAACATCATGAATTATCTGGAAAATGAAAAATTAAAACCACAATGAGATGTCACTTCACACCCGTTAGGCTATTCTAAAAAAATTGCTGGTGAGAATGTGCAGAAGAAAAACCCTTGTACACTGTTGGTGAGAATATAAACTGGTGCAGTTATTATGGAAAACAGCACAGACATTCCTCAAAAAATTAAAAGCAGAGCTACCATATTATACAGAAATCCCACTTCTGGCTATGTACTTGAAAGAAATGAAATCACTATCTTGAAGAGATACATACACTCTCATGTTCACTGCAACCTTGTTCACAGTACCGAAGACATGGAAACAAAGTCAATGTCCATCAAAAGATGAATGGGTAAAGATACTTACACACACATAATGCGTTATTTTTCAGCCTTAAAAAAGAAGGACAATTTATTATTGGTGATAATACAGATGATCTTTGAAGGCATTATGCTAAGTGAACTAAGCTAGACAGAGAAAGACACATACTGCATGATGTCATTGGATATGAAATTTAAAAAAATCAAATTCATAATAATAGAGAGGAGAGTAGTTGTTGACAAGTTCGGGAATGAGGGGATGGGGTGAGTTTGGTAAAAGGATACAAACTTAACAGGTGTAAGATGAATACGGTCTAAGGATATAATGTATAATATGGTGACTACAGTTGTTAATATTGTATCGTGTAATTCAAATTTGGTAAGAGGGTACAATTTTTAAAAAAAAAAATTTTTTTTTTAATGTTTTATTTATTTCTAGGAGGGAGAGAGAGAGAGACAGCTTGAGCAGGGGAGGGTCAGAGAGAGAGGGAGTCACAGACTGAAATAGGCTCCAGGCTCTGAGCTGGCAGTCAGCACAGAGCCCGACGCGGGGCCCGAACCCACGAACCGCGAGATCATGACCTAAGCGAAAGTCAGACGCTTAACCGACTAAGCCACCCAGGCTCCCCAAGAGGGTACAATTTAAGTGTTTTATCCACATACGCAAAAACAGCTGAATATGTGAGGAGATGGAGGTATTAATTAACTTGATGGTGATAATCCTTTAAAATGTATAGGCATAGCAAACCATCACATTGGTTACATTGTAAACTTATTTGTAAATTATCTCAATAAAGCTGAAGAAAATTTAAAAGACCTTGCATTTCTTAATTGGCCAAATTGGCTTTGACCAGTTTGCAACAAGTCTTCCAGGGTAAAATCTAAATTCCTTAGAATGTTGCATATACTCCTTATATATAGACTTCCAGTATCACTTCTGTTACATTCTCAATGCTTACTATTTTCAGAGATTGTGAGTTTGGAGATCATATTCTCTTATACATCACCTTGTCTTACACTTGCCCTTTTCACTTCTTAGAATACTCACCTCCTCAAGGCAATCTTCCCTCACTCTTCCTCTCCCTTCTCTTCCAAAGCTTTATTTAGTACCTGATCTGAGCTTGTAGCTTCTGGAACACGTGTCTACCGAAGTCATTTCAATGTTGTGGTTAAAGTGCGCAGAATTATTTCAGCTTTGTGAAATAGATTGTAAATTCTCTGGGAGCAGAGATTATTTATTTTTATAACTTTAGTGCTTGGTATGCTCTTAGCAATTGTTTACTGAAAATAAATTTACTGAATACACTTTATAATTACAGTGACCAAATGTTTTTGCTGTGGATCAGTCTCAATTTATATGTTTATCCTGACATAATTATTAATAGCATCACCTTTTAACACTCAAAAGTGTTTCAGTTTGAATGATAAATTATGGGTCACCCTGTGTGTAAGGATTATTGGGGGAGATATAATGCTGAATTGCTTTTCTTTGCATTTAAGGGATAATTCTGTCTTTTGATTTCCTGGAGAAGAGAGACAATAATTACCATAAATTATAACAAGAATACTATCTCAGTAGTAATTTCCTTAAAGCAAAATGAAACTAGCCAACTGGTTCCCAGGATTCTGTGAAGATATGTATATTAGTTTGCTAGGGCTGCCATAACAAAGTGGCACAGACCAAGTGGCTTAAACAAAAGAACTTGATTTTCCCATAGTTTCAGAGGCTGGAAGCCCAAGATCAAGATGTTGGCAGATTGGGTTTCTCCAGAAGTTCTTTCCTTGATTTGTAAATGGCTACCTTCTCATTGTATCCCCACAAGGCCTTTTCTCTGTATCCCTGTTACAGCTGCTTTTGTTTTGTTTTGTTTTATTAGACAGAGAGTGAGAGAGCGAGCATGAGCAGGGTTGGAGCAGAGGGAGAGGGAAAGAGAAAATCTTAAGCAGGCTCCATGCCCAGAATGGAGCCTGATGTGGGTACCCGAGACCGTGGAATTCTCTGCCCAAAGTTCTTGAGCCTGCTCTGGGGCCTCTTCCCAGTCTCCAGCCTCCTGAGTGTGATCTACCCCACTGTGTGCACATGGTTAGGCCCAGGGGGTAGCTGAGGGCAGTTGTTGCTTAAGGAGAAAGGCCCTGGCTCTGTCCTAATTGCCATATTCTAGTGTGGAACTGGGAGGAGCCCTTGGTCACTATGAGACTATATAAAGTATGTATATCTATTGTATAGTATAGATACAATAATAAATAGTACATATTTTATTTACCTGTTTATTGATTTGCTTATACCTTTAAAATACTTAGAAAATATAAAAATATAAAATATACAGTGTTGATGAAAACTCCCTCCTTGACCAAACTTTAGTTAGGCTCCCTGTAGCTTTCTTTTTTTTTTTTTTAAATGTTTTATTTATTTCTAGGAGAGAGAGAGAGACAGCGTGAGCAGGGGAGGGTCAGAGAGAGAGGGAGTCACAGACGGAAACAGGCTCCAGGCTCTGAGCTGGCAGTCAGCACAGAGCCCGACGCGGGGCTCGAACCCATGAACCGCGAGATCATGACCTAAGTGAAAGTCGGACGCTTAACCGACTAAGCCACCCAGGCGCCCCTGTAGCTTTCTTTTTGACTAAGTTTTGATCTCAGGCCCCAGTTCTTGCGGGGTCTGCATGGCCCTGCCTTAACAACATTGCTGCTATGTCACTTTATGGAGAATCTCCCCATCCTTGATATCTCATCACCTTGGCTTACTTTCAGCATGAAAGTTAAGTCAGTTTAGCAAGAATCTGATGTCTTTCTCCTCTTAGTAATTTTCCATCCACTGACCACCTCACCTAGCTCTTTGGCTATAGATTCCTACTTATCCTTCTTGTACTCAGAATTGAGCTGAGAGATAGAAAAAAGTCTTTTTTCTCTAATTATAATAGTTTCTGCATAAAATATATCTTTACTACTTTGACCAGTGTCTGTCTTTGGATCTTTTTGACAGTATGTGTTGGGACTCTATAGCTGGTGTATTAAGAATATACAGATTATGACCTGGTGAATGAAAAGACACAAACCACTCACATGGGGTCAGCATGTAGCTCTGGCATTGTTTGAACTGCCACTTTGGGAAAATGAAAACCCTGGGGTCATTTGGATTGAAGGTGTGATCTCAATATAGTCATACAAAGGAAAGGAAAGTCACAAGATTTATTACTTATAGATACCAGAAATTGCAGGGGTTGCACAGTGAGCCAGGGATAAAGGCAGTTCTTCATCCTACATCATAAGGGGACAGGAGGAGAGCCCCTGTTACTTATAAGGCAGTTGGGATGGCTGTCACTAACTCTTCATGGGCTCTACTTTAAGTGGTTATTTTAAAAGGTGCCCTGGGAATAGTGTGAGGAGAACAGGTATTAGCTCTTCTTTAAATGTTTAGTAAGGAAGGCCTCCAAATACTTTCTATGTAGCCAGCATTACCCTAATACCAAAATCAGACAAAGACACCACAAAAAAAAAAAAAAAAAGAAAGCAGGCTGACATGCCTGATGAACATAGATGCAAAAATCTTCAATAAAATATTAACAAGCCACATTTAACACTACATTACAAGGATCATTCATTGATCATATAGGATTTATTCTGGGGATACAAGGATAATTCGATATTCACAAATCAACATGGTACACCACATCAACAAAACAAATAATAAAAATCATATGATCATCTCAGTACATTCAGAAAAAGCATTTGATAAAGTACAACATACATTCATGATAAAAACTGTCAATAAAGTGGGTTTAGAGGGAACATACCTCAACATATTAAGTTTTTATATGAAAATCCACAGTTAACATCATTCTCAATTGTGAAAAAACAGACCTTTTCCTCTAAGATCAGGAATAAGACAAGTATGTCCACTCATACCACTTTTATTCAACATAGTACTGAAGTCATGGCTACAGAAATCAGAATAGAAAAAAGAAATAAGAGGCCTCCATCTTGGTAAAGATGAAGTTAACCTATTACTATTTGCAGATGGCATGATACTATACTTAGAAAATCCTAAAGATGCCACCAAAAATTACCATAAGTAATGATTCAGTAAAGTTATAGGATGCAGAATTCACCAGAAGTTGGTAGCATTGATATACACTAATAACATAGTAGCAGAAAGGGAAATTAAGAAAACAACTGCATTTATAACTGCACCAAAGAGAATAAGATACTTAGGACTGAATTTAACCAACGAGGTGAAAGAGCTGGACTCTGAAAACTGTAAAACTCTTATGAAAGAAATTGAAGATGGCTCAAACAAATGGAAAGATAGTTGATGCTCATGGATGGGAAAAATTAAAATATTGTTAAAATGTCCATACTACCCAAAGCAATCTATAGATTCAATGCAATCTGTATCAAAATACCAACAGCATTTTTCTCAAAACTAGAAGAAATAATACTAAAATTTGAATGGAATCACAGATGACCCCAAATTGCCAAAGCAATCTTGAGAAAGCAAAAAAAAAAAAAAAAAAAAGCTGAAAGCTGAAAGTATCACAATTCCAACTTTCAAGATATACTACAAGGCTATGGTAATCAAAACAGTATGGTACTGGCACAAAAATAGACACATAGAACAGAAAAGAGAGTCCAAAAATAAAACCATGATTATATGGTGAACTAATCTATGACAAAGGATTATAGGGAAAATACAATCTTCAATAAATGGTCCTGGGAGAACTGGAGAGCTACATTTCAAAGAATGAAACTGGACTACTTTGCAACACCCTATACAAAAATAAATTCAAAATGGATTGAATTTGAAACCTGAAATCATACAAATTCTAGAAGAGATCACAGGCAGTAATTTCTCTGACTTCAGCCACAGGAACATTTTTGTAGATAAGTCTCCTCAAAGGTGCCCTGGGGAAAACAAAGCAGGAACATGGCGTGGGAAGCTTAAGCTCAGGTCCTTATCCAAATGTTGAGGTGTGAGCAGGGTTGTCATACTGTAAAATGGCTAGGCAGCAACTCAAAATTTCTGTTTCCCATCACATAGTATCAGAGACTCCGTTTGTCTCCAGGCTCTGCAAATACTAAGGTTGGGCCTTTTTATTGAACATTTAGTATTTGCTAGTCACAATGTCAAGTGTCATTTATTATTTGATACACACAATAGTCAATTGATAGGGCCTATTTCTGACTTCACTTTATAAACAAAGAAACTGGGGCTTAGAGAGCTTAGGCAGCTTGGTCAAAGGTCCCCTGGCTCAGAAGAGGCAGAACTAGGCCTGGAATGGAACTCTGGCTTCAGAAACTGAACTTTAGCCATTGTACCCTACTAAAGGGCTATAAGAATGGCAATTGTGAATCTCATTAATTTTGAAGAGAATAAAATATAGACTCATTAATTACAAACAGTGAGGCTGTCTGGAGATAATAGTTGTCTGAGAATTGCCACAAATTGTTCAGGCTCCAAGGTTTGCCATTTTAGGTACAAGCCTGATTGTAATAACTGCTTGCATTATCCTGTTATTTGTTCTGCCTTAACTAGTGTTAACTGCACATTGCGAAGAGTATGTAGTCTTGCTCAGGTGGGAGTTTCTTCAGATAGAGGAGCAAAGGTATCAGGAATCTATCAGAGAGGAAGTTGCTCTATATCATTTATCAAAGAGTATAAAAGGTGCAAGGAATCTAGCTGTAGCACTTTTTGCTTATCTTGAGACGTAATGACAGTGCTTGAGACTTCCATTGACTTATACATATTTTTTATTCTCCATATTCAAAATGTATACGATTGCAAGCAGGATCCACACTATGTGTCTTTAAGTACTGATTATCAGAACAAATCTTTACCCACACAAATGCTAAAATTGTTGCCTTGTTATTTTTGATTAATTTATTTAAATTCAAGTTAGTTAGCATACAGTGTAGTATTGTTTTCAGGAGTAGAACCTGGTGATTCATCACTTCCATACAACATCCAGTGCTTATCCCAGCAAGTGCCCTCCTTAATGCCCATCACCCATTTAGCCCATCCTGATACCGACCTCCCCTCCAGCAATGCTGTGTGTTTGCTATATTTAAGAGTCTCTTATGGTTTGCCTTCTTCTCTGTTTTTATCTTATTTCTCCTTCCCTTCCCCTATGTTCATCTGTTGTGTTTAAAATTCCACATATAGGTGAAACCATATGATATTTGTCTTTCTCTGACTGAGTCATTTCGCATAGCAAAACACATTTTAGTTCCTTCCGTGTTGTTGCAAGTGGCAAGATTTCATTCTTTTTGATCACCAAGTAAGATTCTATTGTGTGTATATTGTATATATGTTTATATATAGTGTGTATATACACAATTATTTTGTGTGTATATATACCTCACATCTTCTTTATCCATTCATCAATTGAGGGACATTTGGGCTCTTTCCATACTTTGGCTATTGTCAATAGTGCTGCTATAAACATTGGGATGCAGGTGCCACTTACAATCCGCACTCCTGTATCCTTTGGATAAATACCTAGGAAAAGAATTTCTGGGCCATAGAGTAGCTCTATTTCTCATTTTTTGAGGAACCTCCATACTGTTTTCCAGAGTGGCTGCACAACTTTGCATTCCCACCAACAGCGCAGGTGGTCCCCTTTCTCTGCATCTTTGCTAACATCTGTCGTTTCCTGAGTTGTTCATTTTAGCCATTGTGACAGGTGTAAGGTGGTACCTCGTTTTGATTTTGATTTGTATTTCTCTGATGATGGTGATGTGGAGCATCTTTTCATATCTGTTAGCTGTCTGGATGTCTTCTTCTTTGGAAAAGTCTCTACTCATGTCTTCTGCCCACTTTTTCACTAGATCATTTGTTTTTGGGGTGTTGAGTTTGATTTCTTTATAGATTTTGGATACTAACCCTTTATCCAATATATCATTTGAAAATATCTTCTCCCATTCTGCCCGTTGCCTTTTAGTTTTGTTGATTGTTTCCTTCACTGTGCAGAAGCTTTTTATCTTGATGAGGTCTGAAAAATTCATTTTTGCTTGTTTCCCTTGCCTCTGGAGACATGTCAAGTAAGAACTTGCTGTAGCTGAGGTCAAAGAGGTTGCTTCCTATTTCCTCTTCTAAGATATTGATGGTTTCCTGTCTCACATTTAGGTCTTTCATCCATTTTGAATTTGTTTTTGTGTATGGTGTAAGAAAATGGTCCAGTTTCATTTTTTCTGCATGTTGCTGCCCAGTTTCTCCAGCACCATTTGCTGAAGAGACTGTCATCTGTCCATTGGCTCCTCTTTCCTGATTTGTTGAAGATCAGTTGGCCATACATCTGTGGGTCCATTTCTGGGTTCTCTATTCTGTTCCATTGATCTGCATGTCTGCTTCTGTGCCAGTACCATATGTCTTGATGATTACAGCTTTGTAATACAGCTTGAAGTCTGGAATTGTGATGCCTTCATCTTTGGTTTTCTTTTTCAGGATTGCTTTGGCTGTTTGGGGTCTTTTCTGGTTCCATACAAATTTTAGGATTCTTTGTTGTAGTTCTGTGAAGAATGCTGATGTTATTTTGATAGAGATTACATTGAATGTGTAGATTGCTTAGGGTAGTACAGACATTTTAACAAAAAAGATTCCATGCTCAAAGATTAGAATTATCATCTAATTTAAAACAGGGTGCTCTTCTGTTGTTCCTTGTTGAGGCTTCAGCCTGTGAAAGATTTACAGGCCTATAGGCAAGGCTAAGTTAGTGGCTAGCTTCTTTGCTCATCATATTTATGTTTGTTCCTAATAAGATCAGTTTTTAATTTGGGGAATGACATCTTTCTTGGCTCTTCACATGAACATGAATGTCCCAAGCTCCTGATGATTTGTAAACCACAAGATACAGCAGCTGAAATGCATTAGTTTAATAATAAATACAGGAAATGGTTTGATCTTATAAAATATGCATCTTACAAATATCTCACACCAAACAGTGGTCTTAATAGTGGCAGTGTTTCAGCCATAGCTGGTTTTCCACTGTGCTTCAGGAGGGTTTTTGCATGTGATTCTAAAATCCAAAGTTATTTCCAGGATGATTCAGTCTCTAAGATTTTTTCTACTTGTCCCTTACCGCGTTTTAAATTTCACAGTGCTGTTTAACAGTTATCTAAGCAAAGCATGGAAGAAATCTTGAATCATCGACGAAATCAGCAATGGAAGTATCTGTGCTCTCTCAGTCCCCTACAAGTGAGGAAAGGGGGAAGTACTTAGTGTGGACTGACGGGCAAAGAGACCATTAAATGACCCCTTGGAGGTAGATACAGCCAAATAACTATAGAGGAGGAGTCAATTGAATTTGCTGCCTACAACACATCCTCATAGGCATTTACAATTACGTATCTGAATCTCTCAGGCATCTCAGATTTAACACATACAAAATCAAACTCTTGATCTTGACCTGCCCAAAACAGGCATGGCCAGGGTCTTTCCCATCTTAGTTTATAGTGACATCCTCCTAGTTACCCAGCACAAACATTAGGAAGTCATTTTTGACTTGCATCTCTCTTTTTCTCCTCTTGTTGGCTCTACCTATAATTCATGTGTTATTTTTCATCATCATAATTATCATCCTCTAAATAATTTAATTTACTTATTTCTTTTATTTGTTTGCACCCACTATGGTATAGATTCCATGATAGTAGGAGTTTTCATCCATTCACTTATACAACTCCGGCAACTGAAACATTTGGAACAAATATTTGGAATGTAGTATGTGCTTAATAAATGTTGAATGAATAAATGAAGATATAAATGAACTGTGCTGAAGCATGACTGTTGCCTAACCTCTCCACTATTTAATTCTGGCACGATTGCCATGTCCAGATGGGTTTTATGTGTCAGATCATGTCTAATGTTAGCAGAGGTAGAAAAAAATTGGTTTGTATAATTTGATAATTTTTCCTGTGTTGTTTTACTCCTCTCATTCCATAATAGGGATAACAGATTGACTACATGGGGTTTTAGAGGTAAAGATGAGATTTATAGGTAAAAATTAATTTTATGTTGAATTTTTGAGTCAAATCTCAAACCAAGAATCAACAAAAATGAGTTCAAAGAAATGCAGTGGGAACTTTTTTTCTTCAGGACTTTTTTTTTTTTTTTAATCAAGATGCATATGAACAAGTCTGTTTGTATGCTCAACTCAAGTGTTGTAGATAGTGATGCTGGTACTGCTGGACTGGGGTCAAAGGTGTATGTTTCTGAACTTCTGTGATCCATCTCTGACTGGAAAAGTAGCATCGTACTTGGCCTCTCCATCCCTCTAGTAGGTCTCATAATGGACTTGGGAATCCTTGGGGTAGAAGATGCATGAAGGGAAAGGTTCCCCTCAACTTTTGCATTAATAAAGGAGCCATCCTTCTTTCTTTTCTTTTATGGTTTAAAAGGTCTCTCTGCCATTTTGCAAATTTCTTTTTTGTTTTTTAGTTTCTTTGTAACAATTTATGACTTGTCTGGATTTTCCATTAATATTTTACATGTTGAGGGACACAATGTTTTAAATCCCGTGATTCTCCTGTGCCTAAACTAAGTTTCTAAATTATATCATACATGGGAACTGTAGCCAGGAGTTAAAAATCTGGCAGTTAAAAACTTGGATTCAGTACAGGTTTTCTAATGTTCCTTGGAATCACTCAACATGGCCTCTTGATGGGTGAGTGTCTGTCTCTCTCTTTTGTAATTCCTGGGGGTTTCAAAGTTGGAAGTCCGAGAAATACAGAACTGATGATGCAGCTTTATTTGGAAAAGGTGTCATTTTATTTCTCCATATTTCAGATGTGGTGTTGTGTGTGTGTGTGTGTGTGTGTGTGTGACCAGTGTAAACCTGTAAATATATTAAGAGAATAAAACTGCATATAAATGTATGCATACCTAAAAAAAAAAAAAAAGAAAAACCCAAACTCTTAGCTTTAGAGCATAAAATATCTTCTGTCTTTATGTGTTAGATTATAATTTTTTATTCTACAGGAGATTCCCAACCTGGGAACAAAAGCATTTATTTCCACATGTGTTGCTGAAGATTGGTTCAGGAAATGGGAAAAAGAGGAGTTAATGGCAAAGAGTTAAGACAGAATTTTTCGAGAAGGTGTTATTGTTCAAGTACTATGTTAGGTGCTCCAGTCCCCTTATTCCATTTAATACCACAATCCTATAAGGTAGCTGGTATTCCCCCTAATTGGGTAAGGGAAAATAACTGTTATTTCCCTTTACTGAGTAAGGAAAATATGTCTCAGAGTATGTAGCTGGTCTAAGGTTGTATAGAGGTAGTGGCTGAACTGGGATTCAAAACTGCCTAGGCTTGTATAACTTTGAAGCTCGTGTTCTTTCAACTTCATGCAGAAATGGGAGTGCCAAGCGCTTGAATAATAAGGATATTCTTGTTTTCTGGCCCAGTCATTGGCTCACCTGTTTCCCTAGCATTACCTGTACGTGGTTTATTGCAAATCATGGTACCATCCCTTAGGTCTTTTCTCTGCCATTCTCTGTGGTTACCTCATTATTCAGTTTTGTCAAAGTGGTTTTTTTTTGTTTTGTTTTTGTCTTTCTGTTAGTTAAATGAAATGTCTTTTTTAAAAAACTTTCCTTTTTTAGTGTTTTTTTTTCTTTCCATGGAATCCTTTAAGTATAAACAGGATTCCACATAGAAGCTCTGGTACACTCTAGCTAAGCAAAGATTTAAATAAGATTTAACAAAAATACAGAAGGGAACCAGATATAAGTTGTTCTGAGCACTTTCTCAGAAGAATTGGTATAAGCACTAGCATAAAAAGCTATATCATTTTAAAGACATAGCTTCCCTTCAATATTCTCATGAGAATTCACATCACAAATAACAAAAAAAACCCTAAGCTTATTTTGTTTTATGAGTTATGGTAAGGACATGATTTTCTGCTTAACTGATTGAGCCACCCAGGCACCTCAGGACATGATTTTCTGCTAATAGAGCAGTGGCATTGAATTTGGGGAGGCAGTAGCACAAGGGCCGGAGAGGGAGGTGCATCTTTGGTAGTCGGCATTCCCAGCAAGATTCTCACACCATAAATTATGTTCGTAAATGTTCTTCTCCTTTTTAGAAAAAGCTTACTTATTTTTAAGCGAGAGAGCGAGCATGTGAGCCTGAGTGGGGGAGTGGGAGAGAGAGAGAGCCCCAAGCAGGTCCTGTGCTGTCAGCACAGAGTCCGTCTCGGGCCTGGATATCAGGGACTGTGAGATCATGATGTGAGCTGAAATCGAAAGTCAGATGCTTAACTGACTGAGCTACCCTGAGGCAGCCCTGTCTTCCTAAATATTCTAATCTGCAACAGGCTAGGTAAAAGAAGGAGCTAGTATGAGGTATGGGAGGACATAGAAGGTTATAAGGTCTTTTAAAAGATAATGTTTTATTCAATCTGTATAACAGATATGTGAAATGGGTAGTACATTGTCTTACTTGGCTTTGCAACAGTAACAACCCCAAAATCTCAGTGGTTTACAACAATAAAGTTTGTCATTTATGTTTTACGGAGTCTGTAAATCAGTGCACGTTGCTTTCTGAGTTCTCTTCATTCTAGATTCCAGGCTAAAAGAGCAGCCCCCTTATGGATGTGTTCTAATAGCAAAGGGTTGGGACAAATGTCACATTATATTGGACAAAACATGTCATATGTCCATGTCCAAAGACAAGGTGTGTGAAAATGTATACTCCTCCAGTCGGCAAATAGTAACATAATATATCACAGGCAAGTATTGCTATTGTGGTTGCCCTTCTTATTTTGCAGAAGTAGAAATCCAGGCATTGAGAAGTTAGAAGAATTGCCAAGGATCACACTACTGACAAGTGGTCAAGGACAATTTGGAACTCAAGTTTGACTGGAGGCCATTACTTTTTGTATTATACCAACACAAATGACATTTTCTTTCATTTATCCACTTATCTTTGTTGATGACATTTGCCTTGAGAACAGTTTTCCTCCTAATGATGTACTAGAAAATTTATGTAGCTGAACCAATGCCCATTATGTTTCCTTCTCTTCCAGTCTTTCAAATCAATGGCTTTAACATAAACCTTGAAATTCAAATGATTGCTCTATGAGAGAAGTCAGTATTTAAAAGTTACAGATAGTTGGGGTGCTATGTGTCTGAGTTGGTTAAGCATCTGACTCTTACTTTCGGCTCAGGTCATGGTCTCATGGTTTTATGAGTGTGAGCCCCACATCAGGCTCCATGCTGACAGTGCAGAGCCTGCTTGAGATTCTCTGTCTCTCTCTTTCTGCCCCTCCCCCATTCACACTGTCACTATATCTCTCAAAATAAATAAATAAACTTAAACAAAATAAAAGTTACAGATAGTCCAGTTTTGAATGAAAGGGTGAATTAAAAAATATATTTTTTTTCAAATCTGAAACTGAGATTATAGTTTAATAAAAATTTGTCTTAGTCCCATATTTCTTTGTATTAGTTAAAGGCATTGTCTATGAAAGAAGGCCAAATGTCATTTATAGTGGTGGTTGTGTGGACTTTCACTGATAAGGAATTTTGTGAGCATTTTCAAAATGGGGAGTATTTAAAAAAAAATTTCATGTTTATTTAATTATGAGAGAGACAGTACAAGCAGGGGAGGGGCAGAGAGAGAGGGAAACACAGAATTGGAAGTAAGCTCTAGGCTCTGAGCTGTCAGCACAGAGCCCAATGCAGGGCTCAAACTCAGAAACTATGAAATCATGACCTGAGCCAAAGTCAGACGCTTAACCTACTGAGCCACCCAGGTGTCCCCAGAATGGGGAGCATTATTAACTGAAGTGGTGGTATGACCTTGGTTTGTTTACAGCCCAGTCTCCCCAGAATTCTCTAAAGTTCAAGCTAGTAGAGCTGCTGAATTCCCAGAACACTTACATCTCTCCTTTCTTGTCTCTCCCTGGGTCTTGGCTTAGAATACTGTTCCCTCAGCTGAAATGCTTCTAGCCTGTTCCACCTTCCCAGTCAACCAGGTCTGATTATAACGGGTTTTCAAGGTTTCATCCTTAAATGCTTTGTGCTCCAGGAGGTCTTTTTTCATCTTATCAAATACAAATGGAAATCCTCAAACAACGCTTTGCCTGAACTCTTATTCCCCTTCTTCCCCTTTTGCCCAATACCTTTCCCCTGACAGATATGCAACAAATCATTTTTTAATGGAAATAAACTGAACTACTGTATTTGCTAAATTGAAGTTTTTGTGTGGAATTGATTCATGTATTTATTTAACAAATAGTTGTCAAATGCCTACATTTGTAAGGCACAATTAACTTGCTAAAGGTAACATAACTATAGAGTGATGGATTCAGGACTGAAATTCAGGATTGCCTGACTCCACAGCCAGTACTCTTAAAAACTACATAGATATCAAAAGCTAGAGATTTCACTGTTGGACAGATACTAATCTTATTTCTTTCCCTTAAAAATTGTATAAAGTATTTTACCAATGCCTTTTTAAGCTACTATTTAGTCTTGGTTTCAAAATTGCCATTAAAACAATTATTTTCCTGTTAATATAAGATACTCCCACAGGAAGTAAAATCACATTTTCTCTGTGGACTGTGTTGGGTAAATTGTTTTGTGAGTCGTGAGCTTACATGTGTTTATTATTTCCTTCCCCTTCCCAGCCCCTTTTAAGAAAAAAGAAAAGAAGAGGAAGAGGAAAAACTACAAACATTAAAAAAAAGGTATGACATATTTAACTTAGGAAATCATGATAATTTGCTTGAACTTAGAGGTACAGATCCCTTTTTTTCTTAAGGTATCTTCAGGCAGTTTACCATAAATGCTTACACAGAAAAGCATCCTTATTGCTTCCTGGCTTGTCCTCACCTAGAGTACTTCGCACCTCCTGGCTCCTCCAGACACCCCAGGCACCATGCAAGTGAGGCTTTATTCACTTCCCAGCAAGTCCACCTTCATCTTGGCAATTTAAAAGTGATTGCCAAGTGATTTTAAAAGTGATTTAAAAATGTGACCCAGGGTCACAGCCCTGGGTTTAGTCTCAGATGAGTTTTTGAGTTTATTTTCTGGAGTAATTGTGGCTTTTTCCTAGGAAATGGAAATATTTATTAGGAATGGACTTTTGAGACACAAGTTTCTTTCTAATTAATTTTTTTCCCCATAGTGTTGGGTGAACTATTGTTATTATAAAAACCATTTGGTTTGAATATAGTCTCTTTTTGGAAATATTTAAATGGAACATGAATAATGAAAATCTGTTCTTAAGTGAATAGTGCTGTCACTAAGATATTTACCTGAAGTATATGTTGCTCAGACACTGTGTTCAGAATAGCATTACCCTGAATCAATCACTTTGATTTTTTTAAAAAAATATTGTGAGTACACTTTGTTGAAGGATTTAAGTCGTTTTCTCCTTAAAGCTTTGTTGAAGTATTAGCCCTGCAAAGACTGAAAGTCTTTTTGGTGTAGTATTAAAAAATGGCAGCAGAGGGCGTCATTGCAATGTGCTGGATTCTTTTCTTCAAGAAAGAACATTTTCTCCCCATTGCTTGGCCTCTGTTCTCTCATTTTGAAACTTGCAATATGTTTATTTAAAAATAAGAATTTTTAATATAATTTTATTTTATTTTTATTTATTTAGGGGGGGGGGGCTGCGGAGAGGCAGAGAGAGCGGGAGAGAGGGAATCCCAAGCAGACTCTGTGCTGTCAGTGCCGAGTCTGAGGCAAGGCTCGAACCCATCAACGGTGAGGTCACAACCTAAGCTGAAATCAAGAGTTGGATGCTTAACCAACTGAGCCACCCAGGCGCCCCAAAGACAGACTTTTAAATAGAAATGTTATTATATTGAGAATGGAAGGTGCAATTTAAGGCTTAAATTATTACCTTTTTTTCTTGGTTGCTCTGAAGATGTTGAAATTTGGACAACTTTCTTCACTTCCTTCCACAGCAGTAAGGAATTATATACTATCTTTTAACTTTTTCATGCAGGCCATTACTTTATTTCTTAAGCTCATCCAGTTGGCAGATTATTATGAGAACACATTCTCACAAATTATGTTACTTTATTCAAAGGATCAGAAAAATTACATGGCAGCAGTTCATAACATAATATTGCTCTTATTACATCTTCCAATTGCCTTTCAGCTAATTGTGCTCAGGTTCTAACAAAGTTATTTCCTATAGTTAAAAAAAAGTTGTAGGTTAAAACTATGTCAAGATGTTAAAAATGAATGAGGTTGAGTATGTGTGATCCATCAAATAAAACTGTCTTACTTATTTTGTGGGCTCATTTTGTGATTAGCTTGACTGTGATCAGGACAGATAATGGTATAGAAAATAAAAGGATTGGCTGAAGTGCAGGTTAGTGTATCCTGAATATATAGTCACAGGTGTGCACTTAATCCCAATAAGTTTCTTTTTAACACCATAGTCTAACCGACCACAAGTATTTTTGATAACTCCGGGTTCTGTAGTCAAATATATTTATTTTTGTAGTCTTAATATAATTATGTTCATAGAGAGTTTTTTATCTTCTCTAAGTGTCATTCATTCTCACTAAAGGTACATTTCTAGAATCTTGCTTTTGAAAAAAAAAAGATTCTAATCATCCTTTAAAAAGGACTTGTTTTGAGATGAAAGAGCTTCACAATAATGAATTATTGTTTGTTACCAGCTTTCAGAATCCTTGTGTCTTGAGGGACTTGAATAATTTAACTATTAGGGACTACAAACATTATTTAGAAAAGAGCCAATATTATATTGAGATTAAATGAATAGATAGCATTGTATAGAAACATGTAAACATGTATGGAAACACATAGCAAACATTGTAGAGAAATATTATATAGAAATGTTACATAGGAAAGGGCCTCCATATAAACTTTAGGTAAGAAACATTTATTTAAAAAATTTTTAATGTTTATTTTTGAGAGAGAGAGTGAGCACAAGTGGGGGAAGGGCAGACAAAGGAGACTGAGGATCCAAAGCAGGCTCTGAACTGCCAGCGCAGAGCCGGATGTGGGGTTCGAACTAATGAACCCCCCAAGATCATGACCTGAGCCAAAATCAAGAGTCAGCCACTTAACCAACTGAGCTGCTCAGGAGGGCCTAGATAAGAAACATTTAAACATTGTATAGAGGAGGGCCAATATTTATTGAGATTAGGTGAACATTTATTTTGTGTGTATCTGTTGTGATCCACAAAACAAAATGCTCATAATAATGGCTACCAGTTAGACAATTTAGAATATGCCCTCCCATTAACTTTCTGTGATAAAATGTCATATATTTTATTTCATTTTCTGATAAAGCATTATATAACAATAAAACTGGACAAAATTGTTGAAGACAACCATTTCGGGGCTTCTGAACTGATCGAAGGCATACAAGCTGAGAAGCAATTATTTGTGAAAAAAATACTGACTGTCAAGTAAGAACAGCGGGCGTCTGGCATTTCTGCCTGGGGCTTCTCCCGTCCACACCCACACCCACACTGATCTGAGCCGAAATGTACAGGGCACTGCAAAACCAGAAAGTCAGCAGCTTCCTTGCCAGAGGAAGGTTTGGAACAGAGTGGGGACGAGCCTCACATTCAACACTGTTGTCAATAAAAGTACCGATTTTGGTGGCAAATGAAGGAGGAAGACCAAAGTTTCGGGAGCGTGAGGTTGCAGCAAGCAGCGGACTAGCAGACCAGTCTCATGTTTAACAGGGAGATAAGGAAATAGGACAGCTGTGGCAAGCTCTGCACATATTCATGCAGGAGAGACTGGGGAAGACCCCCAGGCCCCCATGTCCCTGGCTAAGCATGAGGCTGGACACCTGCAAAGAGCTGCTGCAGAAGGCCTAGTGGGAAGTAAAATCCAGGACATTAGTGAAAACTGATTAATTCAATGACAAGACTTTCTTCAGGTTATTTAATTAGGCTTAAAAGGCCATGATAGGATTATATAATTCCTTCTATTTTTGTAAATTCTTTGTAATTGCTAAACATTTAACTTAGAAATGCACTAGAATAGGGAATAGTTCTTTAATCTCTGAATTGTGCACCTTTGAAATCTCTCTCCCCAGCTGCGGAGTAGAACTCTTAATTACCTTTACTACCTCTTTTATTCTTAGAGCAATAACATCAGTCGAAAACTTTAGAATGTTAAGAATAGCTAATATTTTTTGAGCACTTGTTGTTAGTTCAATGCTATTCCAACTTTTATGACATTTTATATCATTTAATTCTGCAATGTCCTTATGGTAATGTTACCCTTATTTCCTAGTGGAGAGATTGGAGCTTGGGTATAGAATGAACAACTTTTCCAAGGTTACAACAGCTAAGAACTGGTGTAGGTGGTGCACATTGGAACAATCTGATTTCCAAATTCATATTCTTAAACAGTATGCTATATTTTCAGATAATGATGATACAGAATATAAAATATTTTTAACATAATCTCATAGCAGTCGAATTAACTTATGTACAGTTATATTGTACAGTATTGTATTAAGGAGAATTTCATTTTTATTTTTATATGTTTTTTAAATTTTTTTCTTAGAGAGAGAGACTGCATGAGCAGAGGAGGGTCAGAGAGAGAGGGAGACACAGAATCTGAAACAGGCTCCAGGCTCTGAGCTAGCTGTCAGTACGGAGCCTGATGTGGGGCTTGAACCCATGAACTGCGAGATCATGACCTGAGCAGAAGTCGGACGCTTAACCGACTGAGCCACCCAAAGCCTCTATTAAGGAGAATTTCAAACATTTACAAAAATATATAACAATCCTTTATGGATGTACCCATTACACAGTTTTGAGCTTTTTCTATAAATGCTAAAATTACTGCTTGCTGTGCTAATCTTTATTACAAAAGGGAAATAATTCTATTTATTTACGTTCATTTATTTTGGGAGAGCGAGAGAAAGAGAGAGAGCACGTAAGCATGTGTGCATGAGTGGGGGGAGGGGCAGAGAGAGAAGAGAGAGAACATCCCAAGCAGTCTCCTTGCTGTCAGCACAAGCTCTATGTGGGTATCAATCTCATGAAATGTGAGATCATGACCTGAGCTGAAATTAAGTGTTGGATGTTTAACCAACCAGGGACCCCAACAAAAGGGAAATAATTATAGACTAATTTTTGTAGGGTAAACACAAACCACTTTAAAGTTTTGCAATTAAAAATCTCAGTGATCGATTTTACAAACTTATTATTCAGTAATATTTCCTTTTGGAATGGAAACACAGAACATGTTTTTAAGTCAACACAGTGCAAACAACCTAAGGAGTAAGGAGGGGTAGGCAGGTGGAAATAGTCAGTGCATACTTTGGCATAATGGAGCAACCAAGTAAGCGGTAGCTGAATGGAGCTGCAGACTTTGGTTTCTTTAAGACATTGTCTCTGGACTTACGGGTCCATCAATCACCCGTGGTCTGTTAATTTGTTTTATTTTATTTTTTTAAGGCTAATTTTTAGTGCAGTTTAAGTTCACAGCAAAAAAGTTGAATGGAGAATACAGACAGTCCCCATATCCTCTGTACCCACATGCATAGCCTCCCCGACTGTGGACAACCCCCACCAGAGTGGCTCATTTGTTACGTTCAGTGAACCTACACTGACACATCATTATCACCCAAAGTCCATAGTTTACCTCAGGGTTCACTTGGGGCTGTACATTCTGTGTGTTTTGACAAATGTGTAATGACATGTACACATTATAATAGTGTCATACAGAGTAGTTTCACTGCTCTAAAAATCTGGGCTAGACTTTTGTTTATAACATTTTCTCTTTTATACACATTAGTACCGTGCTTTCTCGTATTTCTAATAATCATGTAAGCGTTTTGAGCAACTTTGGCAGGGGGTTAGATAACTGACAACCAGTTACAATTTTTGCAGCCTGTGCCCCACAGTGTGCAACAGAGGTGTGGTGGCGTGTGGAGATGGACGGAATAGCAGCATGATCAAACCTATTCGTTTAGACCACCTATGAAGTAGTTTGTGTTGCACAGAACATGTAACTACTTTATTTGAAACTTTAGGACCTTGAATAGAATGTGATATTTTAAGCCATGTGTTCTGTAATAGTATTTAAATTCCAAATGTCAAGTCTATTTACAATAACTCTGGCTTCTGAAAGAAACCATTTTATAGTTCTGCCTCTTCTTTGGCCTTATACTCTGTCCCATATTTCAGTAGTGAATGTCATTGGTAAAGCTTTGATTTATTTCTGGGAAAGTCTTCCTGGCTTTTTCTCCCGGTTTCCTTAAGAAATTGGAAGTTATGCATTTCCAGACTATTTTCCTTTTATTTGACAAATTGTTTGTACTAAAAGAATTTAAAGCAATTTTGGTTACTAATATCTGACTTGCTTCTCTCCTAGACATCTGGGCTCTGGTTTGCCTAGAAACTTAGAAACTGTGCATTTTGATTGTTCCCATAGCTTCTTTACCAGGTTATAATGCTTGGGCATTTAAAATACTATTGTCTTTGGCTTATTTTTTCTTTTAAGTTTTTATTTATTTATTTTGATAGAGAGTACAAGCAAGGGAGGGGCAGCGAGAGCAAGAGCAAGAGTGTGTGCATGCAAGAGAGAATCCTAAGCAGTTTCTGCACTGTCAGCCCAAAGCCTGATGTCGAGCTCGATCTCATGAACCATGAGATTGTGACCTCAGCCAAGATCGGGAGTTGGATGCTCAACTGACTGAGCCACCCAGAAGCCCTGCCTTTTGTTTTTAAAGAAAGTTCAAAATCATGTTACTTGGATTATCTCCTTTAACTTTGTAGATCTGGAGTGGGGGAGCTCACTGATCAGCAGAGTATAGTTTCAGACAATATCCCTCTCTTACTTTATAGCACAGGCTGCCATGCATACAGTAGAGTTGTAAGGATCCCCAAAATTTAGTTCTGTTAGAGTTATTGCTGCCAGGCTGAGTGGATTTTGCTCAGACTTAACATAATTTACAGATTGCTTTTTGTATAATTGTGGAATTTTCAGATGACTTCAAATGGAATCTTTTTCATTTTAAAGGTCTTAGAAAGGGCAGTGTTGAACATCAGTTAAGAGTTTAGATCCTATGTTACGAAAAACTATGTGTCAATAAATTGGATAACCTAGAAAAAAATGGGTAAATTCCTATAAATTTATAGCTAAAGAATATTATGCTAGCAAAATACGTCAGAGAAAGACAAATACCATATAATTTAACTCATGTGTGGAATTTAAGAAACATAACAAATGAGAGGAGTTTAGATGCTGGAGAAGAAGGGAGACCCTGGGCTTTCCTCATCTCTCCAACACAGCTATATTGAGGTCAGATCACTTGCAACACCCAAGAAATCGATCTGCAGCATGGCAGAAGGATCTCCACATTTGGAAGGAGACAGTGTGTCAGGTGTGAGGTGCGTGGACATGAATTGGGGTGGAGAAAAAAGGCGATGCCATGGAGGGGAGTGAACCCTTTCAATGGGGAGACAAGGGAGGCAGAGAGGGGTTGAGAAAGTGCAGCATCCTGTTCTCACAATAGGAAAAGCTCTCAGGACCCTGGACTTGGGGAACAAGAAGTACTGAGTGTTGCAGGATTTTTTTTTTTTTTTCCAAACAGTATTTGGAGCTCAAACGCTGAGATTTTGAAAGTACAGGACTTTTTCCAGAGTGGAGTTGTGGTGCCTGCTCCTGGGGAGGAGGGAGCTGGCCGCTGAGTGCGTGACTTGGTATAAGAATCTCTGCAAGGCATTAGGAGAGAACATTCCCTTCCTGGAGCACTTTTATAAGAGGGTATACTGCTTCCCCAAGGACAAAAGACCCTGCAAGCGCCGGTCAATGGCTTTTCATCAGCAGGGGATAGAGGCAGACCCTGAGGGAATTATAACCTTTGCTACTTTCGGTGTGCTACACCACAGATTCTATGCAGTGTGCAGGTGTGGGGCTTTTTCAGGGACAGAGGGCTTCAGACGCAGTGTGGAGAGACTCTACTGTGGAGTAGGGGATAGATTTGCATGGTGCTTTAAGACTGAGTTTTGAATCTCAGCCTCATGGCAAAGGAGAACTGCCGGAGAGCGGAGAGCTGGGGATGCAAGCGAGTGACTGACTGCTCTTGCCATTCTGTGAGGGCTGCCTGAACAGCGGGGGGTGGGAGACCCCCTAGTCTGGGGATGAGAGGTTGGAGTTGTGCCATTTTTCCCACCGCAACACCACCATGGTGGGACTTCAGAGAGCAGCACAGCAGCCCCCAGTGGAGCTGGGGCCCACGTGCCCCCCCCAAACCCTCCCCCTCCCCCTCCCCCATCCCATGCCAGGCAACTGCTTATTTACTGGGGCAAGACTGACTCTGAGCCAATGCTGTGGGCTTCTCCTTCAGAAGACCAACATGACTAGCACCCCCCCGTGCACCAAGCATACCGAAAATCAAGTGCCTCACAACAATACTTGCCGTTCTGGTGGAAATAGGACCAGGCTTAGTTTTTTTTTCCCTATTTTTTTCTTTTGGAATCAGGCTCATCGTTTGTGTGTGTGTGTGTGTGTGTGTGTGTGTGTGTGTGTGTTTTCTTCCCTTCTCTCTCTCTCTCCTCTCTCTTTGCATCAGGCTTTTTAATTTTTTTCCTTTTTCTTTCTTTCTTTCTTTCTTTCTTTCTTTCTTTCTTTCTTTCTTTCTTTCTTTCTTTCTTTTCTCTTGGAACCAGCCTTATAGTTTTTTGATATTCTGGACTTTTTTGTTCCATTTTCTCCTTTTTCTGGGGGAGGGTCAGTCTTCCCCTTCTTTTTTAGTAAAAGGCGAAAGATTTATGCGATCTGAAGAGAAACCAGAGTATATTCCCCTTCTTTTTTATAGGCTTATTTCAACAACTGAATCAAAGCACATCTAATAAAATGTCCAAACTCTCACCACTGCAAGCAAGGAGGAGCTCTGCAGAGGACTGAACAGTGGGAAAAAGCGGGCAAAACACAACAGCAGAGTGCATACAGCATGCACCAGAAACACATCTCAAAGTGCCAGGCCCTGGGCAGTGTATGACCCCCTTTTCCTCTCAGGTACAGGAAACACTCAAAAAACAGAAGCTTTTAACATACTCAAAAGACAGAAATTTAGCCAAGCTGACAAGATTGAGGAATGTTGCCCCCAAAAAAGTTCAAGAAGAAATCATAGCCAGGGACTTGCTCAAAACAGATATAAGCAATATATATGAACAAAAATGTAGAACAACAGTCCATAAGGCTAATAGCTAGACTTGAAAAAAGTATACAAGACTCCAGAAGAAACCCTTGCTGTAGAGATCAAAGACCTAAAAACTAGTCAGAAATAAAAGGCTTCTCAAATTGAGAAGGAAGAAGTCAAACTTTAACTCTTTGCAGATGACATGATACTCTACATGGAAAACCTAAAAGGCTCCACCAGAAAACTTCTAGATTTGATTCGTGAATTCAGAAAAGTTGCAGGATATAAAATCAATGTATAGAAATCAATCATATTTCTATACACCAATAATGAAGCAGTAGAAAGAAAAATCAAGGAATAAATTATATTTACAATTGTATCAAAAACCATAAGATACCTAGGAATCCAAAGCTGGAGGTATCACAATTTTGGACTTCAAGCTATATTACAAAGGTATAATCATCAAGACAGTATGGTACTGGCACAAAAACAGATCAATGGAACAGAATAGAGAACCCAGAAATGGGCCCACAAATGTGTAGTCAACTAATCTTCAACATAACAAGCAAGACTACCCAATTGGAAAAAAGACAGTCTCTTCAACAAATGGGGCTGGGAAAACTGGACAGCAACATGCAGAAAAATGAAACTGGACCATTTTCTCACACCATAGACAAAAATAAATTCAAAATGGATGAAAGAGCTAAATGTGAGATAGGAAAGCATCAATATCCTAGAGGAGGAAACAGGCAGCCACCTATTTGACCTCGGCTATAGCAACTTCTTACTTGACATATCTCCAGAGCAAGGGAAACAAAAGGAAAAATGAACTATTGGGACCTCATCAAGATAAAAAGTTTCTGCACAGTGAAGGAAACAATCAACAAAACTAAAAGGCAACTAACAGTATGGGAGAAGGTATTTTCAAATGACATCTTGGGTAAAGGGTTAGTATCCAAAATCTATAAAGAATTTATTAACACCTCAGAAACATATAATCTAGTGAGGAAATGAGCATGGATTGACACTTCTCCAAAGAAAACATCCAGATGGCTAACAGATATGAAAAGATGCTCAACATCACTCATCATCAGAGAAATACAAATCAAAACCACAGTGAGGTA
The DNA here is from genome assembly GCF_008692635.1 of Crocuta crocuta. NCBI lineage: Eukaryota > Metazoa > Chordata > Mammalia > Carnivora > Hyaenidae > Crocuta > Crocuta crocuta. The sequence goes on from NW_027527955.1 coordinate 5,324,819, forward strand.
CCACCTTACACCTGTCACAATGGCTAAAATGGACAACTCAGGAAACAACGGATGTTGGCAAAGATGCAGAGAAGGGGGGACACTTTTGTACTGTTGGTGGGACTGGAAACTGGTGCAGTTACTATAGAAAACAGTATGGAGATTCCTCAAAAAATTAAAAATAGAGGTATCCTATGACCCAGAAATTCTTCTACTAGGTATTTATCCAAAGAATACAAAAATGCTGATTCAAAGAGGTATATGAACCTCTTTGTTTATAGCAGCACTATCAGCAATAGTCAAATTATAAAAAGAGCCCAACTGTCTATCAACTGAGAAATGAATAAAGATGATGTGGTATATATACACACAATGGAATATTACTTGGTGGTCAAAAGGAATGAAATCTTGCCACTTGCAACAATGTGGATAGATCTAAAGTGTATTATGCTAAGCGAAATAAGTCAGTCAGAGAATGACAGATACCACATAATTTCACTCATATTGGAATTTAAGAAACCAAACAGATGAACATAAGGGAAGGGAAGGAAAAATAAGGTAAAAACAGCGAGGGAGGACAACAATAAGAGACTCTTTTAAAGTTATTTTTTAATTTATCTATTCATTCTTGAGAAAGAGAGAGAGAGTATGAGCAGTGAGGGGCAGAGAGAGGGAGAGAAAGAATTCCGAGCAAGCTGTGCACTGTCAGTGCAAAGTCCGATGTGGAGCTTGAAGTCACGAACTGTGTGATCATGACCTGAGATGAAATGGAGTTGGATGCTTAACTGACTGAGCCACCCAGGTGCCCCAAGAGACTCTTAAATACAGGGAACAACCTGAGGGTTGCTGGAGTGGAGGTCATTGGGGAATGGGTTAAATGGGTGATGAGCATGAAGAAGGGCACTTGTTGGGATGAGAACTGGGTGTTATATGGCAGTGATGAATCACTGGGTTCTACTCCTAAAACCAATACTACAGTGTAACTGACTTGAACTTAAATAAATAACTTTTAAAAAATAAAAAAAGAAACATAACAAATGAGCAAAGTGGAAAACAAGAGAGAGAGATGCAAATCAAGAAATAGACTCTTAACTATAAAGAACAAAGTGATGATTACCAGAGGGGAAGTGGTTGGGGGGATGGGTTAAATAGTTGACATAGATTAAGGAGTGTACTTGTCATGATGACCACTGGGTGATGTATGGAAGTGATGAACGAGTATACTGTATACCTGAAACTAACATTACATTATATGTTAACTAACTGGAATTTAAATAAAATTTTAAAATGAGAGTTTCTATTCTGGACCTAGAAGCTCAAATACAAGCTTTAACACTTAGAAGCCAAGTGATTCTAGAAAAGGTGAGGTTTGCTTTTTCTTCTTTCATTTCATAAAGGAGGTAATAATACTAAACTCACAAAGTTCTATCTAGAATTAATTGAGATTAGGCATGCAAAGCTCTTAAATTGACCTAGTAAACACTAAACCCTCATTATATTCATAGAAGAATAAAAATGGTAATAATGTATACTTGAACTACAAATTGGGTTTATAAAGTCTCTTTCACCTCTTTGGATATAATGGTCACCCTTTCTACCCCAAGTACACTCCCTAAAGCTTTTGTTTTGTTTTTATTCTAGCAGTTATAATACCTTGTTATTCTTAATGTAAATCCAGAGACTAAACTGGCTTGGCATAAAGTAGGTATTGGGGCAATACATCCTGAATGAATAAGTAAACTTCAACACAGAGTGCCTGCCTCAAGTCTGACAGGTGAGCTTTGTCATTATATCATTATCAGCATCACTACCATCATTACCATAATCCCATTATTTCTATGTTATTCTTCCAGACCAGTACCAACTACTGGGAAGACAAAGGGGTCAAAAGATTCTTTCCTGGAAGGACTTAAAATCAAGTTAGGATGTCTGGACATGGGCAAAATCAAACAAAAACAAAACATAAAAGAAATCACTCAAAGTAGTATATTTAAGTGTTCAATGAGAGATACACACTGTAATTGTGGTTAGTATTTATTTCATGATGAAAATCACAGGCATTGGAGGGGCGCCTGGGTGGCTTAGTCGGTTAAGCGTCCGACTTTCACTTAGGTCATGATCTCGTGGTTCGCGGGTTCGAGCCCCGCGTCGGGCTCTGTGCTGACGGCCAGCTCAGAGCCTGGAGCCTGTTTCAGTCTGTGACTCCCTCTCTCTCTCTGACTCTCCCCTGCTCACGCTGTCTCTCTCTCTCTCTCTCCTAGAAATAAAAAAAAATAAAAAAAAGAAAAGAAAAGAAAAGCACAGGCATTGTAACCATCCAGTCTTATTTTATATTTAGCTATTTATTTACTGTGTATTCTTGGTCAAATTATTCAATTTTTATTCTCTGTTACTGAATTTTAAATAGACTTTTTTTTCCCTTGGGAGCCATAAAGTGAAAATGCATAGAATGTGTTCAAAATAGGATCTGGCACATAGAAATCAACCAGTAAGTTGTAGTTAACAGTCCTGGAGAAGAGAAGGCCACCTATGGGGGTTGGAGATTTCATAGGAGGAGAAGAAAAACAAAACATAGTAAGAATGGGATGAAAAAATGGCTTCCTGGGCATCTGGATGGCTCAGTCACTTGAGCATCTGACTCTTGATTTTGGCTCAGGTCATGATCCCAGAGTCGAGGGACTGAACCCTGAATCAGGCTCCATGCTGGGCGTGGAGCCTGCTTTGGATTCTATTTCTCTCTTTCTTTCTCTTTCTCTCCTCTGTCCTTCTCCCCTGCTCACATGCTCTCTATAAAATAAAATAAAATAGTAAAATAAAATAAAATAAAAATGACTTCCTTACACATTGCCTCAATTTTCTAGAATCAGTTTGCAAAATATACAAGATAGGGTGGGATAAAGAGTGGGGAGGAATATGTAATGTGTTACTTAATATCAGGTGCAGAATTAAATTCTCGCTCATAGACATTTTTGGTTAATGTTCCTTAAATAAAATATAGCATAGTTTTTATCTATCACCTTTCTTTTTTATTTTATTTCTGAGAGAGAGAGAGGCAGCATGAGCAGGGGAGGGTCAGAGAGGGAGGGAGATACAGAATTTGAAACAGCCTCCAGGCTCTGAGCTGGCTGTCAGCACAGAGCCTGATGTGGGGTTCAAACCCATGAACTGTGAGATCATGACCTGAGCTGAAGTCGGACACTTAACCGACTGAGCCACCCAGGTGCCCCTATCTATCACCTTTCTTAAGCCTGGATTATCAAAGAAGTAACTGATATCATCAATGACAGTCTCTAAAGTGGAATAATACTTGGAACTACCACTGGAGTCAAAGCTCTTCCAATCAGTACTTTTGTGATTACTATAATATACCCCTGAAAAGCAATACCATCTTGCTTTTAATCCAAATGGTAATTGCAAATAGTACAAATATTAATTGTGCTAAACTAAATTTGTGGAGGTTGTGGAATTAGGACTCACATAAGGTGGTCTGACTCCAGAGCTCATACTCTAAACTCATTTATAATGTGAGCATTCAATTTTAATGCTTTATTTATTGGACTAGGTAATCCCAACACGTATTAAACAAGTCACAGAATAAAAAGTGGCCTACAGTAAATAGTAAGATTCTTTTCCACTCCTTTTCTTTAGTTCCCAGGCTCTCCTTTCAGAAGGAATCTCTGCTATCTATTTCTTCTATGGATAGTTTATATACATAGTTATATCCCCGTTTTTAAAATCACAAAATGTTTATAGTGCACCCATTCTTGCATCTTCATTTAATATTTATTACCTACTCATTTTATATTTATTCTTAAGGCTCTATAATCTGAAATGTGCAATTGAAAAGTGAAGTTACTCTAGTGAAATGCTACAATGATAAGAGCTCGCATTTGTTGAATATGTAATGTGTTCCATGAAGTTTACACTGATTATCTCATTTTTTTCTCATAATGACCCTAGGAAGTGGGTGTCATTATGGTGCCCATTTCATAGATGAGAAAAATAAGGTCTAGAAATATTAAATATCTTGCATATGATCATGAAGCTAGTAGGCTGTGGAGTTAAGACTCACATAAGGTGGTCTGACTCCAGAGCTCACACTCTAAATCCTCTGTTGCCTCTATGATTTCATTGTCTTAATTTTCAAGAAGACAACCATAAATGTTATTGTATAAAAAAATAGAAGACAGTATGAGAATAACATCCTTTATCAGTGTTGAAAGTATGTCTAAGAAGATAGGAAGTTCTTGGTAGACCAGGTAGCCCTGAGGACTGACAAGGGCAGCTGAAGCTGCTGCTGTGGTGTCAGGGACACCAGCAGCGATGAGGCTCCAGACTCAGAAGGTGTCACCTAGGCTGAGGAAGTTGTGGTGATGGATGTGGCACACAGTAGTCCATAATGACGGGCACATAACAGTACCGTTGTGAAGATGGTCTGACTAGTCACAAGTTCTAGATGAAAAACGGAAGCTCAGGCAAGTTGCCCTGTGTCTCACACAGCTGGAAGGTGACAGGACTCAGGCTCGGAGCCAGACTCCAGTACCTCCTAGAAAGGAGATGATGGTATTGTCCTGCTTGCAGCACCTGGTGGACACACCAGCCTTGAAACCACAGCTTTGTGTCACTTATTGGAGTGGTTTCAAACTTTTTCACCCTAAATTCTTGGAACATGTTTTAGTGAAATGTTGTAAGAAAGTCCCATATGACACTGAAGTAGGAATGGGCGTGTCCCTGTCATCCTCTTAACATGGTTACCCTCTTCCCATCCCCTGGAATCCCCCAAGGGAGTTACATGTAAGCAAGTGTGAAACTATCATTTTTACTTCTAGGGTAAAAATTCTTTCTGATGACCAAACGTGTTGGAAGCACTGCTCTTCATTGGTAGACTGATACGGTCTGGTCACGTTCAATAAAAACTTCTGTCCTCAATTTTGCTTTTGTAAGGTTAATTTGGACTTTCTAATTATTTCAAAGGACATAATCTGGAGCTAGAGAAAGATGCTGTGGCCCCTCAGAGTATAGTCAAGTGTCTTAACCATTCTGAGAACCTAATGTAACACTTCTTAAAAAAAAATTATAATTATTATTTTTTAATCTTTTATTTTTATTTTTGAGAGAGAGAGCACAAGCAGGGGAGGAACAGAGAGAGAGGAAGACACAGAATCCAAAGCAGGCTCCAGGCTCTGAGCTGTCAGCACAGACTCAAACTCACGAATCGCGAGATTGTGACCCGAGCCAAAGTCGGACGCTCGACCGACTGAGCCACCCAGGCACCCTTAATGTAACTCTTAAGATAATAACAGCATTTGGAAATCCTTTGTTTAAAGTTCTTTTCTACCATAATATCTCAAATTCTGGCAACATACAGGGCTAGTCTTTGCTTTGTCTGGAATGGTGAATGCTAGAATAGAGTCTACAGGCTAACTTAATTTCAGAAATATTTTATACCAAGGTTCTCTCATCTGCTATTATAATGTTCTTATGAACATGCAAAATTTTATTCAAGGACCTCTGGCTTTGGTCCTAGCAGTCTGGAAGCTGTGAAATGAGTGCTTCCAGGTGTCTCATAGGATGTGCCCATATAACTGAGCAGAAAGACAGACTCTCATTGGAAGCAAATGAAATAATAAAGGCCTTCTCTAAGTCCCATCCACATTATTGTATGGAATTATTTATAGCAGTCAAAAGGAAACACAGCTGCATTTTCAATGATTTTTAAAAATGTTCTTTAAAATACTGGCAATGGCAGAACAAATTTAAAATTTAATATAATTTTTGGTTATACAGTATATTTTATAAACAGTCCTTTTTCATGATTGATACAGTGAAAGGAACTTTGATTGTAGATGGAGAATTGAGAATAACTCAGTTTAAGCTCTAGATCCTTTATTTTATAAATATGTGATCTTGGGCCAAGTAACAATTCTGAAGCTCAGTTTCTTCTGTAAATTGGGGCCAGTACTCCACTTTGTCTGGTTCTTGTGATGCTTGAGTGAGATAATATGTAAAATCTATAAAGTAGTGTGCACATAAATTATATGAATTATATGATTCCTAATGTCTAAAACTTAGAATCATAAAGTCATATATCTTAAAGGAACAGTAGAAGACATCCATATATGCATATTATCTTTAACATTTAAAAATCGTTGTCCCATCTTTAGGTATTTCCGGAAATGGGTGCATAGTATTTAGGATGCAGACAATTCCATATTTGGCAAGTGTCCCCGGTTGGGTTTCTCTGGAGACAGACTCTAACGGGGAAATGAGAAGCAGGGCATTCATTAGGAAGTGCCCTTGGAATCATCACCCAAGGAAGAGTGGGAAGGAGGCAGGATTGGACAGAGGGAGAAGTCAGGCTGTGATGCAGTCCGAGTAAAAGCTTCTACTGAACCCACAGTGAGCTCGGGGTTGCAGTGGCCCATCGGAGTTGTCATAAGTTGAACTAAAGTGCTGGGCCTTTATGCCCCATTATTGACCAGTCACTGGATTTAGGAAAAGGCAGTTTTCTTCAGCTGAGGCAATCCTCACAGAAGATTAAAAGCTGAAGATAGATCATCTTCTGCAATTAGTGGAGCAAGTCTTCCTTCATCAAGGAGTATCTAGGCATCACAACATCAATTAGGTCATCCTGAAGATAAGGCATTTTGGTTTATATTGAGTGGAAGTCTTCCTCAGTATGGCTATGTTGTAAGGTACTCTCATTTGAGTCAATTCAAAGTCTTATCAATATTTTTATAACAGAGAATTCTTTTTTTTTTTAATTTTTTAATGTTTTATTTATTTCTAGGAGAGAGCGAGAGACAGCGTGAGCAGGGGAGAGTCAGAGAGAGAGGGAGTCACAGACTGAAACAGGCTCCAGGCTCTGAGCTGGCAGTCAGCACAGGGCCCGACGCGGGGCTCAAACCCACGAACCGCGAGATCATGACCTAAGCGAAAGTCGGACGCTTAACCGACTAAGCCACCCAGGCACCCCAATAACAGAGAATTTTTTAATATACTCTGGCACCACTAGTGCTATAATACTGATATATGTGTATATGTATTTCACACATATATTAGTGATATCCAAATTAAATACATTATATAAACAAACATATACACACAAAGCTCGAATTTATACTCATAATTATACATGTATTCATATATACATGTATATACATATTCTGAAGAAATATACTTTGAGTACTCTTTTTTTACGTTTTATTTTTAATTTATTTCTGAGAGGGGGAGAGAGAGAGAGAGAGAGAGCGAGCGATCGAGCAGGGAAGGATCAGGGAGAGAGGGAGACAAAGAGACCAAAACAGTCTCCGGGGTGTGAGCTAGCAGTCAGCACAGAGCCCAACGTGGGGCTTGAACCCATGATCTCGAACTGTGAGATCATGGCCTGAGCCAAAGTTGGACGCTTAACCGACTGAGCCACTCAGGCACCCTACTTTGGGTACTCTAAGAGTATGTTAACAATTGAGTGAATAATGCTCAATTATACTCAACACCTAGCTGTTAGTAGCCATGCTGATGTAATGTAAGTAATAAAATGAATCTGTTCTCCCAGGAGAACTAGGTTGGGAGATCATAAATTTTGTCTAGGACATGTTGAGTATGAAGCCCTCTCAAGATATCCAAAAGAAAACATTGGGTAGGCTTTTGAACATATGAATCTGGAGTTTCAAAAAGAAGTCTACACTTAGAGATTAAGTAATTAAGAGTTGATGTAATTAGAACTAGGGGCAACGTTTCTGTTGCATTACTACTTGTCCCTAATGAACTGGAGCTCAGTTTCCATCGTAGGTATATTTCCCCTTCACTGGAGAGATTTTCCTGGTCTGCTTCATTGTATAACGTTACCTGCCTAGCTTCTGAGGCATCTGAGTGTGCACTCACTGCTATAGGGTGGGAGGAGAATGGGACCCATGGCTGAGATTTGAGGAAAGTCAGCATTTAAAGGTTGGTAGATGAAGCGAGGTCTGGAACTGAGGTAGAAGAGGAATGGCCAGAGAAACAGAAGAGTGCAGTAATTGAAGCAATGGGGTGGGGAGAAGTGGGTAGCAGTATGAAACGTTTCAGAGAAATGATGCCTATTGGAGATGGAGATAATTGACGGGCTTAGGGAGGGTTTTTCTGGTGGGACTGGTAGCCAGATTGGAATGGTTTCAGGAGGAAATAATGGGTGAGGAAATGAAGAAAAGTATGTGCACAATGCTTTTAAGAAGTGTACTTTTGAAAATGAAGAAAGGGATTAGCTGGAGAGAAGTAAGGTTGTGTTGAAACAGGCTTAAAGAGGTGGACTTGGGAAGGGTAAGGTGAGAAAGGGAAATAGAAATATCCCTGATACATCACTGCTTTAAATATACTCTTTTAAAGTGGCTTGAACTATATTTGGAAACGTTAGAGAAATGAAGGAGGAAAGATATTAGCGCTTTATTGAAAACAAAAAATCAAAGTACATGGACAACATATAAGATTGTATAACTCAAATTGAAATGGAGAATAAATATAGGATAAATAATTTTATTCTTGAATTATTCAGTCCAATGCTTCACATAGTCATTTTGTTTTTAACTAAGAAAATCTTGTCTGCCATGCTATTTACCTTATTTATTATTTTAAAAGAAGTCTGTTAATTCAAGTTTCCCTTGTTCAGATAAAAGTGTCTTTGACAAAAAGGAGAGGAAGTTTTTTTGCATGATCTCAGTGCAAAGATGAATTCTCTAGGTGACCGATGCATTAGTTCTAAAAACTTCTATTTCCTTATGCATGGAATAGGAATGAAAGTATGGATTATCTTCATAAAAACATTTCACAAATTCTTTTGTTGAACACATATATCATGGGTCACTCTGGCTCTAGCTCTTATCTGCTCAGCAGAGATAGTCATGTTCCATGGCAGTTCTCTGAAGTGTTCCTGTGACTCCCAGGGAGTGTTTTCAGGGGCTTGGCAATATTTCATGACCATGTGCAGCTCTGATGGGTGCTTTGGTCTATCCTTGGCATGGAGTGGTAGCTTCTGGGGCTGTTGTCCAACCCTCCTGACTTGCTGCTGACTTGTCTCACTCCAGGCAGAAGGTGCTCCAGAGTCCAGTTTTCCCACAGGCTGTGGCCCAAAACCCCCCAGGGTGTGATGATTATGGTGGAATGAGGGAACAGAAATGAAGGACTCTTTTCCTTTTGTGTTAATATCTGTTAGAGGGATAATAGAGCAATTTATCTTAGGCTCCTATATGTTCTGAGGGGAGCAGTTTTTTTCTTATAATTTATGGTTCTTTGTTTTTAGGGTCAGAGGTTTGAGTTCAGGGGATAGACCAGAGACAGAATTTCTCCACCTTACATTATCTTTGACCAGAAGGGTCACCAGAATTAAAGGATCCTGAGGTTCACCCATTGAATCGCTAATTCCATAAGTTTCTTGCAGGCATTTGCATTTCAGCAAGTTCCAAAGAAAGTTGTGATCCATTGATCTATATCTATTGTATCTATCATATCTATCATATCTATGTATCTATCTATCCACCCATCCATCCATCCCTGATTAAACCATTGCCCTGTCTTTTTATTCATTCCATTGCTTCCTCTCAAGATATAAATGCGAGCATTCTTCTGTCTTCAGATGATTTCTATACTATCAATGTGTTTATTACTCAGCACTTAGTTTTTTTTTTTTTTCCTTCTCCAACCAACAGGATTTTTTTAAGTTTATGTCCTAAGGATAGATCTGAGTGACAGCTATGCTTATGAACTTAAATCCCTTACTTCCTTATTATCTAGTTATCTTTCTAGATTTAATGTTTTTGTCCCCCTAAAATTCATGTGTTAAAATTTTACCCCCATCCCCAAGATGTTGCTATTAGGAGGTGGGAGCCTTTGGGAAGTGATTAGATAATGAGGGTGAACCATCAAGAATGAGATTAGTGCTTACAAAAGAGGCCCAAGAAAGCTCCCTGTCTCTTTTCTACTATGTGAGGATACCATAAAAAGACAGCCATCTAGGAAGTGGGTCATCATCAAACACCAAATCTGCCTGCACCATGATCTTGCACTTCCCAGTCCTCAGAACTTTAAGGATAGATATTTGTTGTCCATAAGCTACATAGTTGATGGTATTTTGTTACAGCAGCATATGAATGGACTAAGATCCTTCCTTCCTTCCCTCCTTCCCTCCCTCCTTCCTTCCTTCCTTCCATCTATCATCTATCTGTGTATCTATCTATCTATCTATCTATCTATCTATTATCTCAATATATTTGTTCATTCACATCATATTTATTTATATTTATTGAACAGATGCTATGTGTAGAAACTGAGGATACAATGGTAAGCATAGCAAATATGGTCCTAGGCTTTAGGAGAAAGGAGTTATTAATCATACGTTTTCACAAATATAATTGTATACTGTGATAAAAGCCACAAAGGACAATGCAAGATTGTCCAAGAGCTTTGTGACCAAGAGCTTCATATCTAGGGTGGTAAGGTCAGAGAAGACTTTGCTGAGAAAATAACCCTGAGCTAAAAGCTGAGCAGTGAATAGATGTGCTAAGGGCTGTTGGAGGTGGGCATGTATTTTGAATCATTTCCTTAAGTAGACATCAGAAGTGAAATTTCTGGGTCAAAGTTTATGACTTAAAAAATTAAATGTTGGGGCACCTGGGTGGCTCAGTTGGTTAAGTGAGGTTAGGACCTGACTTCAGCTCAGGTCATGATCTCGTGGTTCGTGGGTTCGAGCCCTGCATCGGGCTCTGTGCTGGCAGCTGACTCAGAGCCTGGAGCCTGTTTCAGAATCTGTGTCTCCCTCTCTCTCTGACCCTCCCTTGCTCATGCTGTCTCTCTCTCTCTCCCAGGAATTAAAAAATTTTTTTAAAAAAATTAAATGTTTTCTTATAATTTTTCTCAATTTAAAAAAATTTTTAGAACTCATTTAAAAATTTTATATAATTCAAATTTTCATAGCAGTTACAAATACAGTACAAAGACTTTTCCTCCTGAACCATTTAAAAGCAAGTTTCCAACATGATGCCCCAGCACTCCAGAATATGTTATGTGCATTTCCTTCAAATAAAGGCATTCTTTTATATAAGCGCAGTATGACTAAATTCAACATTAACTTATTCATTCTATCGAATCCTTAGATTCCAAGTTTTTTTTCAAATTTCCCAATAGAATTTTTAATAACAAAGAATCCTGTCCAGAATCACATGTTGCATTTGATGTCATCTTGTTAAAAATATTTTCTCAGACTGTCCTTGTGTTTCATGACATTGACTCTTTTAAAGAGTACTGGTCAGTTTTTTGCAGAATGTCCCTCCAGGTAGATTTGCCTGATGATTTGTCATGATCAATTTCAGGTTATGCATCTCTGGCAAGAATATCACAGAAATTATGCTGTGTTTTTAGTGCATCCTATCAGCTGACAAAAGATTTCAATTTTTCTCATTACTGATGATGTTCACATTGTTCACTTGATTAAACTGGTGTCTACAGAATTCACTGTGAACAGTTAGCTCCTTTTCCCTTTGAAATTAATAAATGTTTTGAAACTACTAAGATATCTTATTCTTTATAAAACTTTTACTTTATTAATTCTCTTATTTATATGAGATTGGACTTCTTGTTTCCTATTTTATGTAATTGGTTATAACTAGTTACTACCATTATTTAATTTGATGCTCAGATTGTCCCATATTTGACTGGTTTCTGATTTCTCCACACTTCTTTGAGCACTTTCTTACTTTCTGGTATAAGATATCAGGCTCATCTTATGCGTTTCTTATCCCAGTCCTGAAATCAGCCATATCTAAAAAGAGCACCGTTCTTTTGAACAGGAATATAGTATTTAGAAGCCATGATCTGAGCACTAGATGTGCTTGTTCTGTGGATTGTTATTGACCCCAGGCTTTCTCAGTGACAGAGGTAGACAGACAGACAGACAGACAGACAGACACACACACACACACACACACACACACACACACACACACACACACTTCTATATCTGTTTTTGGAAACCTTGAATTCACACTAATATTTCCAAATCCAACAATTTGGAGTTTGTTCTAGATATCTCTCTTTCCATGCTGTATTTCTCTTCTCTGACAGTGACAAATCTGGCTTCCATTATCTTAATGTATTTACTTCTTTATTAATTCTTCTGCATATAACCAATACCCCATTGCCCCTCCCCTTTGTGGAGGCCCTCCTCAATAAGCTCAGGTGCTCACACCCCAAACTAAGCTACAACTGCTGTTAAGTTACAACATGGATAGCCTCTTTACCCTGCTCAGGATGTGACATCCTGGACCAGCTACTTGCCTTCTCTGTACATACCCTCCTTACTTGCTCATACTTTGACACTCGGTGCTGTGCTTCATCTCCCTGTCTCACCATCTACACACCCCTTTCTTTCTGCCCAGGCTCCACCATTCTGTTCTGGGATGCCTTCCATGCGGATGTCCTCCTCATTCCACTTGGGTTTTGACATTCCATACCAGAGAGCCTAACTTCAGTGATGCTCCCTCAGCCTGCTGAGACTCTGGTGTCCTGCTTCATGCCACCCTTCTTATTTTTTTTTTTTTTTTTNGCCACCCAGGCGCCTCTTCATGCCACCCTTCTGACTGATGCCCTGCTTACCCTGTTTAATCTTTCAGTTTAGAAACTTCAGTTTTTAATATGAACCAAAATTAGATGCATAAAAACTCATAAATTTAACTACATTAAAATTTCCACAAATAAGAAAATAAAAGAGCCTTTTGGTTCATATATATATATATATATATATATGATTTATTAGCCCTCTGCCTTTGAGAATTGTGTCAAATATTTTTTCTTTTTC